>NC_091455.1:27105409-27464575 GCF_027789765.1 Dendropsophus ebraccatus | reverse complement strand
AGAAAAACAAAATCAGAGGATTTTATGGTGGTGTAGGACATAGAGAGAGGTATTAGGTTGGTGTTAAAGGGAAACTCCATGTAAGGAAAAAAAAATCTATTAAAAGTACATTAAAAGTTATATAGGTGTGTCTATACAATGTGCCACACTGGTAGCCGATAGAAATCCAGGAAGTGAAGAAAAATGGCCCTGTGCCAATCCACATTGTCTCCTGCTCCCACTGCTCTCCCCCCTTAGGAGACAAATATTCCATGCCTCTGTCTCACATTGTGTGTGTTTACTAGGCACAGGCTGATGATGCAGGCAGGGGGCAGGGTGTGATGTCACAGGAGGCTTGGCTGGATCCCCCAATCCCCTGAGTGATTCACCATCTCTAACCGGCCAGAAGCAGCTGCTGCACTGATTTCACTGATTGTGCAGAAGTGTGCAGTAAAATTAGGGCTGTGTTCACACATGTTGCAGTTTCATTGCAGTACTGCAGCGTATTCACAAAAATGATGCAGTAACACAAGTAAATAATGCTAACCGGCAGAGCGGATCAGAGCCGATCCCACCTGGAGAAAAAACAAGGCATAAACAGTATATCCCATGTAAGATAATATCAGATAAACTTCTTATTGTGGGACTCAACAAGATAAAACATGCTTGATCATAATATGTGAAATGAAATGAAAAAAAAAAAATCAAAAATGTCTTTACTTTATTTCAATATCAGCATCACAGGTAGAGAATACAGTGTGCTGTGTGGTGTTACAGGTAGAGAATACAGTGTGCTGTGTGGTGTTACAGGTAGAGAATACAGTGTGCTGTGTGGTGTTACAGGTAGAGAATACAGTGTGCTGTGTGGTGTTACAGGTAGAGAAAACAGTGTGCTGTGTGGTGTTACAGGTAGAGAATACAGCATGCTGTGTGGTGTTACAGGTAGAGAATTCAGCGTGCTGTGTGGTGTTACAGATAGAGAATACAGTGTGCTGTGTGGTGTTACAGGTAGAGAATACAGTGTGCTGTGTGGTGTTACAGGTAGTAGCTGTGTGGTGTTACAGGTAGTAACTGTGTGCTGTGTGGTGTTACAGGTAGAGAATACAGTGTGCTGTGTGGTGTTACAGGTAGAGAGTACAGTGTGCTGTGTGGTGTTACAGGTAGAGAATACAGCGTGCTGTGTGGTGTTACAGGTAGAGAATACAGTGTGCTCTGTGGTGTTACAGGTAGTAACTGTGTGCTGTGTGGTGTTACCACACAGCACGCTGTATTCTCTACCTGTAACACCACACAGCACACAGTTACTACCTGTAACATCACACAGCACACTGTATTCTCTACCTGTAACACCACACAGCACGCTGTATTCTCTACCTGTAACACCACACAGCACGCTGTACTCTCTACCTGTAACACCACACAGCACACTGTGTTCTCTACCTGAAACACCACACAGCACACTGTATTCTCTACCTGTAACACCACACAGCACGCTGTATTCTTTACCTGTGTTACAGGTAGAGAATACAGTGTGCTGTGTGGTGTTTCAGGTAGAGAACACAGTGTGCTGTGTGGTGTTACAGGTAGAAAATACAGCGCTGTGTGGTGTTACAGGTAGAGAATACAGCGTGCTGTGTTATGTTACAGGTAGAGAAAACAGCGTGCTGTGTGGTGTTACAGGTAGAGAATACAGTGTGCTGTGCGGTGTTACAGGTAGAGAATACAGCGTGCTGTGTGGTGTTACAGGTAGAGAATACAGTGTGCTGTGTGGTGTTTCAGGTAGAGAACACAGTGTGGTGTTACAGGTAGAAAATACAGCGCTGTGTGGTGTTACAGGTAGAGAATACAGCGTGCTGTGTTATGTTACAGGTAGAGAATACAGCGTGCTGTGTGGTGTTACAGGTAGAGAATACAGTGTGCTGTGTTATGTTACAGGTAGAGAAAACAGCGTGCTGTGTGGTGTTACAGGTAGAGAATACAGTGTGCTGTGTGGTGTTACAGGTAGAGAATACAGCGTGCTGTGTGGTGTTACAGGTAGAGAATACAGCGTGCTGTGTGGTGTCACAGGTAGAGAATACAGCGTGCTGTGTGGTGTTACAGGTAGAGAATACAGCGTGCTGTATGGTGTTACTGGTAGAGAACACGGCGTGCTGTGTGGTGTTACTGGTAGAGAATACAGTGTGCTCTGTGGGTGGGACCACAGAGAAATGATAAAGTACTGCAAATAATTCAGTAACACAATGAAACTGCAATGTGTGAACACAGATTTGGGCGGGGAATGGGCAGGGTGGGGGACTGTGATGAACAGCTGAAGGAAAGCATTGCATTCTGGAACCAGTACTGCATTCTGGTAACTGCTCAACCAGGAAGTACAGAAACACAATACAGAACAACCACCCACCCGCAAACAAATAGATTTTTGGTAGTTTCAAAACTGAGATTGATAGGTAAGTAATGCTATATGCTTCTGCAGAAGTTTCATTTTTTTTTAACCTCTACCTGGAGTTCCCCTTTAAAATTGTTTAAGATCTAGGACAGAGATGGAGGTTAAATAGATTATCCAGGCTTAGAACCTTCCCAGAAACAGCACCACGCCTGTCCTCAGTTTTGCAGTCAAGTTTCATTGAAGTGAATGGAGCTGACTTGTAATACCAAATAACCCTTTGGGCTTTCTCATGTTCTACTTCTTTCTGTTCCTGAAGTTTATTGCAATTTTCTAGTAATAATTTTCTGGGTTTTCCTATTTAGACACCCTGACATTTACGGATTTCCAGACTATGAGCCAAAACCTGGCATCTGCCGCCATTAATGGAAGTCTCAGCTCTCAGTTGAACGTCACTGTGTCATCGCTGTCTGTTTCTGAACCAGTCCCATCTCCTAGTGATTCGGCCTGGAGTCAGGTACTTACTCCCCGCTCCTATTCTGTTATGTTATAACATTATATAAGACAATATGTACAATAGTATATTACATTTACAAGTATTAGGAAATTGCTATAAACACAATTCCCTAATATACAACCATGGCAGCTTCACTATGCAAGGGATCCCTGCAGGGCTAAGGGAGGCCCCCCATGACCAGTATGTCTTAGCAGCTTCCCTAAAGTCATTGTCTGAATAGAAGAAAAGTGTACCAGGATTGCTTGTGGTACAGACTAAAGAGATTTGTTCCCATATCACCAAAAAGTACTCAAAGACATAATGACATAGGTGATGTGATGTCTTCTAGGTGGCAGCTGATACTGTAAACAGGACCCAGCCATCTACTGGAAGTTATCTAGCTACTGTATCTGCACTCAAAGTGGTCAGGGAACCTGTGGCTGGACTTCCCGGAGAAAGGCTTTCCCAGCAGCCATCTGTAATGGCAGCAGATTCTGACGTAAGTACTGTGCATATATTCATGCATCATTTTCATGTAACAGCTGTAACCAAATGCTTTAAGACAATTTAACCATAGGCATGCATACTCGTCCAAGCAGGCAACATTAATGGAGAGAGAAGGAATAGTCCACGTCCAGACCCTTCTAAAAGTGTCATCTCATCTCAGTAATAAAAAACTTGTTTGGTGGTTTCTACTGCTTTTCCCGCTAATTGTAGATATTGAGAAAAAGAAGAATTGCATACATATTAGATCATTGGATGTCAACTATCTAATCTATACAGACAGCCTTACCTATAGCAACTAATCAGATTCCAGCTTTCATTCTGTACAATTGAGCATCAGAACAATGGAATATGCCTCGCAACACTGCAATAATAATGGTCACCGTTCAGCGTCTGCTTGCGTAACCTATACAATGATCAGCCAATTGTGCAGCCTGGACCATGCACAATTGCTGAATCATTCATGGGACCTATTAACTTCATCATAGTCTGACTGACATTCCCATTTAGGTTATGTACACACTGAGGAATAGGCGAAGAAATGAAGTGGAAAGTTTTCTGCTTGAAATTCCTTGCCTGTTCAGAGCTGGTACAATAGAAGAATTCAAGCCCCATTGACTTCTAATGGAATCCGTCCAAAGAATTGACATGTCAATTCTTTGGACAGAAAGCGGATCTGCGGCAGAAATTTCTGCTTGAACATAAGAGCGGAAATCCTATTGAACACAGTGGGACATTGCTCTGTTCATATTTTACGGGAGGAATTTCATGCAGAAATTAAGAGCGGATTCCGCTTCGCCGTTTTCGCCTATTCCTTAGTGTGCACATACCCATTGGACCCTTGGACACTAAGGAAATCACCCGGATAACTTGCAGCACATTCCGTTGCTATTCACACACACACCATCCCAACCCCCCCACACGCACGCTCTAGTTTGAAGATCTGCTGATCCCATAGGCTCCATTCTATGATCAGGCGGATTCCGTTGTCCGCCTAAATAATTGACAAGTCAACTCTTTGGGAGGACGGCGTAATTTGCCCAAGCAAAGACAGGAGTCTATGGGACTGGTGGAGATTCAAGCGAGAGCGTGCTCAAATTCTGTTCATGATTTCCGCACTGTGCAAGGGCCCTTAGATGGAAACATGTGGCCGACTAACAATAAGTTTATTAGCCACATGAAAGATGCAATCAGCTGACTAATGAGAGATTTCATTGGCTGGTCGTTGGTTTAAAGCATTGATAACGTCACAAGAGCTGTTCTTTTTCTTTGCTTGAGGGTCTCCAACAAATCTGCCATTTTTATTGAGCCCCATTCTCTTTAATAAGGCTGAGCTAAAATACCACACACATCCCATTGACAGGTTTGATGCGGTTTTTGAAAGAAAGCAGCCATATTTTGTAATTTCAAACAACCACTTTAATGGAATTATGGAAAAAGGAACGTTTAGATGGAGCCAATCTCCTATATATATGGGAAACACACGTGTGAATAATGTGTATGATATGCTTTATTTATTGCTGATTGAAATGTTTTCTGTCATTTCCAGGGGAACTGCGTCTCTGTAAGCGCAAGTGCAATGACACTGACAGCGACCCTGAAATACTCTAATGGCACCATTGTTAGTGATGGACTAGGTGGAAATGTGACCATCTCATTCGACAGCTGTTGGGCTAATTACACTGACCTCGTTCTTGAGCTGCCAGGTACAAACTAAATCACATCACAACATCTTATTCTGGGGCATTACAGCAGCTTCTAGGGATTTTTTTAAGTGTTAAACCCCTTTAAGGCACATCACAAAATGTAAGAGGCAAACGTTATCATGGTTGGACCCAAAATTTTTATGTAAAGGGAGGAAGGGAGGATAATGTTGTCCCATGGTGGTAAATTTCCTGTCCCTCTCGGCTAAGCAACTCATGGCAGTAGGGAATCTGGAAGACTTGACCAGCAGAGCACTGATCTAACTGATCAATCAGTATAAGCAGTCTAAAAATTGCTTATAAAAGCCCATATACAAACCATAAAAAGAAAAAGAAAAAGTTAAAAGTAGGTATTACTGGTGATGGGTCACAATTAGAGATCAGTGAGCATGCTCTACTGAGTATAGTATACTTGAAAGTACTTGATACTAAAGCGAGTACTGCGTGCTGCTTGGATTCTTGTTAACAAAAAGCTTTACGGCTGTGCATAATGCATAATGCATACTGCCTCTCAGTATCCATGGACACCAAACCTTCTGGATTAGCAGAGGATCTTGCAGCTGATGGGCCATTTGTCAGACTTAAAACTGCAAAGGGGAGGGGAACTGAAAAAGTGTACTTCAGTCTTCTATCTTTACTGTCACTGCTCAGCTGAGGCGGGACACTACAGCAGCTGATTGGCTGAATGGAGATAGAGAAGACAGACAGAAGACGGGAGCAGTAAGTACACTTTTTCATTGCCCCTCCCCCCACCAACAGAGCCTACTCTGGCCCCCAAGGGGTTAAGTTAACCACCTGGGGCCAGACTGTCACTTTTAGATTAACCAGATACCCTCCACTCTGCCGAACATGGGGCACCTGGTTATGTACTCAAATCTCCCATTTTTTTTCAAAGGGGCTCATTACTCTAGTCAAGCGCTTGAGCATTGGAAAATACTCAAGTCAATTAGTCTTCTCTTAATTCATGAGGTTTTCTAAGAGGTGTTTGGCCTTCTTTAAAGTGAATCTGTACTGGACGCCACAGACCCCTAAACCATCAATACCGTTTTCTAGACTTCATTATGCCATGTCCAGTCCCAAGGCATGCCTTACCTCTGGGAGCAGTATTTTGTCTAAAAACAAATTTTATTACAGCAGCGTGTCAAGAAGGGGTGCCCTAGGCCTGCAAAGCCTTTCTCCCCACCTTCGATCAGCCCAGGGGCATGCCAAAAAAAAAAAGATGCTGCAGGTCTCTGGCACGGATGCTCTAGGCCCTTGCTACCTGAATAAAACTTGTTTCTGGTCAAAATACAGGCCCCAGGAAAAAGGCAGACCATCGGGTTCTGATCGACTCGAGCATGCTCCAGGTTCGCTCATCTCTAGTGCTGTGCTTTTTTGACACTTACATGCTTATAATGTGTTGGGATGTTTTCTGGCTTTTTACTTGATGTTATTTTGGGAGATAATACCGACATTTGACAGAAAATGGGATTAATGTTATATTGTCCCCTTTTATTGCAGGAAATAAATATTTGCTCGAATTTGTGCTAAATAATGTCAATGTACAGACCAGATCATTTGATGCCAGAACAGAAACAGTCACCACCTCCGCTCCCAGCACCACTCCCACCAATACCTCCAGCACCACTTCCACCAATACCTCCAGCACCACTTCTTCCAGTACAAATCCCACCACTACTTCCAACACCACTTCCAGCACCAATTCCACCACCACTTCCAGAACTACTGCAACCACCACCACTAATTCTGGTAATCAAGAACCAGACGCTGCAATCGCCATATACAGTCCATTCCAGGCATTGCTAACATTGGCTGTCACACTATTTACTGTGAATCTATTAATGAAGACTTTATAAAAAAAAACTAAACCAAAGGTGAGATGTAGCTTTATCTTTTTTGTGAACAGCAATAAAGTAAATTCTGCAAGTGACACTTTAACGGCATCAAGCAGTAAATACATTTTTATTGAGTGGGAAAGCTTGGTGGGCAACAACAAATATGAATGATCTAAAAAGTTCTGTCCCCAAGCTTTAATAGACTATTCAATAGCATAATATACTGCTTAATTAGATGTCAGGGTACAAGGTATTGAGGGGAGGGGTGATGGCATTCTGGGAAATCACATTCTCCTTTATCAAGGGGTTGGGGTAGACCCATTGAGACAAATAGCCTGATTAGCCTCAATCTTCTGCTGGCTCCCATCTAGTAATGCTGGTCCAACTCGGCCAACCACTGGTTGCAGCAATGACCCAAAGGCAAGAAGCCGAGAAGTGTGCTGATCTTCCACCAGTCCGACGGCTCAATTTTTTTTTTATCCCAAGTCTGATTACAAATAGAAGATACACAGATACATTTCAGTGTATTTGAGCTGCAAAAGCACACCTGAGGACAGAAGAAGTACTGTTTCTGGAAGAAAGCTGCCATGTTTTGATTAGTCTGGATAATCCCTTTAAAAGCTAAATTAAAAACGTATAAAAAGAAAAAACATACAAAACAATTAGCTTGGAAGTATTTGTTAGCTGCTATACTAGGCACAGCCAATTGTCAAGGTTGAAGTCGTTTCTAACAGGGCAGTCTTGTTTTTGTAATCTTGTACAACCCCTTTAAAGAGCAGCAGCAGTGGGTGGGAGGGAGGATGGAAGATGCGAAGTACTCAGAGTAGCTTCTGCCTCCCCATCTATGACCCAGGTGAGCTATATCATTGCTCCTCCTAATATACATGGTTATATGACATGCTGGTGGTGCAGTATTCATAAAGCAATATCTGAAATATTAATCCAAATTAATCTTTTTTTATTTTCCCAGATAAGAACTTTTCCAGAAGACTGGATTTTGTGGTTGATGTCATTTTGAACATTTTACCTCTATAGTAGTATGTTAGTTTTGTGCTGACTCCATCTGTGTTATGGAATCATTGTAAATTCTATACATTTACAATGTAATCTATTACTGAACTCTTATTTAGCTTTTATAATATAATCATCTCCCTAGGAATGTTAATGAGATCCTGTAGGATCGGGCTTTCGAATCATTCTGTAAAAACTGCATGAATACATTTCAAAAATAAAAAAATAAAAAATTGAGCTGTGCTACATATTTATTTTGTATTAATACAGAACAAATATATTTTAATGACTCTAAAGTGATGCTGTGCAAATGTGCTGCTCTATGAAAACATTTACTTTACTGATGTTATGGTAGAGTAGATCTCAGAGCACAGGATAAGGTCAATGCATATAAACATATCATCGTGAATTTACATTCAGATTTAGGCTATGTTCACACAACGTAAGTTCCGTGGGATTCATGGCCGTTGTAACAACAGCCGTGATTCCCACAGAATTTACGTAGTGCTGCCTTCTGAGGGAATCCTGGCCGGAGTGTATACACATGTGGTGTATACATCCTGCCTACATCCTGTCTACATCCTGCCCTTCTAGCCGCTCTCCACACTGCAGAAGGTTGCAACAGTTTAATCTTGATATTAATCACTTAGCATGTCCTGTTGCTGACCCACATTCTGGTTGCATTTGTAGCCCTCTACCTCTTCCAATACCCTTTCTACAGGCATTTTTGTGGCCCAAAGTTCAGGTCCTCCTTGGTTTGGATAAAAGTTCAGGAACTTTTTTTTTTTTTCTTTTTAAGTTCAAACTTGTCAAACCTGAACATCTATGGGTCCGCTTACCACTAGCTATAACTTTATAATACAGGAAATTACCTTTAAAGGGAATTTGTCACCACCTGGTCCTTACCTAAGTTGTTGACAGTGTTCTGTATGGCAGTCTCCATGTGAGCATGGTACCATTTGGTAATATGTTTGTGCAGTGGATTATGCAGGTCTCCTACTGTAATGAAGAGTCAAACAACCCCTGTTTGTCACAACTTATGCCAGAATTTTTAGCCAGACTCTTGGACATCTTTTAGGCCACACCTCCTTTTCCTTATGCCACACTTTTTTTTTATCCAGTGACAAATTGTCTAACATGCATAATAAACGTAGAAAACTGTCCCATGAACCACTTTTCGGCCAGAATTCTGGCAGAGACACATTAGTAAATTTGGACCAATGTGTGCCATTGTTATTGACTTGTAGGTGGGGCCTGGGTTAACATGATTACAATGAGGCATATACCACACAGTGTAACACGTCTAACACGACATCATGCTTATTTAAAAAAAAAAATAGCAAATATATAGTGTTGACTCTCAAGGTAATCTCAAATTAATGTACATGATTAATGTCACCATTCTATTATATAAATTTATAAATTAATAGATAAGGTATTTATGATAAGAAAAATATAAAAATGTTTGCGCCTGCCATTACTTGACTAAAAAAAAAACAGTGCCATGGCACATTTAGCCTGTAGCTCACCAGCCCTTCTCATCATATCTGGCCAGCCTTTGGCTATCTGTACATGATAGGAGGCGTGGTTTTGGAACAGCTGAAGGTCTATAAGCTGCTGCAAACCTTCAACTTCTGTCTTTGGCTGTCTAAAGTTGGTGGGAAATGTTTTTTTAACAGAAAGTAAAAAGACCGGAGTATGTTGAGGTAGTTTTTAGTTTTTTTTTTTATGATTAACATTTGATAGATGGTGTCCATTATTAAGCTGGGGCTTGACGGTAGCCCATTAAATGACAAATAGAAATCCCCTTCATATTATCCCAGTGCCCACCACCAATACTGGGAGGAGCCAGATACCAGGAGGTGCCAAATATTAAAAATGTCACTCTGTGTCTGAGGTTGGCAACAGGCTGGCATTATTAGGCTGAGGCCGGCCAATAAAAATGGCTTTAACCATCCATGCAGTTATTACTTATTTTGTATCAGACTGGTTATAGAAAATAAAGTATAATATGGCCCTTAGATGCTGCTTCTAAAAGGGAGGTTGGTGGGATGGTGATTTCCACACACAAAGAACCCTTACACATCCCAATACTACCCGCATAACTAGTGCTAATCAGCGCTTGTATGTTTGTATCAATCATTTTTAAAACCTTCACTACACATTCCGTACATGTATGGCATGACCTGCTAGGGTTTAGAGATGGGTACTATATATGTAAGCATGCTTTTTGCTATAGTAATATGAAGCGAGCTCAGTAGCGGAGCTCACTTCATTGGCAGCCAGTACTCATATTCAATGAGGGACACCAGTGATCTTGGTGATTTGTGTCATTAACCCCTTTAAATGCCACAATGGCGATCATGACATTTAGGTGTGCTAGTGACTGGTAAGTATGACTGCAGTGTTGATCAGTTTCCAGGGCAGCTAGAAGCCTTCAGCTTAAAGTAAAGACTCTGTACCCACAATCTGCCCACTGCAACCCGCTTGTACCTTCGGATAGCTGCTTTTAATCTAAGATCTGTCCTGGGGCCCGCTCGGCAGGTGATGCAGTTATTGTCCTGAAAAACAACTTTTAAACTTGCATCCCTGTGTCAAACTTCCGTAGCCTAGAGTGTTTGCATTAAGCTGGCACAAGCTGGCCGGAGCCGCTCGCTTCACTGTGTGAACTGACAGGTCCTTCTGCAGGCGGAATTCATTGAATTCTGTCCGCAAATAATGGACCTGTCCAGGGGCGTAGCTAGGATTCATGGGGCCCCATAGCAAAAAACTGTACGGGGCCCCATGAATCCTGTACGCGCCCCCCCTCCCCCGCCAAACACAGGCAATGACACACATATACACACACAGAGGCACCATTAATGTATATACAGATATGCCACTGACATACACACATATATACGCTGTAATGTGATTACACTAGTGCTGATGTATACACCATGAGTAGACTGTACACAGGAAAATCATCTCAGTGTAATAAGAAATACTCAACCAGAAATAAAAGAAAATGCAGCAGATATTAGTGGTGGGTTCTTTTATTAGAGCCCAGCATTAATAGAAGCTGCTGCAGAACATCTTTGGGAGCAAACCTGTCATCACTTGAGACACAACTGACATACACAAACACACACATATACACCAGTGCTACAGACATTGCTGACATACACAAGCACACACATATACACCAGTGCTACAGACATTGCTGACATACACACACACATATATAGCCACAGATACATACACATACTGACATATAAATATATACACAGATACATATATACATATATATACTCACTGACATAAATACACAGCACTTACAGCTCCCAGGCTTCCCCCTCCTCCTCCTGTAGTCCAGGCTGATCTTCACATAGAAGTATTGAGGACCTTTGGGTCATGTGACCCAAAGGTCCTTCATCCCTCTCCTGTCCCGTCTGGTAGGTCCTGCTCCTCTGTTCAGCCCGCTCACCCGGCACTACAGTGAGGGGGCTGAACAGTGCAGTGGCGGGTCCCTCTTCCTCTCTGGACCCCTGGGGGAGCGGGGTACCTACCATGAAGGCATGGCAGGCTTCCTCAGGCTCCCTTCCTGCAGGGGCCCCATAGCAGTCGCCTTCCCTGCCTTCATTGTAGCTACGCCACTGGACCTGTCAGTTGTTTGCGGCGGCGTATGGGAACCGGCCGGAGCGTATACGATGTGTGTACGCTCCGGACGGGATCCCATAACAAGTAATGCTATGTTCCACCCCGCAAATCTACGGCTGTAGTTCTGCGGCGAGAACTACGGCCGTAGATTTATGTAGTGTGAACATAGCCTGAATCATGTAATAATTTTATTGCCAGCGTCATTACGCATTCGGTTATACAAAATATGTGTACTTTTTTGTTTCAATTTGTTTCCAACATTCAGTATTGTGTTAGGAGCTATGGGGATTATATGTAAATTTTACTTTATTTATTACTTTGTGTGTGTGTGTGTGTGTGTTTTTTACACTTTATTGTCCCAACATGGGGACATCACTCAGCCTTTTTTTTTAAACTCTTTTTATTGAAGGGTAAGGAACAGACACAAACAATGTGGTATAATACATACATTATGTACCTGACAGCTCAGCCGAGCAGTGATAGAGGCGTCTGTGTCCACATATCACAAAAGAAAGCAAAGATGGGCAGTAGAAAAACCATATTACATAGTAAAGAAGGATATCACACATATCAAACAATAACATCATTACGGACATCACCACATAACGAGGACCTGAAATCAAATTAATCCTCACCGCGGGGTGAAGGAATATTGTGTTCGTTTATCCGTACAAACCTACTAGGTTGGAATGCTGTCAGAGGCGAGTCACACCACCAACCCCACACTTTACGGAATTTCCCAGGACACCCTCTGTGTTTGTAAACAATAAACTCGTAAGACAGCATGGAGTTGACTAGCTTTTTCCATTTACTCACTGATGGGGGTCTGATATCCATCCATCTCATTGCCACCGTCTTTCGTGCCATGAATAGGGAATCTTTCAGGAAGATTCTATGGTAGTGTGGCCACTCCTCTTCATCTAATAAACCCAATAAGCACACCTTGGGCGCGCATGGTACTGTAATTCCTATAATCTGTGATAATTGAGCCGACACTTCAGACCAGAATGCTCCGACATCTGGGCAGGCCCATATCATATGCCAGAAATCTGACCTCGGGCAGTGGCACCTGTGACATTCCTCTGAAGGATATCTGCCCATTCTATGCATTCGTACAGGTGTTAGATAACTTTGATGAATGATAAATAGTTGAGTCAATCTATTGTTAACGGCAGGAGAAACATATAAATGAGAAGATAGAACATCAGACCACTCATCCTCAGACAACTCTCCCAAAGAGCAACGCCACCTATCTTCCACTGGTAGAGGGTGGTTTTCTATAAGATACTGAATGAGAAATGAGTACAGTGCAGAGATTAAACCTCCAGGGCCCTGAGACCTGAACACTCCAATAAGGGGATACTCAGAGAAAGGTAGAGAAGGCCGGGGAAACTGGGCATGAAAGGCATGTCTGAGCTGCAAATATCTATACATAGACCCCCTTGGTAGATCATGTTTGTCTTGCAATTGTTGAAAAGAGCAAAAAGTTTGATCTCTACACACATCCCCTATTTTACAAACACCGTGCCGTATCGAGAAGAGAGGCTCCAGATGCGTAGAAAAATGTGGTAGGTTAGGATGGTACCATAATGGAGTGTCCACCATCACCCCTTGATATTTTAATAACCTTTTAACGGCACCCCAGACCTGTGAGGCCAATTTATGCAATGGTAGAAGCTTAGATGGTTTTAGGTACCCGCCCTCTAAAACAGGCCACAAATGCCGGAGATCCAAAAAATGGGCCAAATGGTGCTCTCTATTCGGTAAGATCTCCGCCTCTACCCATGTCCTAAGATATCGAAGCTGTCCCGCCAAATAGTATAGATACAAATCCGGGAGTGACATCCCACCAAATGACTTAGGCCGTTGGAGTGTCTGCAGACTCAATTTGGACCTGGAGGCACCCCACACAAAAGAGGGAAAGAGAGAGTGAAAAGATTTAAAGAAAGAAAGTGGAATTGGGGCAGAAGCATGTTCCAGCATATACAGACATTTAGGCAAAATCACCATTTTTATAAGATTAATACGCCCAGGCACAGCAAGGGGGAGAGTCGCCCAAATCTTGAACTTAGTTTTTATATACTCTAAGAGAGGGTAAATATTCATGGAGGCATCACAGGAGAATTGTCTACAAATCATAATTCCCAGTTATTTAAATTGGGACACAACAGGTAACCCATGGGCACTATCCGCCCAGCCCTCTGGGCACAAAGGCATGAAAACGGACTTAGACCAGTTGATATATAAACCCGAATATTTACCAAAAGAATTGAAAAGAGTAATCGCTAGTGGGAGGGTAGTGCGTGGGGAGGACATGAACAGGATAGTGTCATCCGCATATAATCCCACCCTATCCTCCCTATCACCATTTATAATGCCCTTGTATAGTGGGTCTTTCCGTAATCTCAATGCTATAGGTTCAATGGCCAGTGCGAATAATAGGGGTGACAGTGGACACCCCTGTCGGGTGCCCCGGGATAGCGAGAAATATGACGAGTATACTCCATTTATCATGATGCGTGCTTTAGGGGCCTGATACAGTAGTGCCACCCACCTAAGGAAGTTCGGTCCAAAACCAAACCGTTTCAGTACCTCCAGGAGATAGCCCCACTCTACTGATTCGAATGCCTTAGCCGCATCTAACGATGCCAAGGCCCAATCCGCCCCCTTCATGCCCCCTACTTGAACAAGAGACTGTACTCTGCGGATATTATCCGAGGTGGAACGGCCCGGAATGAATCCCGATTGGTCACAGTGGATTATTTCAGTAATATATTTATTAAGTCTGTTGGCTAACATCTTTGTGAGAATTTTATAATCTAAATTAAGTAGGGAAATGGGTCTGTATGAGCTACAGTCTAAGGGGTCTTTATCGGGCTTCAGTAACACAATAATAGTGGCCTCATTCATAGAGTCTGGGAGCTTATTCTCATCAAAAGCATATTGATACATACTAAGCATAACAGAGGGGACCTGGTCAATATAACGTTTAAAGACCTCAATCGGGATTCCATCCGGGCCCGGAGCTTTACCTGCCTTAATATCTGCCACAGCATCCAGAAGCTCCTCAGTTGTAAATGCCGCTTCCAAATCGTCTCTACTATCCGTCAGTAAGGTGGGGAACACCAGACCATCAAGGTAACCACACAGGTCGGACTGAGTGTAGTCCACTCTAGTCGTGTACAGATCCATATAGAAGTTAGTAAAACATGCAGCTATACCATCATCCGAAGCGTGAATCGCCCCTTGTGAATCTCTTATCCTAATAATAGCTGGAGAAGCAGAGTTCTGATGGATCAAATGTGCAAGCATTTTGCTAGATTGGTTTCCCAGTTCAAAATATGTTTGCTTAGTGAAGAATAACTTCTGACTGGCCCTTTCTTTAAGTTGGAGCAAATATTGACGACCCGCTACCAGCCAGGCGTTTCTATGCCCTTCGGTAGGATCTTGTACGTATTGCGTTTCTAAATGCAGACAACGGGTAGCCAACTCCATCTCCTCCCGGGTGGATTCACGCTTCAGATATGAAATGGTGGACTGTACACAACCCCGCAGATATGCTTTAAACGTTTCCCATAAGATGTTTTTATTCTCATGCGGATCGTTAGCAAGGAGAAACTGAGATATCTGATCAGGAATTCTGTCATGAGTGCCAATTAGTGACAGCCAGAAGGGATGTATCCTGTGGTTCCTTGCCCTAGGAGTGCCTGTAGTGCTAACGTGTAGTAACACGTAACACGGAGTGATCCGATATTCCCCTCTGAGTAACACGGAGTGATCCGATATTCCCCTCTGGGAGTAGAATACCCTAGACACGGCAGAGGCCATAGATGGCGTACCAATCGCATGATCTATTCTAGACAGAGAATGTCTACCCGCTGCATGGCATGAATAATCCCTTCCATTAGGGTGATGGTGCCTATATATATCTACCCACCCGAGTTCATCCATGAGAGATTTCAAAGGAGATGTGGACTGAGAACTCACTGAGGGTCCCACATTGTGTTTGTCCAGGAGAGAGTTAACCATCATGTTAAGGTCCCCTATACAGAGCACTCTAGCTTGCAGATACGTAGCCGCAAAAACCGTAGCCTAATGCAATACTTGTAAGGAAGCATGCGGGGGATTGTAAATGCCTAAAAGCACGTAAGGGTTATTGTCAATATATGCAAAAACAAATATAAACCTCCCCTCTCTATCCCTCCGGACAGTAATTGGGTCCCATTTCAAGGATTTATTAATTAATAAGGACACCCCCCTAGAGTAAGAGGTATGATATGCATGCTCAGACCATTGTACCCAAGATCTCCTCAGCCTATGAGATGTGTCAGATGTAAGGTGCGTCTCCTGGAGGCATAGAATATGGGGATTAAACCGTCTAACATGCGAGAAAACCATGATTCGTTTCCTTGGTGTACCCAAACCTCTGACATTCCATGACATCACCGTTATAGACGCCATATCACAACATTACACAGATAACATCCAGTAGGTGTCCCCCGTAGTGGCAAATGACCGGACTCAAGAGATATATGAATCTCACTATGTAGTATGCGCAATAGAAAGATTAAGTATAAAAATATACTGCCCCAGTGCTTATCAACTAGATCACCGAACCTTGGTGATGAAACAAACTTAACTCCAACTAATGACATAGAAAACAGAGATAGACACACCTCTGTCGCACTAAATTTCGTGAAAGATAACAATACGGGGGAAGAATCCCGCTACATTATATGATGTATCTAGCACCACCGTATAATGAAGAATATAGAAGAAAAAGAAGACAGGAAAGACTAGAGCATCAAACAGAGCATAGTAACTTCCGAGTTCCAGATCTAAAACCCCTGGTACCATTACAGCTTAACGAGTAACATAGCATGTGAATAATAAAACATAATAATAATACAATGATCCTCAGGCAAAGTAGTAATCCAATCCTCCTCCCTAAGTTGCCATAGTAGAGCAATGTCTCCCCCTAGTGGCATCTTTTAAGATTGTAAAGACACGTACAGGAGACACACACTTCCACAGTTAGGAGAGACATACAGGGGGAAAGCCAGCACAACAAACTAAAAGGGGGAGTACAAACAGGACGACAACCAAAGAAAAACAAGAGGGTAAAGTACAGCATCATACATAAGCATCTAAAGCCACCCCTAGGCATGGCCCAACACATCAGGTAACATTCTTCATGTCTGGAAGCACAGTTTCAAGAAGACACATATCCAGAACTGCGAGATGAGCACAGTTATATCTCCATGCGGGTAAAATATCGGGCATAACGTGCCCAAAACAGAAGGCAAACATCAGGCTTCCAAGAGTAGGTCCCTGTGATTGTGTCCCGGAATATAAACCATCATAACATAGTACCTTATGCGCTCAGGGACTGGTATTTAGCACTGCCAGCTATGGGCGATTAGGAGAACGACCATGTTGACGATAGAGCCATTCCTCCGCCTCTTGTGGAGTCCCAAAAAATACCGCTCTATCGCCATCCACTACCCGCAAACGTGCAGGATACGCCATAGAGTAAGGGATATTTTTCTCCCGCAACTTGCGTTTCACCGCCATGTATGTTGCGCGTTTTTTCTGCAACTCCGCCGAGAAGTCAGGGAAGATGGAAACAGGAGCTCCGTTATACGAAATCTCTGGCAAGCGTCTAGCATGACGCAGAACCAAATCCCGGTCTGTGCTATTCAGCAAACGGGCCAGGAAAGGCCTAGGAGGTGCTCCAGGTTGCGGAGGCCGTGCAGGGACTCTATGAGCGCGCTCTATAGCAAATGCAGGGGAGAAGGTTACCTCAGGCAACAGGGTAGTCAGCCATTGGGTCATGAAGGCAATCGGATCCTGCCCTTCCGCCCTCTCTGGCAGGCCTAGTATACGAAGATTGTTTCGCCTGAGGCGATTTTCCAGATCATCAGCTTTCTGGCGCCATCCCTCTGCCTGGTGTTCTAAGGCAGCTACAGCTGCAGGGATCTGCTCCATTCTATCCTACAGACCGGATACACGGTCTTCCACATGGCGAACCCTCTCCCTGATCACCTGCATGTCCTGTCTCAAGAGCCCCACATCTATCTTCACCTCCTCAATCTTCCCAGTGAGGGAAGTAGTGCTAGCTGCAATGGCCTCCAACACCGAAGCAAGCTGTGCCGATACCTTCTTTAGAGTGGGCTCCGGCTGCGTCTCCTCATCAGAGGTGAGAGAGTCCTCCTCACTGCGCGCCGCACTCGGCGGCTGAGAAGATCCGGCACCATCTTGGGCCTCCTGTCGGGCATACTCCGCCAGCCGTTCCGCCGCTGCCATCTGCGCTCTGGTAGGACTCATCGTGCAGGTAAGTGATGCCACTAGTCTGCCCCCTCAGAATCCGTCCTCCGGTGTGCTCAGGATCAGGTCAGGATGATGTTAAAAGCGGGATCCTCACGGAGCAGCGCTCACATGCGTCCGCTCTCCTTGCTGTCTAGGCCACGCCCCCCACATCACTCAGCCTTAGGCTTAGCCTGATCAACTACCATAGCTAAGACACCAGGAGGCTTCAGGGAAGCCTTCTGATGTCAGAGCAACCATCGTGGCTGTGCGATCTCACCACACAGCCCCGATGGGAAACAAAGGGAGAAATCTCACTTTTTGCAGCACTATAGGTGCTGTGATCCCACTCATCACTGCCCATATAGGGTTAACTGCCGAGACCCGGGCTCGACCTGAATCTCGGCAGTTGTGGCGGGTGCACAGATATCACTGACAGCCAGGTCCCCCCGCGGATGACATGGACGTAGCTTCTGCACCTGTATCATCCCTATGACGTACCAGCACATCCATCCACCGGAAAGGTATGCAGAATAGGACATGCTGGTACGTGATTTGGTGGGAAGGGGTAAAAAGTTGTTTTTTGGACAATAACTGCATCACCTGCCGAACACACCCCAGGACAGATTTTGGATTTAAAGCAGCTATATGACAGTACAAGCGGATGGGGGGGGGGGTGCATATTGTAAGTACAGAGTCGCTTTAAGGGTAACCGAAATACTATACAATATATAGTTACAGTACATGAATGATGTATAAAAACCAACCAGTTGCAGCAATTGTACTATAGAAAAATCCCGTAACCTACACAACTGTGAATGCAGGTTATTGTTATCTGTACTGGACCAGGAAATACAGTGACAAATGCACAGGTTCTTCCTGCAGTGAATAGATAACACATACCTAATATACAGTATACACAATGTTCTAGACAAAAGAATGACAGTAACAATTTCCACTAACAAGGCCATTTGTCTCTCCAGACTAAAGGCATCAATCACAATATTGAGTTCCATGACTATGTAGTTTTTGCATTCCAGAGTCAACCAATATTATAGCTTACATAAGGGTTGTGTAGGATGAACAGGAAATCTGGTTAGTAAGGAATGTATATGGGAACTGGGTTATCGGGATAGATTACCGTATAGGTGAGGTCATTCGGGGTTGTCTTTTAGCTTCTCAAAAATAGATATAATGTGTGATAACTTATAGTAGACTACAACTTAAAGGGGTTGTCCAGCAAAAATCTTTTTCTTTTAAGTCAACTGGTGTCAGAAAGTTACAAAAATTTTTAATTCACTTCTATTAAAAAATCTCATGTCTTCCCATACTCATTAGCTACTATATGTCCTGTAGGAAGTTTTGTTTAATTTTCAGGCTATGTTCCCACTAGGTAAGAGGTAACTGACCTGTCAGTTTTTTCCGGCGCCGCATGGGATCCCGGCCGGAGTGTGTACGATGTGTGTACGCTCCGGCCGGGATCCCATTGAAAATAAGACTATGTTCCAACCCGCAAAACTACGGTTGTGGTTCTGCGGCAAAAACTATGTCCGTAGTTTTATGTAGTGTGAACATAGCCTCAATCTGACACAGTGCTTTCTGCTGACATCTCTGGCCAAGTCAGGAACTGTCCAGAGCAGGAAAGGTTTTCTATGAGGATTCATATAAAACCGAGACAAAGTTCCTGTCTCGGCCAGAGATGTCAGCAGAAAGCAGTGTCAGACTGAAAATAAAACATTTCCTGCATGACATTTAGTAGCTAATGAGTATGGGAAGACTTGAGAAGTTTTTAATAGAAGTAAATAACAAATCTATATAACTTTCTGACACCAGTTGATTTGAAAGAAAAAGATTTTTGCCGGACAATCCCTTTAACCCCTTGCCTCTTCAGCCTGTTTTAGCCTTAATGACCAGGGCCTTTTTTTCAAATGTAAGAAATTTAAGCAAGTTGAAGAGGAAATTAAAAATTTTCTTTTTTTTTGGCAGATATTTAATTTTAATCTTTTTTTTCCTCAAACTTAATATTTATTCCCCATGTTTCAATGTTTCTAGAAATACCCCATATGTGGCCTCAGTGCATCACCTGACTCAATCACAGGCCTCAGACCTGACAGAAACCCTGTGTATTTTTGGGGTCTTTTCTTATTTCTTATTTTATTTTAGTTTTTTTTATAGCATTTATATCATATCACAGAGGCCTTGTGGTGCCATAATATAAGTTGACGTTTCCGTTAGTACCATTTTGGGGGACATGTGACACCCTGATCATTATTTATTTAATTTTTTACGAGGTGGTACGAATAAAAAAATACACAATTTAGCAGCTGTTTTTCATCATTTTTTTGTACTCCATTTATTATACATCACATATGGCATGCTATCGTTATTCATCAGATCAGTACGACTACAGTGAAATCCATTTTATAAAGCTTTGTTATAGTTTATACATATGAAGCTAGCGGGCACCACTAATAATCATGGAGTGCTAAACCAATGCATATAAGTAGTACATCATCCTCCCAAAAGAAAAAAAAGCATATGCACAAAAAATGGTAGCACATCACAAAAATCTTTACTATAACACTGACATAGATACAAAGTACCACATAAATAAATGAATGTACAGGAGTAGTAAAATGAGGGAGACAACACCCCAAATACTGCTCTACATTAACCCCTTAACGACATCGGGCGTAAACTTACGCCCTCGCGCCCTGGTACTTGGCGCATCAGGGCGTAAATTTACGCCCGATGTTTCCCCGATCGCTGCGTGTTCACACACAGCGGTCGGGGAAGATGGCCTGCTATAAATCATAGCAGGCCATCATAGCTTCTCGGCACGGGGGGTGGTTAACACCCCCCGTGCTTACGATCGCCGCTATAGGCTGATCAATTCAGATCAGCCAATAGCGGCGATCGGAACCTTTCCGGGTCATCGGCGGCCCGATGACCCGGAAAAAAATGGCGGTCGGTGCTGTCCGAGGACGGCACCGACCGCCATTACTGTAAAAAGTAATGGTGATCGCCGTGCCACCGGCCCGATCGCCGTGAACGGCCGGCCGGTACCGGCCGGCCATTCACGGCGATCGGGCCGGTGGCACGGCGATCAGAGTCCCACAATATAGTAAATACCTGCCCTGGACCCCTCAGCTAGGTAGCCGAGGGGTCCAGAGCAGGTATTTGTACATTACTCACCTGTCCCGGGCTCCTGATCGGCGTCTTCCGGGTTCGCGGCATCCTCGTCTTCGTTCGGGTCTTCGGCTTCTTCCGTGACGTCACGTTCGGCTTCTCTCGGCTATTTTCGGCTCCAGGGTCGGCTCTTTCCGTATTTTGCGCTCTGCTGCCCTCTAGCGGCTGATATGTGTAATACACTTATCAGCAGCTACAGGGATGTTCAAATGTAGAAAAATTTTTTATTTTTTTTTTCAAATTTTTTTTTTTCTATTTTCCGCACCCTATCGCCGCTGAGTGTTGATCAGCATCGCACGAAAGTGCGCTGCTAATCAGCAACTCCTCCTTTTTGGCGTAGGGTGTTTTTTTTCTATATTCTACTGCCACGGTCTGCTTATAAGTGCCGCACATAAGTGCGGCATTTATCAGCAACTCCTTTGTTGGCGTAGGTTTTTTTTTTATACTTACTGTAAAAAAACACGTAAAAAACACTACATTACACCACACTACATTGAATAAAGTTTGACACTACACCACTACATACCCCATATACCAATCCCCGTATAAAGATGACCCCCAGGGTGTTTTCGGTGTCGGACGCATACGTTATTATTACCTCCGACACCGAAACAGCCAGTGAGGATGAATGGGGGGATCCTTCTTTCCTCCATTCATCCTCATCATCCAGTGACGTGTCTGGGGGTAGCGTAGCGTACGCTGCCCCCCAGACACGTCTTTTCTGCCAGTACCATCCCAATAAGAGATGACGGTATGGTGTGAAATTCTACAAACTCTGTGAGCGTGCCTTAGGGTACACTTACAGATTTCGGGTACGTGCACACTGCGGAATGGCGAAGGATAACCCTTTGTGCATTCCACAGCTGGCACCCGCCGGCGGACTGATGCAGGCATGTGTCTCCACCCGTGTCATAGACTCCATTCTATGCACGGGCGGATTCCATCGTCCATCCAAAGAATGAACACGTTGGACGGAGAGCGGAATCCGCCCGTGCATAGAATGGAGTCTATGACACGTGTGGAGACGTGCGCCTGCATCAGTCCGCCGGTGGGTGCCAGCTGTGGAATGCAGGAAGGGTTATCTGTCGCGATTCCGCAGTGTGCATGTACCCTTAGAGTGTATGTAGGAAGGGACACCCGAATCCAGCCCCCAGATGCCGCCCCCCCCCCCCCCATCCTCGGAGTTAGTGGGAAGATCGTCCGGGAACTGATCTTCCCACTGCTGGATAAAGGTTACCACCCGTACGGGGATAACTTTTATACCAGCGCCCCCTCCTCTGGTCTCTCGCTGCCCTGTAGCTTGCGGCACGATCCGAACATATCAGAAGCAGTAATAGAGCCCTAATATTTAGCAGCCATGGAGCGGACCCAGCGCTTCTGGATATGAAGGACCCCGTATCGCACCAGGGAAACATTTTCCAGGTGACGTCCCCCACACTGGAGAACGGGAGACCCCAGAAGAAGTGCAGAGTGTGGCGTAACAGGGGGATCAGGAAGGACAACATTTTCCAGTGTGACGCCTGTCCTGATCCCCCCGGCCTCTGCATACTGGATCGCTTCAAGGCGCACCACACGTCACTGGGGTTCTACATTATCTAAATTCTGTCCCTTATTCCTATTTCAGGGGTCACGTTGATCCAGGGATTATTCTGATCGCCATTATGGAGTCGGGAAGGAATTTTTCCCCTGTGATGAGGCTACTGTCATCTGCCTTAAGAGGGTTTTTTGCCTTCCTCTGGATCAACACAGGTTGAATTTGATGGACACCTGTCATTTCCAACCTTGTAAACTAATAATTGGCCTAATACCCCCAAATAAATTAGAATTGTCCCTTTTCCCCAGCTAAATAGGTATGGCCGCCATTTCCATTAGAGGATGCCATGTCGCAATTACAAAGCCTCTGTGCGGCCAGGACAGTAGAAACCCCCCACAAGTGACCCCATTCTGGAAACTACACCCCATAAGGAATCTAAGAAGGGGGGCAGCGGGGATATGGCCCCCTGGTGACGGCCACATTTGGGACGTGAAAATGAAAAAAATTGTATTTTTTATTTTCTCGGCACATGTTCTACGTAAGTGCCCGTCACCAGTGGGGTCCATATGCTCACTGCACCCCTTGTTAGATTCCTTATGGGGTGTAGTTTCCAGAATGGGGTCACTTGTCGGGGGTTTCTACTGTCCTGGCAGCACAGGAGCTTTGTAATTGCGACATGGCCTCCATCCTCCATTCCAGCCTCTAAATGGCGCTCTGTCCCTTTGGTGGCTTGCCCTGTGCCCATATGGCACATTATGTCCACATGTGGGGTATTTTCGTACTCAGGGGACACTACCCTACACGTTTTGTGTTCATTTTCTTTTTTAACCCCTTGTGGAAATGGAAAAAAATCAAGGCTAGACCAACATTTAGTGTAATTTTTGTAAAATTTTTACTCTAAATCATTAATCTTGTCATGTTTTTTCATTTTCACAAGGGGTTAAAAGATAAAAAAAAACATTTAATGTGTAGAGCAATTTCCCCTGAGTACGGAAATACCCCACATGTGGACATAAAGCGCCATGCGGGTGCAGGGTAAGCCTCCGAAGGGAAGAAGCGCCATTTGGTTTTTGAAGGCTGGATTTGGATGGAATGGATTTCGAGGGGCCATGTTGCATTCAAAAGGCCCCTGTGTTGCCAAGACAGTTGAAACCCCCCACAAGTGACCCCATTATGGAAACTGCACCCCTCAAGGAATGTAACAAGGGGTGTAGTGAGCATATGGACCCCACTGGTGACGGACACAAATGTGGAACAATGTGGCGTGAAAATGAAATATTACATTTTTTACACTATAATGTTGGTTTAGCCTTGAATATATCATTTTCACAAGGGGTTAAAAGAGGAGAAAAAAACAAAATGTGTAGCGCAATTTCCCCCGAGTCCGTAAATACCCCACATGTGGACATAAAGCGCCATGCGGGTGCAGGGTAAGCCTCCGAAGGGAAGGAGCACCATTTCGTTTTTGAAGGCTGGATTTGGATGGAATGGATTTCGAGGGGCCATGTTGCATTCAAAAGGCCTCTGTGTTGCCAAGACAGTTGAAACCCCCCACAAGTGACCCCATTATGGAAACTACACCCCTCAGGGAATGTAACAAGGGGTGTAGTGAGCATATGGACCCCACTGGTGACGGGCACAAATGTGGAACAATGTGGCGTGAAAATGAAATATTACATTTTTTACACTATAATGTTGGTTTAGCCTTGAATTTATCATTTTCACAAGGGGTTAAAAGAGAAAAAAGCACACAATATGTGTAGAGCAATTTCCCCCGAGTCCGTAAATACCCCACATGTGGACATAAAGCGCCATGTGGGCGCAGGGCAAGCCTCCGAAGGGAAGGAGCGCCATTTGGATTTTGGAGGTTGGATTTGGCTAGAATGGATGATGAACGCCATGTCGCATTTACAGAGCCCTCGTGCTGCCAAAACACTGGAAACCCCCCACAAGTGACCCCATTCTGGAAACTGCACCCCTCAAGGAATCTAACAAGGGGTGCAGTGAGGATATGGACCCCTTGATGACGGGCACATTTGTGCCATGAAAGTGAAAAAATGAAATTTTTCCCTTTCACGTCACATTGTTCCACATTTGTGCCCGTCACCAGTGGGGTCCATATGCTCACTGCACCCCTTGTTAGATTCCTTGAGGGGTGTAGTTTCCAGAATGGAATCACTTGTGGGGGGTTTCCAGTGTTTTGGCAGCACGAGGGCTCTGTAAATGCGACATGGCCCTTGAAATCCTTTTCAGTGAAATTCAGCTTCCAAAAGCCAATTGGCGCTCCTTCCCTTTGGAGGCTCGTCCTGCGCCCCCTTGGCACTCTATCGCCACATGTGGGGTATTTCTGTACTCGGGAGAAACTGCGCTACACATTTTTTGTCTTTTTTTGCCTCTTATCCCTTTAAGAAAATGAAAAATTGAAGGCTAGAACAACGTTTTAGTGTAAAAAATAAATTTTTCTTTTTTCACGCCATATTGTTCGGAAAATCTGTGAAGCACCTGTGGGGTCCAGATGCTCACCGCACCCCTTGTTACATTCCTTGAGGGGTGTAGTTTTCTAAATGGTGTCCCTTTAGGGGTGTTTTTTAGGTTTTGACACCCCAGAGCCTCTGCCAACCTGAAGTGGTACAGTCAAAAAAGACCAAATATAACGGAGGCGTTGAAATTCACTAGGCGCTCCCTTATATCTGAGGCTTGTGGTTGCGTCAAATAGCGCAATAGGGCCACATATGGGGTATTTCTATAAACTGCAGAAACGGGGCAATAATTATTGGGGTGCATTTCTCTGGTAATAGGTTTATAATTATGAAAAATATTGGATTACAATAAAATCTCTGCACAGAAAATTAAAATTTTCAAATTCCTTACACACTTGGCTTTTATTTCTGTGACTCCCCTAAAGGGTTAAAACACTTTCTGGATGTGCTTTTGCAGAGTTTGGGGGGTGCAGTTTCTGAAATGGGGTGCTTTGTGGGGCTTTCTAACATACAGGCCCCTCAAATACACTTTAAACCTGAACAGGTCCCTAAAAATATCTGATTTTGAAATTTTACTGAAAATTTGGAAATTTGCTGCTAATGTTTTAAGCTTCCTATCGTCTAAAAAAAAATGAAAGATAGTTTAATAAATGGCGCCAACATAAAGTAGACATGTTGCTAATGCTATTTAATATATAATTTATGTGGTATAACCACTTTCTGTATACGCAAAGAAGTTTCAAAGTTGGAAAAATGCATTTTTTCACATTTTTTCACATTATTTGGGTTTTTTTCATAAAGATTTGTTATGAGTATCGACTCCAATTTACCAGAAATGTAAAGTACAATATGTCACGAGAAAACAATCTCAGAATCAGCCGGATAGGTAAAAGCATCCCGAAGTTATTAATGACTAAAGTGACACTGGTCATATTCATAAAATTTGTCTCTGTCATTAAGGCCATTTCAGGCTCTGTCCTTAAGGGGTTAAAAACACTAAAATGTCACCATAAGTCCTGCTGGCGTTCCAGCCAGGACTAATCTACCACTCTGACTTTGGACTGTATGTACAATAACAAAAATCCAACATCTCTTCCTAGACAGAGACACAGTAAAACAAAATATAACCACAAATAATGGAGCATAGGGAAAAAAAAAGGAAATTGGAAAAGATCACCATATACAGTCCAACAGAATGAGAGTCAGATGGGATAAGGAATCACCCCACGCGTTCCGCCGTCTAGCGGCTTCCTCAGGGATGTGGGCAGTAGAGTGAGGGGCATAGTATATATACCTATACAACATGTGAAAGCAATCCCTCATTTTACTACTCCTGTACATTCACTTATTTATGTGGTACTTTGTATCTATGTCAGTGTTATAATAAAGATTTTTGGGATGTGCTACCATTTTTTGTGCATATGCTTTTTTCTTTTGGGAGGATGTTGTTATAGTTTATGGCATTTATATTATAAATACTGTTTGTGTCTTGCATATTGTAAGACCTGTACTTTGCCAATGGAGTTATTCGAGGGATTTTGTTTTTTTGCGGCACAAGCTGGCATTTTTATTGGTACATCGCTGGAGGCCACAAATCTCCCCATAGGGAGGTTAAATGTCCGGAGGGGGCCCAGCTCCCCTCCGGGCAGTGGCAGCAGGAGGAGGCTGCCCGATCTCACTTAGGGACAGAGGGGGGAGGCAGGGAGAGCATGACGTTTGAGAAATGTCATGTTGCAGGAACTACCTGCCGTACATGACGTTTCCCAAACGTCATTTTGCTGCAAGGGCTTAAAGGGGTTGCCTTCATGTACCTGGAAATTTTCACTTAAATTCCGCCTTAAATTAAATGTTTATTTATTTTCCAGAGTAGAGGGCAACTACAAAGAGTGTGTTCTCTCTGGAGGAACGCGGATGAATATGCATTACATAGAAAAGCTATTCATTGAAATGAGGACTGTGTAATACTTTTTTTTTTACCACGACCCGGTTCCTGCGCACAGAGCCAGTCTATTCCAGGGTACCGGCCCAGCCTGAAGCACTGGAAGTGGGCCCATCCAGTGTGACCCCTCCCCTCTGTGACACGACTCCATTGACGCCAATGGAGCTGCGTCACAGAGGGGGTTTCATCACACTGGGGGTGGACAGGCCAACCTCCAGTGCTTCAGGTCGGCCCGGTTCCCGGGAATAGACCGGCGAAATGCGCGGGTACCAAGCAGTGGTTCAAAAAAAAAAATGCATCACCTGCGCCGGCCTATTCATGTAAAAAACTCAGTGATATACTTGTTAGTACATTTGTTTTAAACATTTTTAACACACTGTTACAAAACATGCATATCGCCCATAGTGCTCATGCGGCAGACATCTATAGCTGGTGGATCCACTTTACTCCTCCCGGACTGGCTATTCCAACATGACAAACATGCCAAAGTACCAGAGTTTTTAGCCCTCAAAAATTGCAGTCTTGTTTTAGTTTTCTTTTTCACATCTACCCTCACTAATTGAATAGCTAAAGATCTTAGGGTTCCCGCCCACTGGACAAAGACATTGTCCACATAACGGACCCACATCTTTACATACTGACTCAATTCATAAGAAAACACAAAATTCTCTTCATATTTGGCCATAAAGATGTTTGCAAAACTTGGGGCCACAGGGGACCCCATTGAAGTGCCCTGTGTCCGCAAAAAATATTTCTCCCCAAATCTAAAATAATTTTTAGACAGTATTATTTAAGTAAATTAAAAAGAAATCCAATATGGCCATTATCCAAACTTTTATCAAGACATAGTTGGTCACGTACAGCCATCAGGCCCTCATCATTAGGAATATTAGTATATAGGCTCTTAAGAGTACATAAAAGCATATCATCAGAAATCTCCATTGAGGCAATTCTATCCAAGAAATCATTTGTATTTTTAAGACATCTATCAAATCTTTTAACAATTTTTTGTAGATACTCATCCACATAGATTGGAATGGCAATGGGATTGAACACTAAGTTCGTCCTTTGAGACAATCGGTCATCCCAGGGGTAAACTCAGGTTCTTGTGCACTTTAGGAAGCAAATACAGTATAGGGACTCTTGGATAATTATTAGGCAATGCTCTTTTTAAATCAACATCAATCAATCCTTGTAGTAGGGCATCCTCTACTAGAGATGATCAAACAGGGGAAAATATTAGGTTCTATGGATCTCAAACCTTGTCGAACCTTTCACATTTATTTCCCGAGGCCTTCCCGGTTGGTGGGAAAGGAGGAGTCAGCCCGGGTACCGCCTGGAATTCCAGAATTCAGCCTAGGTAATAGGCTGTATAACGGAATTCCAGGGGGTACCCGGGCTGTCTCCTCCTTCCTCACGGACCGGGAAGGCATCAGGAATCAAATGCGGAAGGTTCGACAAAGTTCAAGTTCTATAGAACCTAAGATTTTTCGCTGTTCCATCATCTTTATCCTCTACAAGATGATCACTCTTAATCTTGAAACACTATGTATGGTGGTGGTAGCACTCATTGCGGCATGCGTGAGGAAGGGAGCCTCACTCTTGAAACGTCCATCAAGCTGCGTGATTTTAGGCCTTACCAGTCTTCGGTGATGAAGATGGAGGATGGTGAACTCCGGGAAGAGTAGAGTGGATCCACCAGCTAGAGATGTCCGCCGCATGAGCACTATGGGTGATATCTATGTTTTGTAACATTGTGGAATTGTGTATTATGAAGGAGAAAAAAAAATATCAAGTAAAGTATTTTGTAAAGAGTTTGTTGTTTGGAGCGTGGTGTCGTGCTGCATAGACTGTATTATTGGAGATAGGAGCCTCCAACCAACACCCGCTGAATACCTAGGTGCACTCAGCTAACTGTGTTGTGAAGTGGACTGTTAGATGAAAGAAGGCATCATGGTATCACTGTACTATATTTAAGTTGTTTATCTTTCAGAAAGCCTATTAAAGGACAATGCAACCTCTCTTTAACTTGCAGGTCTATAGAACAATGGTATACACGGGTATGTGGGAATGTGAAAGAAGCATCTTAGGACTATTGTGTATTATAAGTGTCATGTTAGTATATGATATACTGTGGCACGTGTGCGTTTTCACATGCTGGTAAACCGGCGTACATTCCATTAAGCAAGTAGGTATGAGGAAGTAAAATTCATTGATTTGTAGGAGGCGGAGATACTGGAAAGCAATAGTGAAAAACACTTGGATTACCACATGCAAATTGATAATTAATACAGTATATCAAACGGTTGCTGTAATATAACACGCTAACAACATGGTATTGTAGGTAGGCCTAGACAGTTAGTGGTTGTAGGGGATTCTATTATCAGGAAGACGGATAGAATAATTTGTCGCCAAGACCGCCTCAACCGAATGGTTTGCTAAATTGAAGGGAAGGACCTCCAAGGTTGTATTCTCTGGAATACTGCCTGTGCCATGCGCATTGCAGGAGAGACAGTGAGAGCTTAGGGAGTTAAATGCATGGCTCAAGTCATGGTGTAGAGAAGAAGGGTTTGGGTTTTTGGAGCACTGGGCTGACTTTTCATTGGGTACAATCTGTTTTCCGCAGATAATTTGCACCTTAATGGAAGGGGGTCCACTGTGCTGGGGGAGAGAATCCTAGAAGGGGTGGAGGGTTTTTTAAACTAGGGAGGGAGTGAAGGACAATGTAGTGTGTAATATAGTAGCAGATAGGTTGGGGAAATAAAAATTAAGCTCAGGTGGGAGGGGAGATAATATAGAATGCATATTTACTGCTCCCCGTGCCCTCGCTGGAACATGTCCCGCTCAAGGGCACCCGTTGGCATTCTCCGGCTCTCAGCTCTTCTATGTCACAACCTGGTTGATGGATGTCCCGCTTAGCCAGTCAGTGACTGGGAAGGTACACAGCTGCAGTCACTGTTTGGCTGATGAGGCATCCATCAGCCGGGTCAGGCATTTTCCAGTCAGGGGAAAAATGCCCCCGCACCTTCTGACATGACGTTCATATGCACAGGAAATGTAGTTAGTTGTTGCTTATTATGTTCCCCCGTTGGCTGTCAAATAAAAAAAAGGCAGACTTTTTTAAGTATGGCGAGAAACGGTTACGGCTTGAGTAAATGCAGCTGGCTCCTGCCGATCTTTGCAACTGGTGGCAGCTGTTGGTCGGAATAAGTGCATGGTGACTCCATGAGATTACCAGCAATATTATCACATGGAAGTAGGGAAAAGGCTGACTTCTTTACATAGTACAGTGTGTAAAATGTGGTTCTTTCTCCCAGAATGCCTCACTTCCTATATGGGAGGGATGGAGGAGTAGAAACTAAATACTAGACAGTAAGTCTATACTTACTCATGCTGAAGGCATGAAATTATATGTTAAGCCTCCTCGCTCCTTATATGGACGCTGTCACTTTATAAAAACTTTTGATACGTCATAGAGACATCTCAAAAGTTCTGATCAATCGAGTTCTGGGTGTTTAGAAGAAACTGAGAGAAGTGGGAGCAGGTGTAGATTATTGCTATGGTTTACTCCTGTCAGGCACATCAGGCAAGCAGAAAAGGCAAAAATCTGCATCTTTTCGATGGTGTACATTTGGGCGCATCATAGCTAAATGTGCCTCTAAGGCTAGGATCACACACTGTCAAAATGACGTCTGTTTTTGTTGGCCATTGTTAGTTAACGGAAAATAACATCCAATATTCATATAGTAATAGACTTTTTTGTGATTAAATGATAGTCATCCAATAAATACGGACATCATTTTTAGGGTGTGTGAACATAGCCTGAGTGTGTTCTCTCCACAGTCTGCAACTTGAACATTGACTTATATTGAAAGTCAATGGGATCATCTTGCACAGAGAAAGGAAACATCTCTCCACCCGATTAGGGTCTTACCCTTTAACCTAGGCTGAATGTCATGACATGTCAAAAAACTAAAAATTCGCAGGTATATTTTAATCCCTTCTTAATGTATAATGCTTATATATGCAATGTGTCAGGTATTGAAGTATAAACCATGCTCAGAAGCTGACATGCCAATTCTTTGGGCAGAATGGAGCCTATGGGACGGGTAGAACTTCAAGCAGGTGGGGTATTAGGCTATGTTCACACAACATGAGTTTTATATTGATCGAGGCCATTGTTGCTGATAAGCGTATGCACATAGTATATGCTCCAGCCGGGTTCCCTAGCCGCAGTTTTGTATGGTCGCTATTCATTGAATAGGTCTGGCCTTGAAAAACCCCTTTAAGGAAGTCCTTCGTATTTACACAATGTATACTGTTGCTTATGTAGTTTCTGACAAGAATGACAATGCCAAATTCCTAAAGTGGACAATTGTCATTGTCAATGATATGAGGAAGTCATTGTGTCAGTCAGTTTAGTTACCATGGGAGGATGCAGTATAAATACAGAGAGGATGGTGGAAAAGTAAAGCAGTCTGCCAGCAGAGCAAGACATACACCTGTCATCTCCAAAAACCGCCAAGTCTGGTTTCTGATATAGGTTTATAGCCAGGTAAGTGTATAAAAATTAAAGAAATCTAAATAGTCACATAATAACTAGAGATGAGCGAACCTGGAGCATGCTCGAGTCCATTCGAACCCGATGGTTTGGCATTTGATTAGCGGTGGTTGCTGAAGTTGGATAGAGCCCTAAGGCTATGTGGAAATCATGGATATAGTCATTGGCTGGATCCATGCTTTCCAGTCAACCTTAAAGCTTTAACCAAGTTCAGCAGCCACCGCTAATCAAATGCCGAACGTTCGGGTTCGGATGGACTCGAGCCCGAGCCAGGTACGCTCATCTCTAATAATAACATAATAAATGCAGATATGTGATGATGGATAGATATGAAGAAGAAAAAAAACACTGTATGCTGTATAATTTCTTTCACCTGGCACCAACGTCACCTGATAGATACAGCATTGTACAATATACTGGATTATTCATGGTTATCGCAATGTAGATAAAGCTAATTTCTAAGGTTGGATTCACAGAAGTAGAAAATACACAGATAGGTTAGCTTCACGCTAACCTCACGATAAAGCAACACGCGAAACGTGCGTTGGGTGAATGGTGAGGTGGACTCTTATACTAAGGACATGTATGGGTAACATTTACTTTTTTCCTTGATGGTGATCCTTTTTGTATAGTCACTTGGAGGTTTACTTATTTTATGCAATACTTACCCAGTGCCCAGTATATGTATGTATATATATATTTATTTATTGTGTGATTTAATACTCTATATAGTTGAACCTTGTGTCCACTGGTTCGTTTGGGATTTGTATAGCTCCAGCTCCCTTGATATGTATTTTTAATTCATTTTTCTTGATATTTTGAATTGAACCTTGTGTCCACTGGTTCGTTGGGGATTTGTATAGCTCCAGCTCCCTTGATATGTATTTTTAATTCATTTTTTGATATCAATAAAAGATAACATTTCTATATTTTGGTCTTGCATTCATTAGTTATTTTTGGGTTTTAGTAATTTGGGTGCGCATAGACCGCACTATTTGAGCCCTATGTATGATTATTAGCTTCACGCTATGTCAAAATGACGTCCGTCTTTCACAACAACAGCTGGCATTGTGCAAATAGCATCCATTATTCGCGCAATGATGGTCATTATTATTAACTTCTTAAGGTCAATGGCAATTTTCATTTTTGAGCTTTTACTTTTTCCACTTTATGTTTAAAAGGCCATAGCACTTGCATTTTTTCACCTAGAGACCCACATGAGCCCTTATTTTTTGCACCACTAATTGTACTTTGCAATGACAGGCTGAATTTTTGCATTATATACACTGCGAAACCAGAAAAAAATTCAATGTGTGGTGAAATAAATAAAAAAAAAACACATTTTTTTTATTTGGAGGGTATTTGTTTTTACGACGTTCAGCCTGGGGTAAAACTGATATGTTATGCATGTTCCTCAAGTTGTTACGATCCGTCACACTAGACACCAGGGATGTGAGTAATAAAGCACTTCAATGCAGCTGTCAGGTTTGACAGCTGCATTGAAGTGCTTAGGGTCCCGTTGCCGCGCCGGCTAATAGAGGCACTCCCCGGCTGCAGATCTCAGCCGGGAGCAGCGCCGTTTAGAGCGGGGTCCCGGCGGGACCCCTCTCTGAACACCCCCCGCGGCATCATGACGTACCAGGTACGTCGTGGGTTGCTAAGGGGTTAAAGACGAACACCATAGGCTGAAAAACATCTGAAACAAGTTTTATAAAGTATGTATATTTTAGAGGAAGTCTTTTTGTTTTTTGTTTCTTTTTTATTGCACTTTTTGAAGTCTATTTTATTGCAAATGAAACTTGGTGGCTCAGTAGCTAGTACTGCAGCCCTGCAGCATTGGGGTTTCAAAAGTGCTGGGATGTCACAAAAGTGTTGGATGTAGGTAGTGCCATAGATATCACAACTTCAGCAAAATCTTTGATACAGTTCCCCATAAAAGGTAGTAGTGCAGTGTATGGCTATGTTCACATTTAGTATAACACCATTTGTTGCATAGCAACAGATGATGGTATACTGCTGGACACCAGGCAATATTTGGCACATTTGGCAGTATCAGCTGCAGGAAAATTATCTTTTTACAGATGAATTGCAGGCACCATTGGGTGTGCCCGCAATTCAATTAACCATCGACTACAATGTAAAGTGAGGCTGCCGGCTTCAATTTACATTGTGTGAACAGCTATTGATTCCAGGCAGCGAACAGCGTCCAGAGATAATAGGCATGTTCATTATTTTTACATCAATTATAAAAGTTGGGCACTGAATTCAATGCAATGCCGCCACTGCAGAAAGGAACAGATGCTGATTCCATTGTAATCAGCGTCCATTCTTTTCTAAAAACAAATGATTTAAAAATCAAAGTTATTCCACCACATATTGATTTCTGAACTCTTCTTGAATTAAAATATTAGTATTGTTGTTTCTAAATAAATATGAACATGTTTTCTTTGTATTATTTGAGGTCGGACAGCACTGCTTTTTTTCTATTATTTAGACAATTTCTCATTTACTCCAAATAAATACTTTTTTTTTTTTGCTTTGAATTTAGCAGACATGTTGTCAGTAGTTTATATAATAAAAGATGTATATCTTACTCAGAAATATACCAATGAGGAGAAAAAACAGAGAAACTGAAAATTTTGCAGTGGTCTCTTTTTGCCAGAGCTGTATATATATACTACCGTTCAAAAGTTTGGGGTCACCCAAACAATTTTGTGTTTTCCATGAAAAGTCAAACTTGTTCACCACCATACGTGAAATGAATAGAAAATAGAGTCAAGACATTGACAAGGTTAGAAATAATGATTTGTATTTGAAATAACATTGTTTTTACATCAAACTTTGCTTTCGTCAAAGAATCCTCCTTTTGCAGCAATTCCAGCATTGCACACCTTTGGCATTCTAGCTATTAATCTGTTGAGGTAAGCTGGAGAAATTGCACCCCACGCTTCTAGAAGCAGCTCCCACAAGTTGGATTGGTTGGATGGGCACTTCTGGCGTACCATACGGTCAAGCTGCTCCCACAACAGCTCAATGGGGTTCAGATCTAGTGACTGCGCTGGCCGCTCCATTACCGATAGAATACCAGCTGTTGCTTCTGCTGTAAATAGTTCTTGCACAATTTGGAGGTGTATTTAGGGTCATTTGTAGAATCCAAATGAAAAAGGGAGATATGTCCCTGCGCAGACCATAAGTATAGAAGCAAATTTTATTGGTGTATATCCACAGGTAACACGTTTCAAGAGCACTGGGCTCTCTTTTTCAAACCTCCAGGATACTTAAAACATGGTACACATCGAGATCTAAGTATGCAAACACACAAACACATATATCGGATCAGTCCACAAGGGTGCAAACTTGATCAATCTCATAGTCACCTATTAACACTATTAAGTGGTCATAGATCATAGGATAGTGTTCTAATTCAACATCATTCATAAAAGCAGGATTTATAAATTCATATAACATCATAAAATGAGTTAGTTTCTCAGCACTTACATGCTAGCATCGCTCTGGACTTCCACGTTGGTGTAGGACCTTTGCACATGTGCACTCCGATCATCACCATGATAACCGGAGAAGCTACAGGTCCTATATATGGGAAAAGCTGAGCCAAATGGAAACGGGGGAGGATTAACCCCTCTCAATCCAGACGCTACAGGTCCAATATGTGGGAAGAGCTGAGCCAAATGGAAACAAGAGAGGATTAACCCCTTTCTATTCTACTACTTAAAATCCAAGTATTAGATATCATTAGTATACAAATATAATACTCGAATATTAAAAATTATGCTTAATGGCAGCATAAGAAAACATATAAAAAGTATAAAAATGATAATAAATGGTAATAAATATATAAACAAAATTTTCCAGATCCAACTAATGAATAAATATAGGTTAATAAATAAGTAAACAAAAAAATAAAATGAATAAATATCATGCCTAAAGATAGCGCACATAGAGAAAAATGGAAATGGATTTATAAATAAAGATAAATCCAGAAAAAATATACTCAACCATCTCATATATTACATCTCATATATTACTTTCAATAGCTTCATTCAGTCCCCAGGGGATAAGGGAAGAGATTTTAAATATCCAAAACATTTCCTTACGTCTAAGTGTGGCAAACCGATTACTTTGCCCACATGGGACATGTTGGATAGGTATTATTGTCCTGTTGTAGGATGAAATTGGCTCCAATTAAGCGCTGTCCACTGGGTATGGCATGGCGGTGCAAAATTGAGTGATAGCCTTCCTTATTCAGAATCCCTTTTACCCTGTACAAATCTCCCACCTTACCAGCACCAAAGCAACCCCAGACCATCACATTACCTCCACCATGCTTAACAGATGGCGTCAGGCATTCTTCCAGCATCTTTTCATTTGTTCTGCGTCTCACAAACGTTCTTCTCTGTGATCCAAACACCTCAAACTTGGATTCATCCGTCCACAACACTTTTTTCCAGTCTTCTTCTGTCCAATGTCTGTGTTCTTTTGCTCATCTTAATCTTTTTCTTTTATTGGCCAGTCTCAGATATGGCTATTTCTTTGCCACTCTGCCCTGAAGCCCAAAATCCCGCAGCCGCCTCTTCACTGTAGATGTTGACACTGGAGTTTTGCGGGTACTATTTAATGAAGATGCCAGTTGGGGACCGGTGAGGCGTCTGTTTCTCAAACTAGAGACTCTAATGTGCTTATCTTCTTGCTTAGTTGTGCAACGCAGCCTCCTACTTCTTTTTCTACTCTGGTTAGAGCCTGTTTGTGCTGTCCTCTGAAGGGATTAGTACACACCGTTGTAGGAAATCTTCAATTTCTTAGCGATTTCTCGCATGGAATAGCCTTCATTTGTAAGAACAAGAATAGACTGTCGAGTTTCAGATGAAAGTTCTTTTTCTGGCCATTTTGAGCATTTAATTGACCCCACAAATGTGATGCTCCAGAAACACAATCTGCTCAAATGAAGGTCAGTTTTGTAGCTTCTGTAACGAGCTAGACGGTTTTCAGATGTGTGAACATGATTGCACAAGGGTTTTCTAATCATCAATTAGCCTTCTGAGCCAATGAGCAAACACATTGTACCATTAGAACACTGGAGTGAGAGTTGCTGGAAATGGGCCTCTATACACCTATGTAGATATTGCACCAAAAAACAGACATTTGCAGCTAGAATAGTCATTTACCACATTAGCAATGTATAGAGTGTATTTGTTTAAAGTTAGGACTAGTTTAAAGTTATCTTCATTGAAAAGTACAGTGCTTTTCCTTCAAAAATAAGGACATTTCAATGTGACCCCAAACTTTCGAATGGTAGTGTATATATATATATATATATATATATATATATATATACATACAGATGTAGCCAGGCTTAACATCAGTTGTGGCCAGTGTTAACCACCACAATAACGCATTTAACTCAACTTTCTAATTGACTTAACATAGCTCCCTGACACACTTGTGATCAAGTTAACCGTGGCTACAACTTCTGTTAAGCCCGGCTACATCTGTATACATATATAAGAGATTTATTCGTATATGGTAATATAAGTATAACCTTTGTTAAAAAAAAAAAAAAAAGCTCTGGGAAATCTGTTGGCGATATAATATAAAAAATATATTATTATTATTATTAATATTATTATTCTTATTATTATTATGAGTGGAGTGAATCTGACAAATTCTGATTTGCCACAAATTGGGTATTAAATTTGCTTTGTAGCAATTTGCGAATTTGCCAAATTCACTAAACATGGCGGTTGCACATTAGCTTATGGAACTGTCTTTTGGTGGGTGCAAGGGATTATCCATAATTTCTTGCGCCCATCCAATCACCTGCAAACCCCACTGTGATGTCATCACCTCTTCTTTTCCCTCTATATAAGGTGATTGGCTTCCTGGAGGCGGCCAGTCAGCTGTGTATAGTGGAGAGCGGGTTGCAGCAGGGAGAGAAATACAGAGAGATAAGGACAGAGAGGAGAGGAGGGGGGATTGTGGGTGGTTTTCTATGGGAGCAGTGAAGCCATTGTCTAGTATACCAAGAAACTCGGTTACTGTTGTTCATTATAGCAAGTCACTGGGTGCTGCGTGTACATTATTGTAAGTCACTGGGTGCTGGGTGTGCATTATACCAAGTCACTGGGTGCTGGGTGTGCATTATACCAAGTCACTGGGTGCTGGGTGTGCATTATACCAAGTCACTGGGTGCTGGGTGTGCATTATACCAAGTCACTGGGTGTGCATTATAGGAAGTCACGCGGTGCTGGGTGTGCATTATAGGAAGTCACTGGGTGCTGGGTGTGCATTATACCAAGTCACTGGGTGCTGGGTACGCATTATAGGTAGTCACTGGGTGCTGGGTACGCATTATAGGAAGTCACTGGGTGCTGGGTGTGCAGTATAGGAAGTCACTGGGTGTTGGGTGTGCATTATAGGAAGTCACTGGGTTCTGGGTGTGAATTATAGGAAGTCACGCGGTGCTGGGTGTGCATTATAGGAAGTCACTGGGTGCTGGGTACGCATTATAGGTAGTCACTGGGTGCTGGGTACGCATTATAGGAAGTCACTGAGTGCTGGGTGTGCATTATAGGAAGTCACTGGGTGCTGGGTGTGCATTATAGGAAGTCACTGGGTGCTGGGTTTGCATTATAGGAAGTCGCTGGGTGTACATTATAGGAAGTCACTGGGTGCTGGGTGTGAATTATAGGAAGTCACGCGGTGCTGGGTGTGCATTATACCAAGTCACTGGATGCTGGGTATGCATTATAGGAAGTCACTGGGTGCTGGGTGTGCATTATAGGAAGTCACTGGGTGCTGGGTGTGCATTATAGGAAGTCACTGGGTGCTGGGTGTGCATTATAGGAAGTCACTGGGTGCTGGGTACGCATTATAGGAAGTCACTGGGTGCTGGGTGTGCATTATAGGAAGTCACTGGGTGCTGGGTGTGCATTATAGGAAGTCACTGGGTGCTGGGTGTGCATTATAGGAAGTCACTGGGTGCTGGGTGTGCATTATAGGAAGTCACTGAGTGCTGGGTGTGCATTATACCAAGTCACTGGGTGCTGGGTACGCATTATAGGAAGTCACTGGGTGCTGGGTGTGCATTATAGGAAGTCACTGAGTGCTGGGTGTGCATTATAGGAAGTCACTGGGTGCTGGGTGTGCATTATAGGAAGTCACTGGGTGCTGGGTATGCATTATAGGAAGTCACTGGGTGCTGGGTGTGCATTATACCAAGTCACTGGGTGCTGGGTACGCATTATAGGAAGTCACTGGGTGCTGGGTGTGCATTATAGGAAGTCACTGGGTGCTGGGTGTGCATTATAGGAAGTCACTGGGTGCTGGGTGTGCATTATAGGAAGTCACTGGGTGCTGGGCAGTGGCGTCGCTAGGCTTAATCATTCGGGGCCAAAGCCCCGAATGATTTTAGCATAGCCCCGAAAGTCTTTTTGATCCCGCCAGCGCCGAAATAACAGCAGCCGGGGTCTGTGATAGATCACTATCAGAGGCCCCTGGCTGCTGTTACTTCAGCGCTGGCGGGCCGCGGGAGCGGGATCGGCCGGCATCACTTCCGGACACCTCGTGACGTCACCCGGCTCTTCATTGGACGGAGGGCCGCAGTGGACGCTGCACGCTCTGGCCCGCCTGCACTCCAGGGACGTCACAGCCGGCTGTAGCGGGGCCAAGCTTCTCCCCCGCCGCGCTCCTCCACCTCAGGCTGCAGCTCGGGGTGAGTATTGTAACCCCAGGGGGGGTTACTGTGCGTGTTGGGAGGGGGGGCTGGCAGTGTAGTGTGTGTGTGTGTGTGATATCAGGTGGGGGAGTGTGTGGGGAATAGTATTGGAACCCGGGGGGGCGGGGGGCTGGCAGTGTGTGGGGATGGTGACCAGATAGTACTCTGTGTGTGTATGGGGGGATCAGATGGGGGTAGTAGTGTGTGTATGGGGGGTTAGATGGGGGTAGTAGTGTGTGTATGGGGGGCTCAGATGGGGGTAGTAGTGTGTGTATGGGGGGGGTTAGATGGGGGTAGTAGGGTGTGTATGGGGGGCTCAGATAGGGGGTAGTAGTGTGTGTATGGGGGGGGTTAGATGGGGGTAGTAGTGTGTGTATGGGGAGGTCAGATGGGGGTAGTAGTGTGTGTATGGGGAGGTCAGATGGGGGTAGTAGTGTGTGTATGGGGGGGGTTAGATGGGGGTAGTAGTGTGTGTATGGGGGGCTCAGATAGGGGGTAGTAGTGTGTGTATGGGGGGGGTTAGATGGGGGTAGTAGTGTGTGTATGGGGGGGAGGTCAGATGGGGGTAGTAGTGTGTGTATGGGGAGGTCAGATGGGGGTAGTAGTGTGTGTATGGGGGGCTCAGATAGGGGGTAGTAGTGTGTGTATGGGGGGGTTAGATGGGGGTAGTAGTGTGTGTATGGGGAGGTCAGATAGGGGGTAGTAGTGTGTGTATGGGGGGGGTTAGATGGGGGTAGTAGTGTGTGTATGGGGAGGTCAGATGGGGGTAGTAGTGTGTGTATGGGGAGATCAGATGGGGGTAGTAGTGTGTGTATGGGGAGGTCAGATGGGGGTAGTAGTGTGTGTATGGGGAGGTCAGATGGGGGTAGTAGTGTGTGTATGGGGAGGTCAGATGGGGGTAGTAGTGTGTGTATGGGGGGGGTTAGATGGGGGTAGTAGTGTGTGTATGGGGGGCTCAGATAGGGGGTAGTAGTGTGTGTATGGGGGGGGGTTAGATGGGGGTAGTAGTGTGTGTATGGGGGGGTTAGATGGGGGTAGTAGTGTGTGTATGGGGGGGAGGTCAGATGGGGGTAGTAGTGTGTGTATGGGGAGGTCAGATGGGGGTAGTAGTGTGTGTATGGGGGGCTCAGATAGGGGGTAGTAGTGTGTGTATGGGGGGGTTAGATGGGGGTAGTAGTGTGTGTATGGGGAGGTCAGATAGGGGGTAGTAGTGTGTGTATGGGGGGGGTTAGATGGGGGTAGTAGTGTGTGTATGGGGAGGTCAGATGGGGGTAGTAGTGTGTGTATGGGGAGGTCAGATGGGGGTAGTAGTGTGTGTATGGGGAGATCAGATGGGGGTAGTAGTGTGTGTATGGGGAGGTCAGATGGGGGTAGTAGTGTGTGTATGGGGGCTCAGATGGGGGTAGTAGTGTGTGTATGGGGGGCTCAGATGGGGGTAGTAGTGTGTGTATGGGGGGGTCAGATGGGGGTAGTAGTGTGTGTATGGGAGGTCAGATGGGGGTAGTAGTGTGTGTATGGGAGATCAGATGGGGGTAGTAGTGTGTGTATGGGAGATCAGATGGGGGTAGTAGTGTGTGTATGGGGGGCTCAGATAGGGGGTAGTAGTGTGTGTATGGGGGGGTTAAATGGGGGTAGTAGTGTGTGTATGGGGAGGTCAGATAGGGGGTAGTAGTGTGTGTATGGGGGGGGTTAGATGGGGGTAGTAGTGTGTGTATGGGGAGGTCAGATGGGGGTAGTAGTGTGTGTATGGGGAGATCAGATGGGGGTAGTAGTGTGTGTATGGGGAGGTCAGATGGGGGTAGTAGTGTGTGTATGGGGGCTCAGATGGGGGTAGTAGTGTGTGTATGGGGGGCTCAGATGGGGGTAGTAGTGTGTGTGTATGGGGGGGTCAGATGGGGGTAGTAGTGTGTGTATGGGAGATCAGATGGGGGTAGTAGTGTGTGTATGGGGGGGTCAGATGGGGGTAGTAGTGTGTGTATGGGAGATCAGATGGGGGTAGTAGTGTGTGTATGGGAGATCAGATGGGGGTAGTAGTGTGTGTATGGGAGATCAGATGGGGGTAGTAGTGTGTGTATGGGGGGTCAGATGGGGATAGTAGTGTGTGTATGGGGAGGTCAGATGGGGGTAGTAGTGTGTGTATGGGGGCTCAGATGGGGGTAGTAGTGTGTGTATGGGGGGTCAGATGGGGGTAGTAGTGTGTGTATGGGGAGGTCAGATGGGGGTAGTAGTGTGTGTATGGGGAGGTCAGATGGGGGTAGTAGTGTGTGTATGGGGGCTCAGATGGGGGTAGTAGTGTGTGTATGGGGGGTCAGATGGGGGTAGTAGTGTGTGTATGGGGAGGTCAGATGGGGGTAGTAGTGTGTGTATGGGGAGGTCAGATGGGGGTAGTAGTGTGTGTATGGGGGCTCAGATGGGGGTAGTAGTGTGTGTATGGGGGCTCAGATGGGGGTAGTAGTGTGTGTATGGGGGCTCAGATGGGGGTAGTAGTGTGTGTATGGGGGCTCAGATGGGGGTAGTAGTGTGTGTATGGGGGCTCAGATGGGGGTAGTAGTGTGTGTATGGGGGCTCAGATGGGGGTAGTAGTGTGTGTATGGGGGGCTCAGATGGGGGTAGTAGTGTGTGTATGGGGTGGTCAGATGGGGGGAAGTAGTGTGTGTATGGGGAGGTCAAATGGGGATAGTAGTGTGTGTATGGGGGGCTCAGATGGGGGTAGTAGTGTGTGTATGGGGGGCTCAGATGGGGGTAGTATGTAGGGGGGGGGGTCAGGTGGGGTGTGTGTAGGGGGCAGGTTTATTGTAGGCAGAGGGGGGAACTTTATTACTATGGTGGGTACAGTAGGTGTTATATTACTATATAGAGGGCACAGCAGTGGGGGCATTTTTACTATGGGGGACACAGCAGGAGCCCTATTACTATATTTGGGTGCACAGCATGGACACTATTACTATATGGAGGCACAGTAGGTGGCATTACTACTATATTAGGGCACAGTAGGTGGCATTACTACTATATTGGGGCACAGTAGGAAGCATTACTACTATATTAGGGCACAGTAGGAAGCATTACTACTATATTGGGGCACAGCAGGAAGCATTATTACTATATTGAGGCACAGCAGGAAGCATTATTACTATATTAAGGCACAGCAGGAGGCATTATTACTATATGAGGTTACAGCAGGAGGCATTATTACTATATGGTGGGCAAAGCAGGAGACATTATTATTATATGGGAGCCCAGCAGGGGACATTATTACTATATGAGATCATAGCAGGGGACATTATTACTATATGGAGGCACAGTAGGGGCATTTAACAATGTGGGATGGCACAGCAGGGAGCATTATTACTATATTTGGGTGCACAGCTGGGGTATTCTATACTGGAATAATGCACAGCAGGGGTATTCTATATGGGGATGCTGCACAGCAGGGGGGTTATTCTATATAGGGAGGATGCTGAGCAGGGGGGGCTATACTATTTGGAGGCACAGTTGAGGCCTATAATTTATGCAGACACAGAGGGAAGGGGGAGCTACAACTATGTGGGGGTAGAGAAAAGGCCTATGTGAGCACAGCTAGGGCATATAGGGCACAGAGGAGAACTAATTACTGTGTGTGCTGGAGCAAGGAGCCTAAAATGTTTTTCCTGGCAGATTCTAAAGAGAAGGGTTATGGCTCCGGCTGAATGGAAAAGAAAGAGAAAAGTGAGCGAATCTGATCAGAGAAGACGTCAACTGTGAGTCACAATTTCAATTTCAATTCGATCATCTGTTTAAAAAAAAGTTACACACACACACACACACACACATATATATATATATATATATATATATATATATATATATATATATATATATAGCGTGTGTGTGTGTAACGTCACTGCAGAAATCAACTCGGGGGGCCCGTGCCCCGGATGTTTTAAGACCCTAGCAACGCCCCTGGTGCTGGGTGTGCATTATAGAAAGTCACTGGGTGCTGGGTGTGCATTATAGGAAGTCACTGGGTGCTGGGTGTGCATTATAGGAAGTCGCTGGGTGCTGGGTGCATTATAGGAAGTCACTGGGTGCTGGGTGTGCATTATACCAAGTCACTGGGTGCTGGGTACGCATTATAGGAAGTCACTGGGTGCTGGGTGTGCATTATAGGAAGTCACTGGGTGCTGGGTGCATTATAGGAAGTCACTGGGTGCTGGGTGTGCATTATAGGAAGTCACTGGGTGCTGGGTGTGCATTATAGGAAGTCACTGGGTGCTGGGTGTGCATTATAGGAAGTCACTGGGTGCTGGGTGTGCATTATAGGAAGTCACTGGGTGCTGGGTGTGCATTATACCAAGTCACTGGGTGCGGGGTGTGCATTATAGGAAGTCGCTGGGTGCTGGGTGCATTATAGGAAGTCACTGGGTGCTGGGTATGTACTATAGGAAGTCACTGGGTGCTGGGTGTGCATTATAGGAAGTCACTGGGTGCTGGGTGTGCATTATAGGAAGTCACTGGGTGCTGGGTGTGCTTTATAGGAAGTCATAGTGAACACAGTGTGCATCTTAACACCTCACTGAGTGCTCATTTACCAATGTCCACTGTTGTCCTGGGAGAACATTGATATTATGTCGCTGATCCACCAACATCCACTGCTTTCCATGGTGGAAACTGAATGATTGACAGGCTGATTGACATTTAAAAAAAATTACATTTTCTAATTTTCACACTGCAAAGTAGCAAATTGAAAAATTGCTACTCTCTAATAGTCCCCCTATTGTAGCTACTTTAGTTTGCCTGTTTTTATAAAAATTAGTTTGAATGTGATTCGCGAATATTTGCCAATTCACACAAATATCTGCAAACTTTCTGAGTGATTCACTCATCTCTAATACATATAATTTTTTTTACATCTTTCTGTAAATAATCTCTTGGAGATAACACTGGAGCTGAGAGTTCCCTTCTCATCTGTATTAATGAACAAAACGGAGTGTACAGCATATGGTTGCTATAGGGTATATAGAGGTCAGTGTTATATACAGATAATATATGACAGGTGATGTTTTTTTTTTTTTTTTTTTGATTGATTATGCTATTCCTAAGTTATCCCTGAATACCTATGTAGCCTTTGAAAAGTGAATAGTATTTAATATTTTCATATTTCCATTTTGCTTTGTGTCTCTGCAGCCCCGGCTGGCGGAGGGCGCCATGTTTCTAGCACTGATTCTTCTCTGTGCCACTGTTCCTTTTACATGTAAGTACAGTGGATGTACCTTACAATACATTCATGTTTCTCCTATATAATAATAGTAAATTTGGCACTAAATTGGAAAAGTACAGATAACTCCATTGTGCAAAGCTTCCTATGCACATTAGAAATGTCTCTGAGGATCTTGTATCGATGCAATGTAAAGATGATACATATGTTAACAGCCGACAATGGGGTTGAAGATCAGACAGACAGGATATAAACACTCCTGCAGGAGATAAGCGGCATCAGGTTTTCTTGGCAGCCACCTATCACCTGTCTCTATTGAAATAAAGCCCCCATGTGTACGCCAATGGTCATGCAACGTTCTTGGGACATTCAGCAATATTATGCAGCAATTAGAGAACTTTATGCACTTGAATTTCATTCCTTCTTTGTAAAAGAAACATTTTGGGGCACATGGGATGAGAGAACGAGCCAGAAGAAGACTGCGCTAAGTGCGGTCCTCTCCCGGCTCTGTGTCATGTGATGAATCAGGCTCATAGTGTAAGTCTATTGTCTCTGTTACATATCAAAAGTTTTTTTTTTTTTTTTTTATAATGACAGGTACACTTAGGCTATGCTCACACAACGCACATTTTATGACAAGAACAGATGTTCTTTTCATAGGGAAGTGGGTTGTATTGAACTCAACGCAAACAACGACCGTTGTTCGCACAATGTATTGAACAAAGGCTGCCGAAATAATAAGCATGTCTTTTATATCCGGCCGTTGTGCATTGATTTCAATGCAATTGTCACTGCATACAACGGCCGTTGTTTATATGTTGTGTCATTTGTATATGCAGCTAGAAATCCTTAGTGGAAAATCTGCAACGTATTCACACCAAAATTCTTACAAATAGGTGGAGATTTGCTGCTGCGGATTTTTAGGATGGAAATGCAGCAGTTTTTTTTTGTACTGAAAAAAATTTGTGGTAATCCAGGCTTATGGTGCGTTTACATGGAACGATTATCGTTCGAATTTGAGCGATAACGATCGCATTTGAGCGATAATCGGCTCATGTAAACACAGCAAACAATCAAACGACGAGCGAGAAATCGTTCATTTTGATCCTTCAAAATGTTCTCAAATTGCCGTTGGTCGTTCGCAATAAATTCGCTGATCGCTTTGTGTAAACAGTCTTTCAACGATTTACCCTATGTGTGTAAGAGGCTTAAGCGATCTTTAAATGATTGCTATAACAACTTTTTTCAAACAATCTATCGTTCTGTCTAAACGCTGATTGTTATAAAAAACACGTTACTTCGAAATCATTAAACGATCGATTGGGCGAATTAAAAAAAGGACCATTAGAAAAACATGGCCAACTTTGTTCCAGAAAGAGCTCGGCTGTTGTCTACAGTTTGGGTGGGGTTTTCAATTCAGTTCTGTTAAAGTGAATAGAGCTTAAAGGAGAAGTTTGGCAAAAATTTTATTAAAGTATTGTATTGCCCCCCAAAAGTTATACAAATCCCCAATATATACTTATTACAGGAAATGCTTTAAAGTGCTTTTTTCCCTGCACTTACTACTGCATCAAGGGTTCACTTCCTGGATAAGATGGTGATGTCACTTCCTGGATAACATGGTGATGTCACTTCCTTGATAAAATGGTGATGTCACGACCGGACTGCTGGAGAGGATTATGGCAGAGGGATGTTCAGTGTCCCTCCAGTGCTTTGTGTCCCTCAATGTCCCCCTGCCATCATCCTCTCCAGCAGCCACAGCCCGCACAGCTCTGAGAGTCGGGTCGTGACATCACCATATTATCAAGGAAGTGACATCACCATGTTATCCAGGAAGTGACATCACCATGTTATCCAGGAAGTGACATCACCATGTTATCCAGGAAGTGACATCACCATCTTATCAAGGAAGTGAAGCCTTGATGCACTAGTAAGTGCAGGGAAAAAAACACTTTATAAGCATTTCCCGTAATAAGTGTATATTGGTGATTTGTATAATTTTTGGGAGGCAATACAATCCTTTAATAAAAATTTTCACTGGACTTCTTCTTTAATTGCAACACCGCACCCAAACTGGAGACAAGAGTAAGGGTACTATTACACCTAGCGATTTTTTAAAGGCTACCGATTAACGATAAACAATCTCAAACGACCACTATGGCAAACAACCGGAAATCATTCGCCCAATTACATGGAACGATGATCGTTACTTTTGATTTGATTTGTTTTTGCGGTTGTTTGGTCGTTACACCGAACGATGTGCAAACGATTTGCGAACGATCAAACGATAAAAATAGGTCCGAGTTCTATCAAACGACCAACAAATTCTCGTTGGTCGTTTAATCATTGCCTGCTATTACACAAAACAATTATCGTTTAAATCTGAATGATCTAACAATTTTTCAAACAATATTCCCGGGTAATACTGCCCTAATGCTGTCCCTGGAAAATTTGTGGCCATATTTTTCTAAGCCTGAATAACCCCTATCAGGCTGCAGATTTTATCTGCGGATACTGTATGTATGGAAAAAAAAGCGCTGCGGAATCTGTTGGCGCTATACAAATAAATATTATTATTATTATTATTATTATTATTATTATTATTATTATTATTATCTGAAATTTCAAGCATTAAACCTGCAGCGTGAAATTTGCAGTAGAATCTAAAATTTAAAAAAAGGTAAAAATTAGTGATGAGCAAATAGTGAAATATTCGAATATTCGATATTCGTTCGAATATCTCCCCAATATTCGACTATTCGATTGAATATTCAATCCCATTAAAGTCTATGGGAACAAGTATTCGTTTATTGAAAAACATCTATTCGACCACTTGGAGGTCACCAAGTCCACAATGACACCTCAGGAAATGATGCCAACACCACTGGAATGTGACTGGGACAGCAGGGGAAGCATCTAACACCCCAAAATCGCAGGTAATAAAGTCACAAGTTGATGTTATACAAGTGAATTACCTGGTTATTAGAGGGTGTATGAATATTTTATAGGTACAGCTGGATGGTTGTATTATGTAGCACGTACAGTAGCACTTGGTAAACAGAGTGCCTTACAGTAGCACAGCAGCCTCCTTGTACCACCCTGTGTATTTATGTATGACGTAGCAGCACGTAGCACTGGATGAACACACATACTACAATTTTATTTAGATCTATCACTCTAGCATGTATCAGCAGCACAAAGCACTTTGTGAGCAGAGTGCTTGCACTACCCTTTGTATTTATGTATGATGTAGCAGCACGTAGCACTGGACGAACACATGTATATATGTTATTGGGGCATGTGACTATGCCATCCAATTATTGTTATTCTCTTTCTTGTGATGCTACGTCCACCAAGGGGCTGTGGCAGCCTCCCTGCATGTTGATTGGCTAAAAAAACAGGAAAGAAAGGGGATTTGAACGCTGATCGAATATTGATCGAATATTCGGCGAACTATTCGATAATAATCGATAAGATCGAATACCTTACTATTCGATCGAATATCTATTTGATCGAACAGTATTCGCTCATCACTAGTAAAAATATGTTGAGACCTGTTCAATAAGATTTTTTTTTAAAAAAAGTGACGTTGAAATGGTTGAACCTAAACCTGTCTTCATGTCAATTCTTTTTTTGTTGTTGTTGTTTTACAGATGGACAAGTCACAGTCTCCCAGGTTACACCATATTATGGCAGCGTGAATGGAGGAACAAGAGTTACAATCAGGGGACGTGGTGGGTGTCCTATACTAATCATACTATCCATACTGGGAAGATTTCAAGAGAACCTATCATATTTTGGAACGCTAAACCCCCAGCACATCTTTATGCAGCCACGGTTTAGTGTCTCATAACCACCGATATGAATCCCACTTCCCCATTAGGTTACAAAGCACATGCATAGGCTGCTCACTTGCCACAAAATCTCATAAAACAAGTTTTGCAAGATTGCAATTACAGTAGAAGACATGAATTCCTATGTAGTAACTAGAAAACCTGTATAGAAAATGCACACTCAGAGGGAGATTTATCAAACTGGTGTACAGTGAAACTGGCTCAGTTGCCCCTAGCAACCAATCAGATTCCACCTTTCATTTTCCAAAGAGTCTGTGAGGAATGAAAAGTGGAATCTGATTGGTTGTTAGGGGCAACTGAGCCAGTTTCCCTTTACACCATGTTTGATAAATCTCCTCTTAAGTAACCATATAAAATTCTCAAATAACCAGTTACTTTTTATTTATACATTTTTACAGGCCAAGTATTATATAAAACCTCCAGTAGATTAATGGGATACAAAAAAAAAAACTACTGGACCAGAACCCTGACCTTCCAATAGGGGCTTATCTTCTATCCTTTACAGTGTCTATTTCCAACACTTAACCCACAAGAAAACTTACCAGCATGTTATCCATGTACTATGGGCATATACATATAATGTAAAACACTGACCATGATTTAACCAAAGTAGTAGAACTTTGACTACTGGTATAAACTATAGGAGAAACGGGGCCATGTCCAAACCATACTTCCCCCAGTTCCTTGATTAAAGGAAAAGTCCGGTATTGTATTGCCCCCCCAAAGTTATACAAATAACCAATATACACTTATTACGGGAAATGCTTATAAAGACCTTTTTTATTCCTGCACTTACTGCTGCATAAAGGCTTCACTTCCTGGTAAAAATGGTGATGTCACTTCCTGGATAACATGGTGATGTCACGACCCGACTCCCACCTCTGCTTTGACTGCTCTTGTCTGTCCTGTAATGGAAAGTTAGAAGTCACGCGCTTCCATAGAGAATGCATTAAAGCGTGTGAGTTCCATCGTATAATCACAGGAGACAGAAGAGGAGTCACAGCAGAGGCGAATGTGAGCGCGTGACGGATTTGAACAGTGCCGCGGGACCAGAACAAAGTGGTGAGTATATCTGCCAGCGCCTACCGGGGAGGGGGGGGGGCAATAATTATTTTTTTGTGAACTACTTCTTTAAATGGAAGTTAACGCTAGGGTCTCACATATCAACCTGTTGGTATGGTCATGTTTTGCTCTTGCTACTGATTCATTAATGCCATACTGTTTCCCGGACTCTGCTGTTAGTTTCCCTTTAAAGTCAATGACTACCCTTAACCCCTTAAGGTCAAAGCCTATTTTCGTTTTTGCGCTTTTGCTTATTCCATTTTAAGTTTAAAAGTCCATAGCGCTTGCATTTTTTCACCTAGAGACGTATATGAGCGCTTATTTTTTGCGAAACCAATTGTACTTTGCAATGACAGGCATTGTTTTTCCATAACATATGCTGCGAAACCGGAAAAAAATCATTTGCGCTGTCAAATTGAAAAAAAACCGAATTTGTTTTGATTTCGGGGAGTTTTGCATTTACGCCGTCCGTCCTATGGTAAAACTGACTTGTTATGCATGTTCCTCAAGTCGTTACGATTACTATGATATATAACATGTATAACTTATATTGTATCGGATGGCCTGTAAAAAATTCAAACCATTGTTAACAAATATACGTTCCTTAAAATCGCTCCATTCCCAGGCTTATAGCGCTTTTATCCTTTGGTCTACGGGGCTGTGTGAGGTGTCAGTTTTTGCGCCATGATGTGTTCTTTCTATCGGTACCTTGATTGCACATACACGACTTTTTGATCGTTTTTTATTACATTTTTTCTGGATTTGATGCGACCAAAAATGCGCAATTTTGCACTTTGGAATTTTTTTGCGCTGACGCCGTTTACCGTGCGAGATCAGGAATGTGATTAATTAATAGTTCGGGCGATTTTGCGCGCGGCGATACTAAATATGGTTATTTATTTATTTATTAATTTATATTTATAAAATGGGAAAAGGGGGGTGATTTGGACTTTTATTAGGGGAGGGGATTTTTTATTAATAAAAACACTTTTTTACTTTTTTTTTTACATGGACTAGAAGCCCCCCTGGGGGGCTTGTATATACACAGCAATGATCTCTCATAGAGATCAATGCTGTGTATATACACAGCAAAGATCCATGAGATCGGTCATAGATTGCTATGGCCTGCTGCAGGCCATAGCAATCTATTGCCGAGTCGGGATCAGCGTCATTCCGACGCTGAGGCCCGGCACGGCCAGAAGAACGGATCTCCCCCCCGCGATCGCATCGCGGGGGGGGAGATCCGACCCACTAGACACCAGGGATAGTGTGCATAAAGCACTTCAATGCAGCTGTTAGGTTTGACAGCTGCATTGAAGTGCTTAACAGAGGCACTGCCCGGCTGCACGTGTCAGCCGGGATCAGCGCCGCTCTGAACACCCCCCGCGGCGCCATGACGTATCAGATACGTCATGGGTCGCTAAGGGGTTAAAACTGTGTGTCCAAAACTTATACTAATTTCTGATACATCTTTATATCAGTTAGAAGTTTAATTTTTTCATATTGGTCTAAATCCCCTGCACAGACAAAGGTGTTTAAAATGTTTGTTGCCTGAAGCCACAAGTAGTGGGAGCTCTGTAAGGTGTGTAGTGGCCTGTAGGGTAGGGATATGGATACATTCTCATCTGGATTTAGTCTAAAATCCTTAGGCTTACCTTTAGCATACCCATGATATGAAGAAATGTAGTCACTTTCCCTTACAATGTTATATATCGCTATATGTGTTTGTTATTTTATGTCATAGTATACATTGACATTAGTACAATTTCTCTATGGTTATCCTTATAACTTTCTGCACTATTCAGGTTTTGCAGATGCCAATCAGTTCAACTACGGAGATGGAAATAGCAATCTGGGGAACAGCGTCCAGTTTGTTTCATCCACCCTTTCCTTCCCGTGTGATGTAGAGAAAGTTTCCAGTCACGCCACACAGATCATCTGCTACACCAGGTACTGTGCCAAGCATCTGGATCTCTTTAGTCAATCAATCAAACATAGTTTTTACATTTACCATCCCTCCTAGGTCTGTTTCCGTTTGAATTTCCTGCTGTTTGCAGGTCCCTAAACCTCCAGTTAGTGTCTTCATTTTTTCTTTACTTCCTGGTTTGAGGTTTCCCATGATGCACTTGTCTCTTGTGATGTCTAACTGACACTGTACAACTGTTAGATGGCTTACAGCTTGTTCAGCCAATCAGAGCTGAGCAACCTGAGTCATCTGACAAAGGGAGGCTGGCAAATATATATAACTTTGTAATGTGTTTCAATTACTGGGAAAAAGCTTTTCACTGAGTACCACTTTAAGGCCCTATTACATGAAGTGGACTATGGCCAGCAGTCAGCCAGTGAATGAGCAAACACTTGTTCATCACCTGATCGCTTCCTTCTGACTTGCTAATAAAAAGTCATTGTCAGCCACACATCTCCACATGATGGAAGCAAAGCGCCACACGTACAATCCAGTGTTAGTTTATAGTGTGTGTCGGCCATGTAATACCAAAGTTGGGGATAGATATTAGCTTTATACTAGTCAAGCAGTATTTGGCGGCACCAACATTTTTAATACCTTATGCTGACATATGATCAATTGAAGTGAAAGCCCAAAGCCAGAGGCTGCACTACTTCTATCAGAAGAGTTCGTGATTTCAAATTACACTAGAAACATAGAAGATTGTTGGCAGTAAAAGACCACTGGGTCCATCTAGTCTGCTCTTTTAGTATTTCCCTTCTTATTATCTTAGGATAGATATATGTATACACCAGGCATGTTTAAACTTTTTTATTGTAGATTTACCAACCACCTCTCCTGGAAGTTTGTTCAAGGTATCTACTACTCTTTCAGTAAAATAATATTTTCTCACGTTGCTTCTGATCTTTCCTCCAGTTAACCTCTCACTGTGTCCTCTTGTTCTTGAGCTCAGTTTTTTACTAAAAATACTTCCCTCCTGAACCTTATTTAGTCCTGTAACATACTTAAAGGTTCTAATCATGATCCCCCTTTCCCTTCTTTCCCCCAGACTATACAGATTCAAATCCTTAAGTCTTTCCTGATATGGTTTATGCCTCACACTCTCCACCATTTTTGTAGCCCTTCTTTGGACTCATTCTATTTTATCAACGTCCTTTTTTAGGTGAGGTCTCCAGAACTGGACACAGTATTCCAGATGTGACGTCACTAGAGCTCTATACAGTGGGATCACAATCTCCTCTTCCTACTGGTTATACCTCTAGCTATACAGCCCAGCATACGATTTTCTTTCCCTTTCGGGGGTACTTGCCCCTCGTCAGTGTGGAGCAGGATTCTGGCTAGTTGGGGCAATGACATATTGCATATTTAAATTAAATTTTTTGGGGGCATCAGTGGAGACTCTTGATTGAGTACTTTAGAGGAATCGGAGCAACAAACCTGACAAGGAGAAAGTCGCTACTGCAGTCTGAGGACCAGCACGGCCTCAGAAGGAAGTGAGAGCATGGCAATGGTGTGAAACACCTTTCCCCACGCTGTGCAAAAAGCACCAACACCTTCGGCAGATATAGCAAGTTTGAGCACGAGGCAGAATAAGTACATAGTGGATGAGTATGTATCAGCACATCTCATGATGCTGAATGATGGCTTCTCCCTATTCAATTTCTGGGTTTCCAAATTGGACATGTTGCCAGCGCCTGCCCTCTAGGCCTTGGAAGTGCTGACCTGCCCTGTAGCAAATGTGTATTAAAGGGGTACTCCGGCGGGGGGGGGGATTTTTTGATGGGAGGGGGGATGGCTGAGGAAAAAAACGTCCAATCACCTCCCCGGTTCCAGCGGCGGGTCCCCCATCGCGGCGCCCCGGTGCCCGGTTCCCGGACGCTTCCTGGTGTCTGACGCCGCCCGAGACACTACACCTCAGGTCCGCTCAGCCATTCAGTGAAGGAGGGACTGAGCGGACTTGACATGGGACCCGCCGCTGGAACCGGGGAGGTGAGTGGACGTCTTTTTCCTCAGCCACCCCCTCCCCGGTCCCATCAAAAAAGTGCCCCGCCACACCGGAGTACCCCTTTAAGGACCACAGAGGGTGTCATTACCGACAAGCAGGTTCACCTATCCACAGCAAACGTGGTCAAACTGACATTCCTATAAATATACAAGGACCCCAGACCAGGGCCGGTTTTAGACTAGATGTGGCCCTGGGCAAAGTTGAAGGTGGGGCCCCAAATGCTGAAATATTTTAGCAACAATTTAAGGTCCCCATACATGTTACTCTTTTGTTGGTGGTACCTGTTGCTCCTGGTGGGTTCGGCCATCAGCGTAAGGTGTATGGGGCTCTCTGGACAGTCCTCTGACAGATGATATCAGTGGACATAGGGGGTCAAGCTTGATGGAAAATCAATGCCCAACCTCTTTGTTCTCAGAGAGATAAGCCGCCATCAGATCTGTATGGCTATGGCTTTCCCCTCTCATAGAGAACACAGGAACACTCAGATGTGCCAAATTTCTGTGTATGGGGAGGACGGGACCGGATGGGACAGATAATTGTTAGCTGAAGGATTGTTCAGCCAGCAGTTATTGGAAGTGTACGGCCACTTTTAAGGCCGTATTACACGGCCTGATATTCTGCAGAAGTGAGCGCCAATCTGGTAGAATGGAGCTCGCTTAGAGAGCCTACTACATGGCTCTTCTATGATGCAGCAAAAGCTATGGAGGAGATTTATCAAACTGGTGTAAAGAAGAATTGGCTCAGTTGCCCCTAGCAACCAATCAGATTCCACCATCTTAGAATGTGAGTAATGAATGGTGGAATCTGATTGGTTGCTTGGGGCAATGGAGCCAGTTTCACTTTACACCATGTTTGATAAATCTCCCCCTATGTGTATATATACAGTATATCATTAGTGATGTGTGTGCAATCCTTGCTGTATAAAGTAAACAATAAAGATATATACTACCTGATCACGTTCCCCGCTGCCCTCAGGCCTTGTCTGTGATATATACTACCTGATCATGTTCCCCAGTGTCCTCACAGAGCGATAGCGTCCTGATTCGGACTATTTTCGCTCCATGTATTAGGCCCCTTACTCAGTTCAGAAGGTTACATGCCGGGACTGCCGCTATATGCCAGGACTGCCCCTACATGTCAGGACTGCCACTATATGCCAGGACTGCCCCTACATGTCAGGACTGCCCAAACATTCTGGGACTGCCGCTACATGCCGGGACTGCCCCTACATGTCAGGACTGCCGCTACATTCTGGGACTGCCGCTACATGCCGGGACTGCCGCTACATGCCGGGACTGCCACTACATGTCAGGACTGCCCCTACATTCTGGGACTGCCGTTACATGTCAGGACTGCCCCTAAATGCCAGGACTGCCACTAGCTTCTGGGACTGCCGCTACATGCCAGGACTGCCGCTAGTGGTGTAAACACAAGAAGTATTTATATGAATTGCTTTAAAAAAATAAAATAAAAAAATCACTAGTAATCAGGACCAAATATTACCTCCATACCGTTATTGAAGAAAACTTTACTATATATAGGCCAATATTACCACCATAAAGTGACCGCCCCATAATGACTCTATATATACACTATATACAGACCAATATTACCACCATAAAGTGACCGCCCCATAATGACTCTATATACAGACCAATATTACTGCCATAGAGTGACCACCGCATGACTCTATATACATTATATACAGACCAATATTACCGCTATAGACTTTCCACTGTATAATGAATGACTCTTTATACCCTGTATACAGACCAATATTATGTGGCTGTCACTCTATGGCTGTACTTTTGGTCTGTATATAGTGTATATATAGAGTCATTATGTGGTGGTCACTGTATGGCGGTAATATTGGTCTGTATATAGTGTCATTATGTGGTAGTCAATCTATGGCAGTAATGACTATATATACACTATATACAGAACAATATTAATGCCAAAGAGTGACCACTGCATAATGACACTTTATACAGACCAATATTACCGCCATAGAGTGACCGCCACATAACTCTATATACACACTATATACAGACCAATATTACCGCCATAGATTGACCACTGCATAATGACTCTGTATCCAGACCAATATTATGTGGCGATCACTCTATGGCTGTACTATTGGTCTGTATATAGTGTATATAGTCATTTTGTGGTGGTCACTGTATGGCGGTAATATTGGTCTATATATAGAGTCATTATGTGGTGGTCACTGTATGGCGGTAATATTGGTCTGTATATAGTGTCATTATGTGGCAGTCAATCTATGGCAGTAATGACTATATATACACTATATACAGACCAATATTACCAGCATACAGTGACCACCACCTAAGGACTGAATACCACCTTATTATTTTTCTCAATAAAATACACCGTATTGCCTTATATACATAGGAGCTGCAGCCAATCAGCGGCCTCAGTGGTCATCGGCAGCAATTACATAGGACTGATGAGGCCAGAGAATGGCTGCAGCTCCTATACACAGTACATTCACCTCAACACTTGGGAGTCAGCAGTGCTAACTCACACACTAATATATATATATATATATATATATATATATATATATATATATATGTCTATATATACACTCACACATCCATGAAAACACATTATACAGATACAAACCATCCAGTCCATACACTATACACATGACATGTAACACACACTACATTCATCCATTATACACTTACATTCATACACATTACACACTACATATACAGTATACTTACTCTGTCTAGCATGTTGGGTGTAGTGGTGAATCCCCCTCATGTACCATGCAGCAGGCTGTCATCCTCTCCTCCATCGTCCCGACAGCTCCACACCAGAGGAGGAAGTCACGTGCAGTAAGAGGAGCTGGAGGGGGAGGGGGAGCTACACACACACACGGAGCAGACACCAAGCAGCGTCCTGCAGCCTCTGCGTGACCCCTGATAGCAGCAGCCAGGGATCACTGCCAGACGCTGCAGGATGCTCTCCTACTGGAACTGCGGTAGGGGGCCCCTGGGGGATGGGGGCCCTGGGCATTTGCCCTGCTTGCCCCCCCCTAACGCCGGCCCTGCCCCAGACGACTTGTCAGTCCCAGTGCCTGATTAAGGAGCTTATGTTCAAATCTGCAGTGTTGGCTATTGCCTCCTCCTTGGCCTCTACCTTCCAGCTCCATCTTCTCTTCCTCTTTCTTCTCTACCTGGACGTCTGCATCCTCTTTCAGGGTGCCTTCACACCTACCGTATCGCAGTAGAAAATCCGCTGCGGATCCGCAGCAGATCCACAGCAGATTTAACTAAATGAATGAACACAGCATTAAATTCGCACTGTCAAATCCGCTGCGGATCCGCAGCAGATTTGTAAGTGCGGATTTGATGCTGTGTTCATTCATTTAGTTAAATCTGCTGCGGATCCGCAGCGGTTTTTCTGCTGCGGATCCGCAGCGGATTTTCTGCTGCGATACGGTAGGTGTGAAGGCACCCTTAATATTAATTATTTATTCCTTTAACCCCTTCACTCCCGAGCTAATTTTCGTTTTTTTTCCCTTGTGTTTAAAAGGCCATAGTGCTTGCATTTTTTTTTACCTACAGACCTATATGAGCCCTTATTGTTTGCGCCACTAATTGTACATTGCATTGACAGACTTAGTTTTTGTATAAAATATGCTGAGAAACCAAAAAAAATTTATATATGGTGAAATTGAATATAAGGGTACAAACCCACTTGACGTATTTGCTGCGTGAATCAGTCTTAAAAATAAGCAGGCAAAACGCAGGTTGGCTTTATACAATTGTTCTGCGTTAAAATACGCAATTGCATATTTTTGAAGCGTGAAGCTACATGCGTTTTTCGCACAGGTTGTTAACAACTGATGCTTTGCTAACAACAAGCTTCACGCTTCAAAAATACGCAATTGCGTATTTTAACGCAGAACAATTGTATAAAGCTAACCTGCGTTTTGCCTGCTTATTTTTAAGACTGATTCACGCAGCAAATACGTCAAGTGGGTTTGTACCCTAAAACACAATATTTTTTTTTTTAGATGGTTTTGTGTTTATGCCATTCTCCCTATGGTAAAACTGACTTGTAATCTATGTTCATCAAGTTGTTATGATTAAAATGATATGCAACTTGCTTAACTTTTATTTTATTTGATGGCTTTTAAAAAATTAAAACCTTTAAAAAAAGCCTAAATATTGCTTAAAATTGCTCTATTATAATTATTACAATGCTTTTATTTTTTGGTCTATGGGGCTGTGTAAGGTGTTTTTTGTGCAATGATCTGTACTTTCCATCGGTACAATTTTTCTGGATTTGATGTGAACAAAAATATGCAATTTTGCACTTTAGAACATTTTAACACTTTGGAACCTGCCTGATCAGGAATGTGATAATTTAAAAGTGCGGGCAATTACACACATGGTGATACCAAACATGTTTTATTTATTTATTTTTATAAAATGGGAAAAGGGAGATGATTTAAACCTTTATTAGTTGAAGGGATTTTTAATAATAAAACCTTTTTTTCTCCACATACATTAACCCTTTAAGGACAGAGCAAATTTAGATTTTTGCGTTTTCGGGTTTTTCCTCCTTGTGCATAAAAGGCCATAGCACTTGCATTTTTCCACCTAGAGACCCACATGAGCCCTTATTTTTTGCGTCACTAATTGTACTTTGCAATGACAGGCTGAATTTTTCCATAAAGTACACTGCGAAACCAGAAAAAAATTCAAAGTGTGGTGAAATTGAAAAAAAAAACGCATTTTGTTTATTTGGGGGAAATGTGTTTTTACGCCATTCGCCGTGGGGTAAAACTGACTTGTTATATATGTTCCTCAAGTCGTTACGATTAAAACGATATGTAACATGTATAACTTATATTGTATCGGATGGCCTGTAAAAAATTTAAACCATTGTCAACAAATATACAACACTTAAAATCGCTCCATTCCCAGGCTTATAGCGCTTTTATCCTTTGGTCTATGGGGCTGTGCGAGGTGTCATTTTTTGCGCCATGATGTGTTCTTTCTATTGGTACCTTGATTGCGCATATACGACTTTTTGATCGCTTTTTATTACAATTTTTCTGGATTTGATGCGACCAAAAATGCGCAATTTTGCACTTTGGGATTTTTTTGCGCTGACGCCATTTACCGTGCGAGATCAGGAATGTGATTAATTAATAGTTCGGGCGATTACGCACGCGGCGATAGCAAACATGTTTGTTTATGTATTTATTTATTTACTTTTATTTATAACCTGGGAAAAGGGGGGTGATTCAGACTTTTATTAGGGGAGGGGGCTTTTTACTATTAACAACACTTTTTTTTTTACTTTTACACTTATACTAGAAGCCCCCCTGGGGGACTTCTAGTATAAGTGCTTTGATCTCTCATTGAGATCTCTGCAGCATAGATATGCTGCAGAGATCCATGAGATAGGCACTCGTTTACTTCCGGCTGCTGCAGCCAGCAGTAAACGAGTGCCGAGTCGGGGACGGCGCCATTGAGATTAATGCTGTGTATATAATAGAGCACTGATCCATTAGATCAGTGCTCTATTACTCTGGATACATAGATTGCCGAGTCGGGATCTGTGTCATTCCGATGCCGAGTCCCGGCCTGGCCAGTACAACGGATTGCCCCTCCATGATCGCATTGTGTGTGTGTGTGAGGGGGGGGGGGGGATTACAGCCACTAGATTCCAGGTAGATTGGCTAGGGAGGGCTTTTAAATGCAGCTGTAATTTTTGACGGCTGCATTTAACTGTCATAATTTGCGGGTGCAGCGATCGGCCGCATCCGCTAGTAACAGCAGTCCTTGGCTGCAGAGAGAGGTACGTCCTTCTGCGGGAAAAGGTCAATGTAATTTGATTTATTTATTAATTTATTTTCTATTTATTTTATCTTATAATTTTATATTCTTTCCCTATACAGCTATTGTCAGGGCAATTGCCTTGTTACTACCTCCATTATGGTTGCATTTCCAGCCCTTAGCCCATTCTACACCCATTTTACACCCACTACAGCCATGAACTCAATGGGGTTCGGGTTCATGCAAAAGTTCGAGTAAAATTCCACATCATATTTTTTTTTTTTTTACTCCGTTCAAAAGAAGCAGTTGAACTTGAATATCCATGGGTCTGCTCATCACTTCTAAAGGGATTTTAATATGAAGCCCTGAAGGTCTTCTCAATATGTAAGAACGGGGTTATTGAATAAAAAAAAAAAAAAAAAAATTTCTATGTTGCAGGCCCATGCTGGAAGGTTCTTACACATTAAGAGTAAGCGTTGACGGTGTTCCTGTGGACCCTAGCAACATCTGTAATGGATACTGGTACTATTGGTGGGGGTGTGGATTTCTGGTACGTAAAAACTTTATTTTTAATATTTTCTGCAATATAGAATCAATATACACATATACTATTAATTACAGAGTACTGACATCAGTTCTTTTTAGCTTTTAACGATATCCAGTTCAGGCAACTCTATTCACTCCTGCACACATCAATACTGTTCTATACAGTTCAGTCATCAGCATACAGACATAATATACATCATACTTTTGGTTTAAAAGTATATAGCAGGTTCAGGCGCTACAGCTGACACCTGCTGGCTTTTGGTTGTTTGTTTGGCTGTGATTTGGGCTTTTGGCCCTTATAAGTTGGACCTGCTGGCAATGGCCATGATCAGTGCTAACTTTAATTCCAATTGTTTAACTCCCTTGATGTAACAAAAGCGTATTGGTTGTGGTATTCGCAATCCCTTATGGGGTTCCCCACCTCCTTTAAGGGGTTATCCAGTGCTACAAAAATATGACCACATTCTTTCAGAGACAGCACCACTCTTGTCTCCAGTTCAGGTGAAGTTTGCAATTAAGCTCCATTCACTTCAATGAAACTGAGCAGCAAAATCCCGCCCAAGATAGAGACAAGAGTGGGGCTGATTCCATTTAACGGGGTTATCAAGCGCTACAAAAACATGGCCACTTTTCCCCCTCTCTTGTCTCCAGTTCAGGTGTGGTTTGCAAATAAGTTTGAAATTTTGTGACAAGTGTAGGGGAAAAGTGGCCATGTTTTTGTAGTGCTGGATAACCCCTTTAACAGGGTGGCCCCAACCACATGGACTGCCATATGCAAAGATAAAATAACAAACCAGAGTGCCTGACACACAAATCCCTGAGATACTATGGGAGTGCAGTGCAGGCTAGCAGATGTTGCAATGGTAAGCTAGCACTCTTAGGCTAGGTTCACACTATGTAACTGTGCGGCTGTATTTTTTATGCGGCTGTAAATGTGCGGATGAAACTACGGCCGTGGGAAAAAAAAAACGTGCGGCTGAAAACATACGGTCATTTACTTGGAAATCTGGTTCAACTAAAAATAACAAATAAAATCTTAAGAAAGTGATGCAAACACCTCTGGATGCATCTGGGAAAGCAGGGAAACAGTTTACATGAATTGCTATTACCGGGGTTTGCGATCCTCTGCAGTATGCCAATGCCGATGCCTCTCATGTTTAATATATTGAATTAATAAAACACATTTTCTTTCTAATAAAGTCCCTTTCGTTGTTCAATAATTTAATTCTAACGAATCCATCATTTTGCAATTAAATATACTGTTAAAATAAATATATATAAATAAATGTATATTTATATATATATATTTATTTTTTGACAGTATATTGAATTGCACAATGATGGATTCGTTAGAATTAAATTATTGAACAACGAAACTGATTTTATTTCAATGAAAATGTGTTTTATTAATTAAATAATAATTAGTACAGGAAGCTCCAGTAAGCCGTTAATTCATATTGCCGGCAAAAGAGCATTCTGTACTAATCATCACTTTACTGTAATTAAAACATCAAATGTTTCTTCTAATTATGTTATCACAATAGCATTATTAGAAGAAACATTTAGAATTATATGTGCGCTCAGCCGATTAGCCAATCAGCTGAGCGCACATATAATTAGCGGGTCCGCAGCACAGTGACTTCATTGTGCTGCAGACTAGCGAAGAGGACACATCGGGGTGAGTATAGAGCTCTCCCCACCCCCTCCCCAGCACTGCACCCCTCCCAGCAAGGAAGGGGGGTCACTTAACCCCTTCCTTGCTGGGATGGGTGCAGTCTGACATCAGTCTGGCCCCCAAGCGGTTAAGGGGGATACAATACATCCTCCCTTAACCCCTTGGGGGCCAGACTGGAAGCAGCGATCTGTAAAGATGCTGCATACTGTAAGGAGCACAACACCGCTCACAATGATGGGTGTTGTGCTCCTGTTTGTGTGTTTTTTGTGTGTTTCTCCCTTTTTGTTTTTCAGATATCGGTATCCTGGGGATTACGTCGGATTCCGTGGACTACGTCGATAACCAGCGGTTGTTTGTTGTTTTTTTTTTAATAAAATGGTCAATGAGGGGTGTGGGGGTGTTTTTATTTGAATAAAAAAAATGTTTAACTTGTGTCTTGTCTTTATTTCTTTACTTTATAGACTTAGTAGTGGAAGCCGTCTAATAGACGGAATCCATTACTAAGTCAGGGCCTAGTGTTAGCCGGTATAAAATGGCTAACACTAAACCCCTATTATTACCCCAGTACCCAATGCCACCAGGGGTACTGGGAAGAGCCGGGTGCCAGTGGTCCCGGAGCGTCAAAATTGGCGCTCCTGGACCGGGCGGCAGCAGGCTGGTAAGATTTAGGCTGGGGAGGGCCTAAACCAATGGCTCTTCCCACCCTGGTGTTACCAGGCTGCTGTCGTTTGGTTTTTCAATCCATCATTGTTCAATTAAATATACTGTCAAAAAATAAATATATATATAAATATACATTTATTTATATATATATATTTATTTTAACAGTATATTTAATTGCACTATGATGGATTCGTTAGAATTAAATTATTGAACAACGAAAGGGACTTTATTACAAAGAAAATGTGTTTTATTAATTTAATATATTAACTATTAGAGGCATCGGCATTCGGCATCATTGCCAGCTATTTTTGAAGTACTCCGTACGGACCGCCTGTCAATCCACGGCCGCATGTCCAGCCGCAAACAATGGTCTTGTTCATTTTTTACGGGTCCGTTTACGATAGGGCCGTAGATTCATACATAGTGTGCACTGTGCAGCCGTATATCGTATACTTTCCAGCGTACGCATGAACCACCAAAAATACCGCCGCACAATTACAGCCGCAAATACAGCCGCACAGTTACATAGTGTGAACCTAGCCTTATAGTCAAATCTATTTAACAAAAAATCAGTAATCCCCTTCTCACAGTGCGTTGGAGGTGGACATGATGCACAAAGAGTCTGGGGAAAATTGTTACATTACTTAACAATTTTTCAAGTACAATACAATTCTCATTAACAAGGTGCATTAGCTTGAGAGAGATGGTCAATTCCTCTTTAAATCACAGAACCTCTGCTGTTCACAGGTTAGCTGAATAATTTGGAATTAAGGAGACCGGAGATGGGAAGGATACTTGATTAAAATACTGAATTTGCACTGAATTTCAAAAGGAGTCTGCACCACGGACCCCGCTTGAAGTTCCTCCTGTCCCATTGATGGAATAGGATGTCTCACACGCACTGTGCTGTCCGCTCAAGGACTCCTCTTGAAATTCCGTAGTGTGAATTGACCCTAACTGAAATTTCAAACAACTTTGCAGAAATCAATAGCACAAGCGATTATAAGACAGTCTATAATAGATTTTATAAGGCAAAAGAGCTTCCTTCTGTACTCACAAGGCAGCTTTTTATTTGCTATCAAGAGAAAAGCTATCTACAGCATCGAGAAGCAGAGTGAAGACGGGTTTGCAATGCCCATTAGGGTGGGTTCATACTGAGGAATTCTCGCGGATAATGTCCGCGGAATTCCGCTGTCTGTCTGCAAGCACGTCCGCGCGCCTTTCCGCCGGCTCCATAGACACCATTCTATGGGCCAGCGTATTCTGCTATCCGCCGAAAGAAGTGACATGTCTGTGCGCGCGGACAGACAGCAGAATTCCGCAGACATTATCCGCGAGAATTCCTCAGTATGAACCCACCCTTAGAGTCTATAGTGGGGGGAGGGGCTGAGGGGGATGAGTGAGAGTAACAGCCTGTGCAATGTGCAGACTTTCTGGCCATTGAAGACACTTGATTAACATATTAGACTGTTCATTGCTGGTGTGGGAACTTCTGAAGGTTTCCTACAGTGAGATAGGATTGTAGGATGTTGTTCCTAACGTTTATATAGTGTATAGGAGACAACACAGAGGCGAGTCTGCATCCACACTGTAGAGTAAAAGCAGGCACAGGAGCCGTATGCCAGGGGAGCTTTGCGGTGTTGTGGCTGCTGCTTCGGTGTAAGGTACTTGTCACTGTGGCCAGGAGTGTTGTTGGAACCCACCTCCATACAAACGAGCACTGCGCTTGAGGTTTTGATAACCCAAGTGTGAACAGGTGTATAGATGCAGGTGCGACAAAATAGAACAGAATTCAATATCTTAACCAGGGTAACTTGGTTTAACAATAAGAACTTCAGTGCAATACACGTTTAGTACACTTTTGTAACTGCAGGTGCAGGCAGGAGGTAGTAGTAAGAGTTGTAATAGTTGTAAGAGTTGTCGGGATAGCGCAGTGGAGAACATAAGTAGAAGAAGAAGATACTCGTACTAACGTATAGATTCTTATCTGACCACCTTTTGCCCTACATTGTCGGCTTCCCGTCCTAATAGGTTAGTACGAGGTCCCACGACCCTGCGCTGGGTTGAACAGACTTTCCAAGACTTCCCAGAAGAGCCTTGCATTACAGTAGGATATTTTAGCTTTCTTAATGCTATTTGTCCTACTGGGGTCAGTACCTAGCTCCAGGTTACTTCCCTATGTCTTGTAAAAGGTATCCCTGGCATGGATAAGGTTTCCTCAGAGGACGTCTCTCTCTCCCTCCTAAGTTTCTAGCACTGCATACTAGCGGTAGTAACTGTCATAAAAAGAATAAGTATCTTTTGGTTCTTGACAAAGGTCCTGGTCTATGAGAGGCCCTGGCTTCACTGCAGAAGCAATTATGCTCTCTATGTCTTTCTCTCTCTACTTCTACTGACAAAAGAGCCTCCCACCAGGAACTATCTGCATTTTATAGGGGTACCTTAGCTAGTGTGTGATCGGTGGGGCTGTGTGTAAATAAGAGAGAAGAGATAAACAATAAATAATACAGCGACATCTAGTGGTGAAAACACAAAACACAATCTACTCCATGCCCTTCTGTGTGAAAATGAGTGAGTTACTTTACCCAGGTGCAGTAAGACTTTGCGGCACATTTGTGTTGGGACACTACACAGGGATGGACTTTGCGTTAGTGTGTGTGTGTGTGGGGGGGGGGGGGCTATAATGGAATAAACTAGTGATGGCCAGATATAGTCCTGTTCCTCATAAACATACTCACCTGAAATGTTATTTACACTTTCGGCAGTAAATAGTGCCGGCTGTAAATAATTACCATGATCATAATTTAACCCTGATATATATATATATATATATATATATATATATATATATATATATATATATACATATATACAGTATATATATATATATATATATATATATGTATATATATATATATATATGTGTGTGTGTGTGTGTGTGTGCATGTGTGTATATATATATATAATTTATGTTGTCTTATTTCAGGCATCAATGAGCTACACTCCAAGGATTAGCAGTATAACACCATTGTCTGGACGTCCAGGTATTTATGACAACAAAATCACTGTACAGCGTATTCAGATTGTTCACATGTTCAAGTGGTTTCCTTTTTTATATCATTTAGGATGCATCCCTGTTTTTCATAAACTGTTAAAAACTGTGAAAACAAGGCCTAAATGTCAGAAATGGTGAATTTTGACCCTTTTATAACACCAAACCAACTAAAGGGGTTTTACGTTGAGAGAGACTCATTCTCTACCTGCAGGATTGGGAAACAGTGTGTGGGGAAACAACCATAGATCACCAGCGCAGGAATCCAGTGTCTCCAGTGTTTAGTTTTAGTGGAGTCATTGTCGGACATGTACACTGCTACTCTATTGAACTCTTTGGGCCATAAGGAAATGGCAGAAGGAGAGTACAATGCATATCTGACTCCATTCAACATGAGGAGACATGGGAGCCTAATTTCTTTGAAAAGCTGAGGTCCTTGTGTGGTGTAACCCTCGGTGATGTTGTGTCAGAGGATTGGCCAGTCTTGTGTTAGATGGTACTGTGTGACGCTACTCTCGTGGTGGTTGGCCAAGATACAACTGGACCTTAAGATGTTATCTTGTGACGCCAGTGCCGGGTAGGCATACAGGTGTGCATGCACTCCTGCTTTTATTTTAGAAGGGCGGTCGTACCTTTGTACCCTGTGGTCAGTGTCCTGCTGGGCTGCTACTGGGTCCCTTGGGTTAATGTAGTCAAAAATAGCCAGAGAGGTGTAGTGACCCTCCTGGACTATCGGAACTGCCACCCACAGAAAGGGGAAGTGTCCCAAGGTTGCGGTGTATGCTGTTTCAGTGTAGGATGAAGAATCACAGAGTCTTTTTACCATAAATAAACTAGCTTTTACTTGAAAGGTACTTGTGTGCAGCAAGATATACAGCTTTGCCTTGACAGTATATGTTTCCCTTAATAAAGCACTTGAAAATACAATTGATAATATTTGTAGACGAACACTTGACAATATAGCAACCAGATCTGCAATAGGAATGTAGTGGAGAGTGTTGAGAGATACAAAGAATCAGAGTAGCAGAGAGGAGGATGTCTCAACCCAAGTAGTACAGTACTGTGCTCTGTCGGGATATTAGAGGATGAAGTAGAAGAATACGAAGAAGAAGAAGAGAATACCTGTGCCCTTGTATTGACCTTTGGGTCTTTGCACCACCTTATGCCCACTTGATTTGGGGGACCCGTTTTAGAGGGTGACACAGGCCCCAGACCTTGTTACCTGGGATGAGCAGAATGCTGAGGGTTCCCTGCTCACAACCGCACTGCGAGTTTATAGGCATTAGCAACTTTGCCCTATCCGGATCAGTTCATAGCTTACCGCTGTCTGTGGATATTGTCCTTCTCTGTGACTCTCCTAGTCCACGGCATAGGTTGAGGTTGTCTGACTTGTCCTCTCCCCATTATACACTTCAGCCATGCAGCATCTGAATACATACAACATCTAGTGGCAAAACTCTATCATTACCTTCATCACCACCTTTACACAATAAGTACAGGCTTTTTCGAAGGGTGTAACCAATGTAAACACCTATGGTGGGACACCACACTAGCGGCTGCACTTCAGTTACTCAACCCCTATTTGCAGTGTCTTTTGTGGGAAAATCCATTTAATTGCAATTCTTCTTCTACTCTGACTAAATTACCTAGAAAATCCATTTGTCTTAATAAAACCTGCTTAGATAATACATTCGTACCTCAGTTCTCAAACTGCTCTGAACTCAAACAATTCAGTTCTCAAACAGCATTTTCAAGGAAAGTTTCAAACACTTTCTCGGTTCTCAAACACATTTTTTGGAATCCAGTCTTGAAGTACAGTAATACCTCGGTGTTCAAACGTTTCTAATTTTGAACTGTTCGGAATTCGAACTTTACTCTGTATATAATCGTTTTTGTGAGCGTGGCTGAGGGGTTGTACATGGTGAGTTTAGCACTGGTGAGGCTTCATGTACAGTACAGCACTGTATAAGACTGCTGGAGTGCATACACAGTACAGTAGTAGTGCAGTCAGTGCCCCGCCATCTCCCATCCTGTACTGTATAAGACTGCTGGAGTGCATATACAGTACAGTAGTAGTACAGGCAGTGCACCATCTCCCATCCTTTACTGTATAAGGTTCAGGGAAGAAAAAGAGCGCTGCACCTCACACCTATGGCTGACACTAGTGCCTCTCGGCTGCATAAAAAACATCAGAATTTTGTGTATGAATTGATCAAGCCACACTGCCCCATGTACTGCGTGCAGGTATCTGATACACATGGGTCCCTACACTAAGTCCACACTGTGTTTCTTCCCTGAACCATATTTTGTTTCCCTCTTTTCTCAGTGTTTTTGCACTCCTCTTGGTAAGACCCACATGACCGCAATTAGCAGGAGACACCTGAGTGAATGTGCTTTTATCCCTCCTGTTTGTCCCATTCTATCTGCAGTAGCAATGGTGAACGAAATACCTTATCCAGACTTGTGCTGTTTGGGGGCAGCTTCCTCCGCCGGTTGTGCTGGCTGGGAGTTATTCTGGGGGGGGCATTTTTGGGTCTGGTCCTGTGGCATGGGGGTTGCAGGGCCGTTCCATGGCCCCCCTTCCCTGCTCATGCATGCCTGCGGGGGTGGTGGCCACTGACCGACACAGTGTGGACTTAGTGTAGGGACCCATGTGTATCAGATACCTGCACGCGGTACATGGGGCAGTGTGACTTGATCAATTCACACACAAAATTCTGATGTTTTTTATGCAGCCAAGAGGCACTAGTGTCAGCCATAGGTGTGAGGTGCAGCGCTCTTTTTCCTCCCGGAACCTTTACTGTATAAGACTGCTGGAGTGCATATACAGTACAGTACAGTAGTAGTACAGTCACTGCCCAACCATCTCCCATCCGTTAGTGCTGGGATGGGGGGGCACTATACAGTAATGAATGAGTGAGGAGTTGGTGACTACTGTACTATGCTTGCTGGTTTTGTTGAACATTTCTTGTGTATAATGTACTGTACAGTATAGTGCTGTTCTGTACTGTACTGCAGTGATTAAACTGGGCACTATACAATGTAATAATCGGTGGATGCTGGAACCAATTTAATATATTTACATTATTTTATATGGGAAGACACTGCTCCGTTCTCAAACTGCCTTCCGGAACTAATTGAGATTGAGGACAGAGGTATTACTGTATTTGTAAATCCCTTTGCCCTAGCACAGCTATGCCTCTCTGTGCTATATGTCCTTGCATAATCAGTACAGTGAGGCATACTGTACCTCTGCTAGGGCCCAGGGAAACCCTGGCCCCACCCCCTTGACACTTTTCATCGATGGCTTAAAAAAGGTGCTTTTTTATTAACATAAAGCCAGCCCCAGGCAAGTTAGATATGTTCTAAACACTTTTATTGATATCTATACAGTGGTCCGTCAGCTATATAGATGATCAGGATGTGACAGGTTGAATGAGTTATCCTAACTTGATAACACCCTCTATGTAGAAGAACATAAGCAGCTTTTCTAACAAAATCTCATGAAATAAATTTTTATTTCCTTGTGATTAGTTTCACAATGTCTGTATTTGCTATTTATTTCACTTTTCAGGTTCTTTGATCACAATTACTGGCACAATCTTCACTGATGCCTATGGCAGTAATGCAATAAGTTCTAATGGAAATAATGTCAAAGTTCTCAGGTATGTCATTTACTGGTTTCCCAAATTTTGCAAATAGAATGTATTAAGCTATGTTACTTCTAAATAACCTGGATATTATAAATTAAAGTTACATAGATAATAGGGTTGAGAAAAGAGTTCAACCCTTCACCCTACAGTGTTGATCCAGAGGAAGGCAGAAACCATCATGAGGCAGAGGCCAATTGCCCCATCAAAGGGAGAAAAATTAATTCCCGACTCCAAAATAGCAATCAGAATAAATCCCTGGGTCACCGGCCTATTGCATGTAATCTAGTACACATAACTTTTTTTTTTTATTTCAAGAAAAGCACTAGGCCTCCCAGAATCAGCCATAAGATCCTGTGGCAGATAGTTCCACAGTCTCACTGCTCTTACAGTAAAGAATCGGCATCTGTGCTGATGGTGAAAACCTCTTTCCTCTAGACCAGGGGTCTCAAACTCGCGGCCCGCGGGCCAACTGCGGCCCTCGGGACACTAGTTTGCGGCCCCCACCTCAATGGTAATTTTACTGTAAGTGCGGCGGTGTGTGCGTGGGGTGGGCGTCAGGCAGTGTGTGTGTGTGGGGGGGGGGGGGGGTCAGGCAGTGTACCTGTATGTGTGGGTGGGGTGGGGGTCAGGCAGTGTGTGTGTGTGTTCCATTCATGTTCAGAAAGTTAAATGTTAAGGAACTGTCAATAAAGACATTTGAATCTGAATAATAATAGTTACATTTCTCTAGTCAGCAACTATATGTGGTTTTAACAGATGAAAAGATAAAAACATTTGATGACATTGGAATGTTTTTGTAAGAGCTTTTCTTGTGGAAAACCTGATGCGGCCCAGCCTCACCCAGACTCTACCTCCAGCGGCCCCCGGGTAAATTGAGTTTGAGACCCCTGCTCTAGACGTAGGAGTGCCCCCTTGTCAAGGTTACAGACCTAGGTGTAAAAAGATCACTAGTATAGTTGAGCAAATTTACAGTACAAATGAAGCGAATCGCTTCATTGGCTCAGCAATCAGCTTATCAACTGGCTGCCTTTGAAGTCTAGTTTAATCACTAGAAAGATCTCTGTACTATACATTCATATATTTTACATTGGGGTCAGATCACCCCTAAGATGACTTAAAAAAAAAAAAATAAAATAAATATCCTCAAGCTTGGAAACTTGTCTTGGTCCTGTAACCCACCCATTCCCCTAATGACCTTGGTCACCCTTCTTTGCACCCACTCCAGTTCAGTTGTGTCCTCCTTATATACCGGTGCCCAAAACTGTACACAGTATTCCATATGTGGTCTGACCAATGATTTATAAAGAGGCAAAAGTAAGTTAGCATCTCGGCCATTTTGTGATTTTATTAGCCTTGGAAGCCTTGGAGTTTACTGTCCAATACCCCAAATTTTAATCTGTTTTATTATTTAGCACATAACTGTACTTATTTCTATGGTTCAAGTGCATAACTTTACATTTATCCACATTAAACCTCATTTGCCACTTCATTAATAAACATATTAAAAAGAAGTTAACCCAATATTGACCCCTGTAGCACCCAATTTAACTGTGACCCAATCTAATTATGTTCCATCAATAACCACCTTCTGTTACCTATCACTCACTTACTACTACTACAGTTACTACTTACTCTGAGAAGAAAGCGACAGAAAAAAAAAAAAAAAAGAGAGCGACAGGAAAAAAAAAAAAAAGCCGCAACCCCTTAACCCTCAAGCTATTTGCCCCAGGTTTTCAGGTTTTTTTTTTCCCTAGGATTGTCCCTTACCCCTGCCAGTATTTTTTCGTACCTCTGTATTTTCCCCATGAGATTTAACCAACGTTCGAATCCTGGGGGAGTAGGGTCTAGCCAGGCTCTAAGGATTATTATTTTTGCTAAAAGCAAAGCTTTAAGTACAAAGGTCTGGTGGATTACTATACCAACCGAACAGCCAAGGATAATATATTTTGCACAGTACGGTACCACAATCTCCATTTTCTCAACCATACAATCAATGACCCTCCTCCAGAATCCCTGTACTACATTACACCTCCATAACATCTAGATATAGTTTGCACCGGCCTGACCGCATTTGGGGCATATATCGTCAGCTCTAGCACCAACTTTACGTAGAAAGGTCAGGTGGTAATGTAGACAGTGTAGGATTTTAAACTGTACCAATTGGTGGTTTTTATTCAAACTGTGTAACAAGAGATAACGCACACTATAATGCTTATGAGCACCCTCCACACTTCCGAGCTCCACCAGTCCGGACAAAACATCCAATATGTACAATAGTAGTGAAGGAAAAAAGTGATTTGCTCACCATATAGCCGCCAACTTCGGGTTACGAAACCCACTGTGCTCCAATTATAAGGAGCAATATACTCACAGAGTCGATATGACTTGAATCTTTTTTATTTTCTTCTCTTTAAAGTTAATGCAGCAAAAAGTTAACATGCTCACAGCTGATGTTACTCTCAGACTCGGACGCCCAAGTACGTCCTCCTCGCGAGGAGGACGTACTTGGGCGTCCGAGTCTGAGAGTAACATCAGCTGTGAGCATGTTAACTTTTTGCTGCATTAACTTTAAAGAGAAGAAAATAAAAAAGATTCAAGTCATATCGACTCTGTGAGTATATTGCTCCTTATAATTGGAGCACAGTGGGTTTCGTAACCCGAAGTTGGCGGCTATATGGTGAGCAAATCACTTTTTTCCTTCACTACTATTGTACATATTTTATTCAAACTGCACTTCCTAACATTACCCAGGATGTTATCCCACTCTTCTTCTGTCACCTCTCTCACATCTTCTTCCCATTCTATTTTTTTCTTACTACTTATAAACCAGTCTGTGTAAAAATTTTCTGTGAAAATCGTGTATATTTTCTTTTTAGCATCTCCTCTACTGTCTCCATAAAACAAAAAATTTTAAACTTAACCCTGTTTCCACCCATCTGGGCTCTCATTGCGTGAAATAATTGTCTAAATCTTAACCAGTGAGATTCGTGTAATGCAAATTCTGACTTAATTTCCTCAAAAGTCTTCAAGTCTTCAACCCTAAGTATATGCTCCACCCGCGTGATTCCGTGAGTATACCAGAAGACATGATCACTAACCTTATCCAATTGTGTCAACTATAAATTCTCCCACAAGGGTGTATAAGATGTGTACCCTATAATACCCAAAAATTTCTTAATTTTCCCCCACACTTTCCCCCACATTCGCACCATCTTCCATTCATTATATATGGGAAGAGACCACCTATGAGAGTCCAAGAATTCATACAGCGATTGGTAGTTCAGGTTTTCAATCGCAAAAAAAAAACTTCTCTCCACTGTGCATTATCGTTTGCATCTGAAGAATTTTATACATTAAAAAAAAACGGTAATCCAGCAAAGACCAACCCCCCAAGTCCGATGGAAGAGTAAAGGTGTGGTACCTAAGCCTACACCTCTTTCCTCCCCAGATCAATTTACCTAACAACACTTTAAGATACTTTTACCCCCAAATATTCAATGAAATCCACCTTTCTCTAGAGCACTAAATTCTCCACAGGTTCCATTTGGGGATGATCAAGCTCTAACAACGTTGATTTGGTCCAGTTAATCTGAAACCCCGAATAGGAGCCAAATAATGTAAGTTGTTCTATCACGGCTGGCAAGCCCATACCTGGATCTCGGATGAATATCAATACGTCATCAGCATACATAATCACTTTGCTGTCCCTACCTTTTAGCCCAAAACCCTCTATCCGTTGATCTTTTTTTAATAATTGAGAAAGGGGTTCAATGTAGAGAGCGAACAAAACTGGCGAAAGAGGACAGCCTTGTCTAGTGCCTCTATTTAGGCTAAACGCTTCCAAAACTACTCCGTTCACCAGTATGCTCTCTACAGGTTTTAAATACAACATTTTTATATATCAGCAGATTCCCTTCCCCAAACCAAACGCCCTAAGGGCCTCACACAGGAAACCCCACTCCACCCTGTCAAAAGCTTTAACAGCATCCATCGACAAGGTGTCCCCCCCGGTCATCTGATTATTAGCAAATGTCTCCTCTATATTGGAGAATACTGATCTACGTGCTATAAATCCCCTCTGGTCTTCACTCACCAATACGACCTTTAGATCTTTAAGCCTTTGGACAATTACTTTAACAAAAATGTGGGCGTCAGTATTTAATAACGAGGCTTCATACATTGATGGGGGGAGTTCACCAAGTACACAGGATTCTTTGATCAGCTCATACATTATAGGCAGATTCTCAGGGCACATTCTATCTCAGATTCTGTAATGGGAGAATCCAGCTCTATTTTTTGTTCCTCTGAGACCTTTGGGAGGTTCAGATCCTCCAAGAACTGACAAAGTAAAACCGGTTCTGGATAGCCCTGGCTGGTATATAACCCCTCGAAATATCTCTCCAAGACCTGAGACACAGATGAAGTGCCCCATACCATGTCACCCCTCTCATTCCTGATAGCCGAGATCTCAGGCCTGGAGTCCTGGGCCCTCACCACGTCTCCCAGAGTTTTATTAGGTTTCCCTGACTCGATATAGTTTTTCTGCCCCTGAAAAAATAACTTATGTTGTTCTTTTTCTAAAAGAAACACTGAAAGCTTGTCCTGAGCTAGTTTCATCCGGTCATAGGTCTCTATTGTACCCTCTCCCTTGTAAGAAGCCTTCACAGTCTTAACTTCCTCTGGAAGCTTATGTTCCTCTTGCCTAAAAGTCTTTTTAAGGCGTACTACTTCCCGATAAAGGAGGCCCCTAACAAAGGCTTTCAATGTATCCCAAACTATTAACACAGATGTAGACCCTTTATTAATAGCTCAAAAGTCTTCAATTTCCTTGTTTATTAGGTCTGTGCTATTCAATATGATTTGATCTTAAAACAATTATTTTTTAACATTCCCGGGATCCCCCATCCCCGCTGGCCTTATTTCAAATGTGAGAGGAACATGATCAGACAATGATTTACCTTCATACCTCATGCAAAGACCATGTCGCTTCTAGAAGCCGCTTTATAGGTCGCGCTATAAAAAAGAAAGCTATCCTGTTGAAATAAAGAGAGCACCACACATCCCTCCACCCCACCTTCCCAGCAAACCTCGCGAGGGGGGAGGGGTGGGAGGAGGGGGGGCACCTCCCGAACGCCTGTCTAACTCTGGACACATCACCGCATTAAAATCACCCCATAGTATTAAAGGGATATTGGGCTTATCCTTCATATAGTCAACCAACATTCTAAGTACGTCCATCTTAAATGGGGGAGGCAAATGCACAAATGCTAAGACCATTACTTCACTGTTAATTTTAACATGCAAAAAAATGTATCGGCCACTTCTATCCATCTTTTTGTGTCTATGAATGTACACGGAAAGACCCGCGGAGTAACTTGTAAAAGGAGCATGAAATTCCTGCGCCGCCCATCTCTGCTGCAGTCTGAGGATTATATCTTCAGTGGCATCCTGCACCCAAGACCTCTCACATTCCACACAAGTACTCTTACAGGGTTTGCCATTTAAAGAAAAAAGAGAAGAAAAAAAATCTCTCTCTTGCCAGTCTCCCCACCCCCTGCTTTCCCCCCTGCCCACCCAATCCCTCCCTTGGATATAGAGGCCCCCGACAATGAGACTCCCCCTTCCAGTTCCAAGACTGAGTAGCGAGATTCCTTATTTCCAGCGGCCTAGTTGGGGGGAAACATTTTTCTGGCCACAAGCTTTACTGTTCGTTAGAGGTGACTTTAAATATTTTTCAATTTTCTGGGATGGCTGAAATTCTTGCACTCCCCCCGATTTCCTGGGTTGCGACTTTGGAGGCATACTAGTTGCCCAAATACTACCAAAGTAAGCAGATAACAGATGGACGGTCCCAAGCAAGTCTACAAAAACAAGCAGCGATTACTAACAGGGAAATAGTCAGTGTGTATGAAGCCTTTGTTACCACAACGTGTGGCTTCCTACCTGAGGCTATGTTCACACTACGTAAGAGACGGCCGGTCTCTGGCCGGATGATCCTTTCGGCCGCAGAGCTCTGATGCGGGCGCATCAGCGCGCGCCCGCATCAGAGCTTCCTATAGCGCACAGTGAAGTGAGCAGCCGGAGATGCTCATTTCACTGTGAACTGACAGGGCTTTCTGTGGCCGGAGTTCACTGAATTCCGGCCGCAGAAAACTGACATGTCGGTTGTTTGCGGTGGCGTATGGGATCCCGGCCGGAGCTGGTACGATGTGTGTACGCTCCGGCCGGGATCCCATAGAACAACAGGCATGTTCCACCGCGGTAAAAGTACGGCCGTTGTTGCCATCGGCAACAACGGCCGTACTTTTACATAGTGTGAACATAGCCTAATACTGCAACCAGGTAGCCAGATAGGGCAATGCAGGATTTGTGGTGAAGGCTTCGTCAGCAGTCTGTAAGCCCCCGCTGGAGTATTTAATTTAAAGAGCCTGCCCAACAAATAAGGTACAGTCAAACATAGATCCAAGGCAACCTCAAGCCAGGGAGGGAATGAGGCTGAAGGAAAAAAAAAAAAAAACATAGCAGGGTTAACTTGCAGTGTTGGAATAGCTTCACTCCATTAAAAAAAGGACTCTTACCTATGTGCAACAACAGTCTGACACTGCAGCAGGACAAAGGAAAATCAGGTAGTTGGTTTCAGACCGGAAGTTCTAGCCAGGTTGTATGTTTCATTTAAGGGACCTGCCCAGCAAAAAAAATATAGTCAGTGTTGGTCCGGGGCTGCAAGAAATCTTCACCTATGCCCCTCCATTCCTCCCTACACAAGCATAGGGAGAAGGAGTGTGTATCAAGAGAGAGGACCGAGGCAGGGTTAGCTAAAGGCAGTGGGGAAGTCTCACAGGGTGCTCAAAGTTCTCTTACCCCGGCCTTGGACTAAACGGGTCCCAGTGCAGGTTTCTTCACCCCTGTGAAATCCCGGAGGTGTCCTCGGCTTACTGCATTGCCGCTCCACGTGTAGGTCCGGCCGCCATCTTGGGACTCCCTGGTGCTGGACCTTCTTGTGCGCTAAGATATCCATCCGCCATTGAGGACCCCAGGTCAATCTCAGGCTTTCCACTGCAATCGCCGGAGCGGCTTCCAGTGTCCGCTGCTGGCCCCCCATGACGCCATCCAGCACCGCCTGCTCAGACCCAGGCACCAGGAAGAGACCTCGCTGTCCGCACAGGGGCCTCTAAGCAGCCAAAGCCGGATCAGGCATCCACATCCCTGGGACAGGCACCATCAGGGCATCCCCGCCTGCAGGACCCCCACCGCAAGCAGCCGACGGGGAGGAGAGCGGTAAGCCAAGCAGGCAGCACCCGATCAGGGGGGCAGGGCTCCGGCTGTCAAATGGACTGGGTCCCGCTGGCCATTCCTGGAAGGGGGAGAGAGACCGCACTCAGCAGGTCCTACATGCTGCTATGTGGCCACGCCCAGACTGAACTCAACTTCTAATGGAACACTGGGCATCATAATTTATTATGATGCTGAGAGCTCCAAAACATCTTAACTTTTCTGCTGCTGAAAGGACATGGCTGTGCCAATACAGTTTCCAAGCTCCCTGCATCACAAAAAATATGATGCAAAGAGTGCAGCCTTACAGTTGTAGTCAATTGGTTTACTCGTGTTTCTATTACGATTATTCCCACAGTCCTCTACACATAACCATTAATTTATTTTCCAATATGGTCCTGCACGTTGTGCAGGCTGAGAAATTCTACTGTAAGATTCCCTAAACTTAAAGTGACTCTGTACCCACAATCTGCCCCCCCCCCAACAAACAAACAAACAAACGCTTGTACCTTCGGATAGCTGCTTTTAAACCAAGATCTGTCCTGGGGTCCGTTCAGCAGGTGATGTAGTTATTTTCCTAAAAAACAACTTTTAAACTTGCAGTGCTGTGTCAAATTGGCGTGGCCTAGAATGTCTATGTCCTAGGCTTGCACCGCCTCCTCGTCCTTCCTCCCCACCCACTTGATCATCAGGAATGCCCCAGGCAGGATTTTTCCTATTCCTCACCTGAACACTGCACAGGTGCCCTAACAATCCAGCACATGTGCAGCGTTAAGACAGGTGATGAATATGAGAAAATGTTCTAGGGGTGTTCCTAATGATGAGGAGGATGGGGAGGAGGACGGAGCAGTGTCATAATCCTAGGGCATGGGTACTCTAGGCAACGCCGATGTGACACAGGGCTGTAAGTTTAAAAGTTGATTTTTTAGGACAATAACTGCATCACCTGCCAAACGACCCCGGGACAGAACTTGGATTAAAAGCAGCTATCCGAAGGTACAGGCGGTTTTGGGGGGTCAGATTGTGGGTACAGAGTCGCTTTAAGACTTTGAATCTGCCAATCACTTCACTTACCTTTTATAAAAGTCGTTCCGCTTTTCAAGGCCTCTACTTACCCAATCGTTCCAGCCTTCCCTGATGAGTCAAAAAATTTAAATAAATTTATTTGGGCTAGTCGAATCTTACTGTAGTTTTGCTCAGTTTTGGCATTTTTTCATACGGATTCTTTGTTCCATTTTACAGGGCTTATGCTGGAGGAATGCCATGTAACCTGCTCGTACCTAATACTGATACATTGTAAGTCACAAGTAATACAATGTTCTGTAAGAACACAATCTGAATTAAAAATTTTGAAATAATTTACTTATTTATTGTTATTCACTGCATTCAGTTTTATTAGCTGTAGACTCTAGATTCACAAAAAAAATCTTGTTTTTGAATTCACAGATATGGGTTGACTTTCAACTACATGATCTGCTACAATACAGGGACATATGTCGGTAAGCTAAACGTTCACATTTGATTCCCATACAGCCTGATTTTTTCACAACAGGGTCATATTGTTCATCGGTCCAATATTAAATGTGGGGCTCCACTATGAGGTTATGTTCACACTACGTAAGTCTCCGGACGTAGCACGTTCCGTGAATAAGTGGCCGGGGACTTACGTAGTTTGCGTACAATAGAAAGTATAGGAAGTACGGGATCGTACGCGCCGCCGTAAAAAATGAGCCAGACCATTGTTTGAGGACGAAAATGGCGTAACTTACGCCCATAGCGTAACATGCGGTCCCGTACGTAGTGGTGATTTCTTCTTTTTTCAACCTTTTTGTGCCGATCCAAAAGGTTCTGTGGGGTGTCCGGGGCTAGGCGAAGCTTTCCAAGTAAAAGACCGTTGTCAGATCGCTACGTAGGGTGCTCAGGAAGCGTAAGTAGACTCTTGGCGTAAGTTCGTGCTCCGTGCGTAGCCGGCCGCAAGTAGCGTAAATTCCCGGCCGGAGTTTACAGCGTATATGTCCGGCCGCGAAAATATGCGGCCGGACATATACGCAGTGTGAACATAGCCTTATGGTGCGTTCACACCTACAGGATCTGCAGCTGATTTTCTGCAGCAGATTTCATTTAAATAACTGAACACAGCATCAAATCTGCTGCAGATCTGCTGCAGATCCTGTAGGTGTGAACGCACCCTTAATCTGTGAATCGTCTGATTTCTGCAAGTTTTAAATCGTAAATCTGTCCTATAGCTTGTAGAGTTTTTAATACCTTTGTCCTATTTTTGGGAGTCCCTCTTTCTGAATATTATGGATGCTCTTTAATATAATTGCTCTTTATGTCACTATGTCAGTGAAAGCAAGACATACTGTATTAATAGTTCAAGCCTGTTAGTTACAATTTCCCCCTTGTTAATGACAATTTTCTTCCTTTCTTTTTTGTTTTAGTGGCACAAAGTGCTGCTAAAATACTATTTTTGTTACAGTCATTTTATAATGGAGATATACTATGCCTTCAGGAAGTCTTCAGATCCTTTCAGTTCTGTTCAGTTGAGAGCTTGTGGTAAAATAAAATAAAAATCAGGTTTCCTAATGACAATGGGCACAAGAAAAAGAAAAAATATATAATATTATTATTATTATTATTATTATTATTATTAAAAAATTTTTGCAAATTTACCTGAGGAAAAGGTGAGGAATTAGGTCAGGAATTGAGGAGGAATCTGCTCTAATTTCAGCTTTTCCTCCTGTAAAATATGAACAGAGCAATGTCTCATTGTGTTCAATGGGATTTCTACTCTGTTGTTCACACTTCAGAATTTCAGAGCAGAAATTTCTGCCGCAGATCTGCTTTCTGCCCAAAGAGTGTGTGCACACTACGGAATTCCCGCGTATGACCCGCGGCGGATTTCGTCACTCGTACCTACACGCGGCGGCGCACATCTCCACCCGTGCCATAGACACTATGACGTGACAATTCTTTCAGCGGAATGTGGAATCAGCCGGCCCATAGAATGGTGTCTATGGAGCGGACAGAAAGGCGCGCGGCCATGAGCGCATACAGGCGACGGAATTCTGCAGAATTTATTCGCGAGGATTCCGTAGTCTGAACCCACTCAAAGAATTGACATGTCAATTCTTTGGGTGGATTCTGCTAGAGGAATCCTATAGAAGTCAATGGGGGCTTAAATTCTGCTTGCATTCTGCTTCAATTCTGCCAGAGCTAAATAGGCAAGGAATTTCAAGCAGAAAACTTTCCTCTACAAGTATGTGCACACTGAGCAATTCTCGAGGAATTGTAGCTGAAAGTTTTCAGGCAGAATTCAAGCAGAATTTAAGCCCCCCATTGACTTCTATAGGATTCCTCTAGCAGATCTACAGCAGAAAATTCTGCTTGGAAATTCTGCAGTGTGAACAACAGAGCAGAAAACCCATTGAACACAATGGGACTTTGCTCTGTACATATTTTACAGGAGGAATTTCAAGCTGAATTTCAAGCTGAATTCCTCGCCTTTTCCTCAGTGTGCACATAGCCCAATTCCTCAAGAATTCCTCAGTGTGCACATACCCTAAAATAAACATGAAAGCCAGTCTGACCAAAAAAAAAAACTAACAAGATTTCCTGGTCTGATTAAACCAAAATTGATCTTTTTGCACTCAGTTCTATGAGTCATTTCTGAAGAACCCAGGCACTGCTCATCACATGCCCAATACCATACCATCCCTACAGTGAAGCATAGTGGTGTCAGCATCATGCTGTGGGGTTACGGGCAGGAAGACTGGGCAGGGTTGAGGGAAAGCCAAGTAGAGCAAAGTACAGAGATTTTGTTTGGGTACATTCACACATAGAGGATCTGTAGGAGACTTGATGGTTACATAATTTGGTTAAATTGATCAAATATGCAAATTAAAATCTGCTGCAGGTGCTATATGTGGATTTGAATGTATCTTTCTTAAAAACCTAATCCACAGTGCTCTGAGCCAAGGTTCCGCTTCCAACAAGTCAATGGCCCTTAGCACACAGCCCATTCTGTCATCACTTTGTCATTATGGGGTAGTAAGTGCAGAATAATGGAGGAACATACAGGCCATAACATGAAATTTTAGTGCATCTGCAGACTTTGCAACAACATTTAGAACTGTACTTGGGTAGAATAGGTAGAAGAACCAAAGTACTGCAGCCCATAAAAGTCTAGGGGGGGGGGGGGCAGGAGAGAGTGTCAGAAAAGGGAGACATAAAGAAATTAGTAAGTGTTAAATCTCACCCCAATTGCTGGACTCACAGCTCAAACTGCTCTGCAGTGCTCTATAACATCCTTCATGCTTCTGCTACTTCCAAGGGTATACTATAAGGAATTAAAAGAGAAGTCCGGTGAAAATGTTTATTAAAGTATTGCACTGCCAGCAAAAGTTATACAAATAACTAGGGATGGTCTGAACCCTCTGTAACGATTACCGCTGTCTGCCCGCTCCGTGCAGCGGGCAGATCCAGCGGGAGGAATGCCTGGAAAACTGGGATACAGCCATAGCCATAGGCTGTATCCCAGTTTTCCAGGCGGTCCTCCCGCTGGATCCGCCCGCTGCACGGAGCGGGCAGACAGCGGGAATCTGATGCCGAGCGTTCGGGTTCAGCCGAACTCGAACCTCGGCGGGTTCGGACCATCCCTACAAATAACCAATTTACACTTATTATCGGAATTGCAAATGAAGGGGGAGATTTATCAAACTCGTGTAAAGTGGCCCAGTTGCCCCTAGAAATCAATCAGATCCCACTCTTTATTTTCTGAAGACTCTGTGAGGAAATAAAAGTAGAATCTGATTGGTTGCTAGGGGCAATTGAGTCAATTCTACTTTACACCAGTTTGATAAATCTCCCCCAAAGTGCTTTTCTCCCTGCACTTACTACAGCATCAAGGCTTCACTTCCTAGATAACATGGTGATGTCACAACCGACTCCCAGAGCTGTGCGGCCTGTGGCTGCTGGAGAGGATGATGGCAGGGGGACACTGAGGGACACAGGGTACTGGAGGGACACTGAGCATCTCTCTGCCATCATCCTCTCCAGCAGCCACAGCCCGCACAGCTCTGGGAGTCGGGTCGTGACATCACCATGTTATCCAGGAAGTGACATCACCATGTTATCCAGGAAGTTACATCACCATTTTTATCCAGGAAGTGACATCACCATGTTATTCAGGAAGTGAAGCCTTGATACAGTAGTAAGTGCAGGTATGTGTATGTGTAAAGTTTTTGGAAGACATCATAGAGGTTATCCTACTCTCACTAACTGAAAATTAGAGATGGAGAGCAGAAATCTGAAAAAAAAAAAAAGAAAGAAAATAGTCTCACCCCTCAAGTACATACCCAGGGATGCTTAAAGTTACCCCAAATTTAAGGTAGGCTTTCAATATGGAGAAATGTAGTTTCACACATTTGTTCATGTTTGCTGATATATTTGATATATATTGTTAATGTGAAATTTGACACTAATATATCATCCATATTGTTACAGTTTGACGGTAAGAGGGTGTCAAAAATATTGTTAATTGATAGTGTATCTAGTAGAGATGAGCAAGTAGTGAAATATTCGACTTTCAAGAATTCAAATCGAGTAGGCACCAAGATTCGACTATTCGAAAGAATATTCCATCCCATTATAGTCTATGGGGAAAAAAATTGCAGCACTTGGAAATCCAAGTTTGACCACTTGGAGGTCACCGAGTCCCTCATGAAACCTCCCTAGACGATGCAAACACCTCCGGAATGACACTGGGACATTAGGGGGGGCATGCCTGGGTGCACCCAACACCCCAAAATCGCAGTATAATGCCACTCTCCGCAGTTGTGAAGGAAAAATATTTGCAAACGCTTTACAAATGTTTAGGGCAATGTTCACACATTTCCTTCGTATTTCTTGCGCAGTGTTACATACATGATTTCAATGTGCATCCGTAGAGCGTCATGTTATTCGCGCGTATCATGCGTAATGCTGTACAAACGTTACTGGAACAGTATGTATGACGTGCCTTTAACTTTGCTACTGGAACATTATGTATCACGTGCCTTTTATTGGGCTACTGGAACAGTATATATCAGGTGCCCTTAGTGGGCTAAACCAGGGACACTATAAGTCACACAGGGAACTAGAATGAATACACCTGTTGCTGCTGCTGTTATATCATCTCTGTCTTAGCACTGAGAAGTGCTTTGGATTCAGAGATTACTTTTTTGCTTGTTTCTTAGCCCTGAAAAGGACTTTTGGGTTCAGTAGTAAGCCTGCCTAACCAAAACGCTATGAAAACCTATCTCTCCCTGCTCCAAGATCTTTCCCTGGCTAGGTTGAAAGCTCATCTGTGGTCGAGAGGCGGGAGCCAAGTATTTAAGATTCGAGGTCATGTGGTTCAACCATCCAATGAGGGTAGACGCCGTTTTCGCGCTGCGTGCATACTCCCAGGGTCCCTCACGGCCTCCCTGCATGGAGATTGGGTTTAAAAAAGTGCCAAGTGCAATGGGAGGGCTTTCGAATGTTTCCCGCGTATTCGTCACACTACTCGATTGAATTCGAATCTTTCAAATACAGCAATATTCGATTGAATACCATCTCGATCGAATCATATTCGCTCAACTCTAGTATCTAGTCATAAATCAGGACCCATGGTGAACCACAAAGCGACTGAGCCATTGTTTTAACGCCTGGGACCACTGTTTTAAAGGATAGTATTAGTGGAGGTTCATGTGCAAACCCAAGTCCTATAGCAAGCCCCACATTCGGGGACCACTGCTGCAAGTAAATCTGTACCTTTCAACACCATTTTTTCTTTTCTTTTATTTTTTCAGTTTATTTTTGTGCCTTTTTAATTAAATAATAATTTGTAATGTTTGTGTTTGGAGCTCAATTTTTTAACAAAAAGTGCTCCAAATCTCTTGCATAGCCATAGAGTGGGGGAAGGGTGGCTCTAGTTGCTTGCAGCCATAACTCAGAGCTTGTGATCAAGGGTGGACATTACTAAAGGGGTTATCCAGCGCTACAAAAACATGGCCACTTTTCCCCCTCTCTTGTCTCCAGGTCAGGTGTGGTTTGCAATTAAGCTCCATTTACTTCAATGGAACTGAGTTTGAAACCCCACCCAATCTGGAGACAAGAGAGGGGGGAAAATGGCCATGTTTTTGTAGCACTGGATAACCCCTTTAAACACCCCCTCCCCCATGTACAATAGACATGTGCTGACCAAACCCCCCAATTTCAGTGGGAGCGGTTGACCATCTGATCTGTATGGAGGTTGCCTAATTCTCCCCTGAAAAATGGTGTTGGTCGCAAAAGAAGGATCTGGCAGATTGTATTTAAAATGTCTGATCCTTTTGCTGTTCGAGAAATAGGCCACCACCATAGAAGTCTGACATTGTGTCGTCGCCCCCCCCCCCCCCCACCCCCCACTTGTTCTTAATACATGAATTTCCAGCGCTAAGTTAACACCCAAATTAAGGTTTGGCTGATAGCTTTAACGGGTGTTAACGGTTAAACGGTTAAAAAGAACATTTTTTTAATATGATATTTTACCGGGATGTACCATGTTAATGCTGTTGCCTATTTCCCATAGGACATCTCAACATCAGTTTCATCGTGGACAGTTACTATGGAAGGTAAGTAGATGTGAAGTTACAGAACTAGAAAATAAAATAGTGTTAATAACAATATGGCTGCTTCCATGTAAATTTAAAAAATTCGGACAAACATAGTGCAGAGATTAAAACATAAAACAGGTACATAATCAATTTGCCAAGGTAATAAATTTTGCCTCTGACTGCAAGAAGCTGTATTTTGGCAAATATACAATGCATACCCTCAGGGGCAGAAACAGACAAAATAGGGATAGAAAACAAGAACGTTACTGTCAGGACAGGCAAGCACGGACAGGACAGAGACAGTGGGCCCTGGATCTGAACCCACCCACTGAACCTACCTACTTGCATCGGTCGACCCTAAACGGTCGCGGACAACCACAAAGGCATTCCCTATGCTGCATAAGTGAAACACAGAACAAGACGGACAGACAAACACAATAAAGAATAGTAGAACAATCCGGGTCAAACCACACGGGCAACGCAGTACAGAATCAGTAACACAAAGGATAGTCAAAAGTCAGGCGGGGGTCAGAACACGGGTACGTCAGGCAGAAAAGGAATTATGACGGGGTACGCAGGAATAGGACAAGGGGAGCTGGGATCAGAATGAACCTAATAGCCAGCGATTAAAGGCTGGCTCTAACTTACTATTATACTGGATCAGGAGCCCGGACCAAAGGCTGATTGGTCCGGCCTCCTGAATCAGACACAATTCAGCTGCAGCACTGCAGGATGAGTGGCAGAGCGATCCGTCACTCAGCCTGCATTGAAGCTGCTCAGCTGAGTGTTGGCCGGCAGTCACGTGACCGCGGCATCCCTGGTTGTCAGGGGCGCCGTCGGCTCCCCGTGACGTCACTCGGCTCCGGTGGGCGGAGCCGGCCGCCGGAGCCCGGTAAGGTAAGTTCCTGACAGTTACTCCCCAGTAGCTTATTACTTATTACCCCTTTATGTCAGTTTACCAGTGAACTCACCAGTGACCATGAAATGCAGTGAATTCACCAGTGACATGTCAATTCTTTGAGCAGAGAGCCACGGAGAGCAGAGGCGCCCTATACATCTCATTAAGATACCGAGGCAGGCGAGATTCCGAGGATTCCATGACACAGGGTTCCCCTCAGAATTTCCACCGGTTTTCTGCAGTGTGAACATACCCTAATACAAAAGGAGTTTTTTTGAGGTGGTACCGAGCGTCTTTTCAAATAGAAAAGGTGCCTTTTTCTTTTTTTTTTTGTGTGCCTATGATATATGGGATTAGCAATGTCCTAAAAGTCTTGTGCTTATTTTCCTAAGCATTTTGAATGGTTGTTTTTGCTTTTTAGTTTTTTTTTTTATATTTCCACAAGTTAGCGGGTGAATTTTTTAATCAAATAAAGTCTAAAAAATATAGTAAGCCCCCCCCCTCCCTTTCATAATTTTACTCTTAAATGGTGGCATAATGTTTATTTGAGTGGTTTTTGATTAAAAAGCCAATGTAACAACCACCAATTTATTCAAACTTTGTAAACCTTTTAGTTGTCATTGCGGCAAAGTTACCTGTCCACCACAATTGTGTCCTATAATGGCACCGGATTAATAAATTACTTGGGAAATGTGATGTCAAGCAGGGGAAAAAAGTGTGGAAGAATTACTGTCAGGGTGTGTTCGCACTTCATAATAATATCAGCGGAGGACAACCGTCTTCTTAAATAGACAGCTAGTAACAATGTTACAAGATGGCCGCCTTTCACGATATTTTCCCAGAGTGGGAACATAGCCTTAGGGTGCCTTCACAATTCGAATCCGAACCGGATTTCACACTGCAAATTCACAGCAAAATCCGCTGCGGATCCATTGCCAGTTCTTTCCTATGAGAATACATACTCGCAGCGGGATTGTCATTCCACTGCGAGTATGTACAGTAAGTTAACCCCCCGCCGGCCGGAGCATACTTTCCTGCTCCACGCTCTGGCTTGCTTCGCGGGTTCCAGGATGGACGTCCTGCTGAGCCAATAAGTGGCTGCGGCGGGGCACCGCACTGATTGGCTTAGTGGGACGGGCAGACGTCGGGAACCCCCAAAGCAAGCCAGAGCGTGGAGCAGGTACAGTATGCTCTGGCTGGGGGGGGTTAACTTACATACTTGCAGTGGGATGAGAATCCCGCTGCAAGTATGTATTCTCATGGGAAAGAACTGGCAATAGACTCGCGTGAAATCCGCTGCAGAACTGATACGTGTGAAGGCACCCTTATAGTAAATCAGGGCTAATGCAGTGTACCCTGTAGGTAAATGCCCTGGCTAAGACAGAGTGGCTAGATTGAACGTCCTCCCTCTTCCATCCATGCATTCGGGTACATGCCTGGTCAGCCCCTTTATGACCTTGGGTTATCCGAAGATTAAAACTTATCCCCTAACCTCAGGACAGATGATAGCTAGCTGATCAGTTGGCGTATGACCACTGGGATCCCAGTAATCACAAAACAGAAATCCCATGTCGCTCAAGTGAATGGAGTAGTAGTGTACATGCTTGACTTCCACTCCATTTACTTTTTATGGGACTTCTGAACATAACCAAGTACTGTTTTTCAGTCTTGTTCAGAAGTCCTCAATTTCCTCAGTTCAGGAGTCTCAAATTCTTCATCCTGTATTTATAGTTTCAGATACTAATATTTCCTCATGTAGACAGACTACACGATGCTAAATATTGTCACATATAACCGTGATGCGAACTATGGCGCCTTCTTCTGTTCCAGGAGTTTACCAGACTTGGCCACTTATTTTGTGTCTTCCGTGAATAAATTTGCCATGTACCAGACGTATGCAGGTAACAAGTATCCTGTTATATCACATTGGACCCTGTCTACATCTCTTTTATCATTACATTAGGCACATACATCAGACATATATTCTGTTATTTGGTGGAACATATATATATATATATATATATATATATATATATATATATATATAGGAAATTATTACTCTGGTATGCTGGTTTTCTGGTGTTTCAAACAATTAGATTTGTTGTGCTCAAAAATTTCCATTTTGCATGTTAAAAAAAAAAAATTCAGAACCATTTTAGCCTTAAAACACAGGAAAAGTCAAATAGTCAAAAAATTAACTCCAAAACCTACGTTCAAAAACATTCATAAATCTCTGCCATGTATCTACATTTTGCCACAAAATGGTTATTTTACCATGTTTATTTTTTAATCAGTTTTCTGGGAGTTTTTATTTTTATTTTTATTGCACAGCTAAGCTTGGGACTCTTAACACTTGGTTTTCGGAAGGGTTTTTCTATGCAGTTTAACACCAAAAATCTCCTTGAAAAAAGAAACAAGTGTTTTTTGAGTTTTCCTATTGATTTCAGTAGGAAGAACTACTACTTAGGGCGAAAAGCTGTGTAGTTATTGTTGTAGAACCGCTCTGATTTCCATGATGACAACAACATGGCGTCAGTGTACTGTATGGCTAGGATCACACTACGTTAAATTCATGGCTGTCTTTAATTACAGCAAACAATATTTTTTAAATAATGATGTTTTTAGCAAAATGGCAGCAGTTGTTATGAAAGTCGGCCGTCATTTTTACATAGTGTGGTTCTAGCCTATGAAACACGCCCATGTCATTTTTTTCCCATGCGGTTGAGCGCTGAAACTTCCTCCCTCCAGCTAAAAGTCATAGAAAACATATGTATAAGTTTCACTCTTCTTGTGGAAAAAAAAGGAAAAATGTATGGATAAATGTGTTTCCTAAGGCTCCCATTAATATCAATGTTTATTTATTTATTTATTTATTTCTTTTTAATGAAAACAGTATGGTTTTATCTCAAAAACCACACATGCACTTGCTCTTGCCTTGTTTGCAAAGTGAGCAGGGCTTAGCAGACAGGATTTAACATAATGTATGCCAGAAATTAACCACAAAGCCACTCCAAGGGGTGATTGACAGATTTGAGAGGAACACAATTTATTTAGACACTTGATCCTTTAAAAAGGCTTTATTATTATTAAATATTTTTAAAGGAGTAGTTCACACACAAAAAAAATTCTTTCAAAGTAATTGGTCCAAGAAAGTTCCAGAGATTTGTAATTTTCTCCCAGTACTTATCAGCTGCTGTGTGTCCTGCAGGAAGTGGTGTATTCTTTCCAATTTGCCATAAGTGCTCTTTGCTGCCACCACTGTCTATGTCAGGAACTTTCCAGAGCAGGGGCAAATCCCTATAGAAAACATCTCCTGCTCCCCAGACTGTAAAAAAAATACCACTTCCTGCAGAACGTACAGCAGCTCAAAAGTAGTGGAAGATTTTTTTTTTTTTTAATAGAAGTAAATTGAAAATCTCTGGCACTTTCTGGCACCAGTTGATTTGAACTAAAACTTTTTTTTTTTTTTTGGGGGGGGGGGGGGGGGGGGGGGGACTGCCCCTTTAAGAAATAATGTCATAATAAACTATATGTTTTATGCATAGTCAGCAATGCTTTTCAATGCTGTAAAAGAAATATATGCCAGCATATAGCACCCAAATGAATACAAAATAACATTGCAAGCATTTCTAGCACATATGTCAAACACATAGCAAAAAGAAGATTTTAATATTTATGTCTAAAAATCTTTTATATTTTTTTTACATATCTGACAATCTGATGGCAGTCTATTCATGCCTGGTATACTGTGGTTGCTTTTTTAGAGATTACAGGGATTTTCCCCTCTTCTGGCAGTATACAAGGAGGCACAATAGTCACAATATCTGGACAGTACTTTGATCAGACAGACACTCCAGCCAAAGTCCTTATAGGAGGTAAGTGAATTTAGTTTCATCATTATAACTTTATTATAACTGGAATATCATGATATTCAGCTAACCTGCTCGTTGACAATTTCTTAGTAGCAATGGATGATCTTTCATAAATGTTACAGAGCAGCATAAACTGGTGAATATTGAATAACTAAAACAGATGAAAGAGTGGTATGACTGCAGGATCAGACTACAAAAGGTTGTTTGCAGTCTGTTGCCATAGAGATTTATACACCTGCATAGAAGATGCAGACACAAAACATTAGGAAACATATTCATTTGTATTATTTGTCTGACTTTTAACTCCTGATTCCTGATGCAAGTGCCAAATGAATTTTGCTTTGCTCATTTTTAATTTAATTTTGTTACAGGTCAGGAATGCCAAATTCTTGGATTAAAAGATAAAACAATAACTTGTAGGAGTCCACCACAGCCGTCTGTCCTTCCATCTCTTTTCCCCGGTACGTCTATTCATATACAGTATATACAGTGGTGCCTTGGATTACGAGCATAATTCATTGCTGGACCATGCTTGTAATCCAAATCCCCTCTTAAACCAAAGCAAAATTTCCCATAAGGAATAATTGAAATGCAGCCTATTGGTTCCCCACCCCCAAAATAATGATTTTTTTTTAAAAAAAATTCTGAATAACATGTAGAACAGATGAAACAAACAATGAGAAACAGCTGAATATGTCATATTATAAGTTACTGTACCTTATAACAATCAGTATGTGGTGTATAATGTATAGTAACTGCATAAACCTGATAACACAGCAGCAGTTTGTAGATACAGGATGGAACTGCAGATTCGTATAATGCAGTAGCGTAGTACAACAGGCTGGAATAGAGAAGCAGGGCTGCTGTCAGAGGTCTGCGTGGTCACATGACAGCAGGGGAAGCGGTTTGTGTTCAGCATGGACCAATCAGGAAGTGAGAATCACAGAGCTGTGCAGGAGGACAGTAACAGAAACTTTTCTATACAGAAGTGTGAATGGCTGAGTGTGAGTGCAGGCACATTATAGCAGGAATGGAGAGGATAGGAAACACAAGGGCTGATAGAGACTGCAGGGAGCATGAAGGAATGAGCAGACATATATGGGCACCGTATAGCAGCACTCTATGTCCGGGGTAGAGCGGAGTTACAGCTATGAAGATATTACCTCCATAGTACCGTCCCCTGATGTAAGCCCCAGCCCAAGTGAATCTGCTATGATTTGGAAGGTGAGGGAGACTTCCTGGGTCAGAGTACAGCGCTGCAGACCCCGTTATGCAGACCATGACCCTCACCCACTCCCCCTCCCACCCAGTACCAGGAGCTCTTAAACCAAAGCAATGCTCTTAAGCCAAGTTACTCTTAAACCAAGGTACCACTGTATATTTATTTATAGTAAAACTCCATTAGTCCAGCATTTATTGGTTATGGATTGATTGTCAGATATTCTGAAATTTTGGATGGTAATACAAACTGCACTATACTGTACATATGAATCCGCCATAGAATATCGCATAGAATTAAAAAGTGACTAGTTTAGATAAATGTTTTTAATGTGCTCCTAAATGCATGTACCTTATGATACAACCCCAATGGTTCTGTGAAAATAGTGGATAATAAGTGAATGGAGTATTTGTGTCAAAGTGTTCATAAAGGGATACTCCAGAGAGTAAAATATTAGGGGGGGGGGGGGGGGGGGGGGGGTGTACATCCCTTTAATAAAGTTAAATTACTTTGTAATATAAAGTCACTGAAATAAATGTAGAAGTTTTCTTTTTTTTCTTTTTTTTATTGATATACTATTATACGTTTTGGCAGTAATGGGCAATATGGGCTCCATCAACGTTCGTGCCAAGTCATGTTCCTCGCCTTCTAGCTCTGATTCAGCACTGCCCTACACTTAGTGATACTGATGCAGAACCATGTGTGCTGTATTTCAGTTCAGCTGAGCGAACGGTGATAGGCATTAAAGCTAATGGTGCAAATTTATCAAGGAAAAAAAATAAAAAACTAGACAGATAGCAACTACAGATCTTCGGTGGGCATTATACCAAGCCACTGGGTGCTGTGAAGACAGTGTCCAGTATAGCAAGTCACTGGGTGCTGGGTGTGCATTATACCAAGTCACTAGGTCAGGGGTGTAGCTAGGAGTCACGGGGCCACATAGCAAAAAACTGCCCGGAGCCCTCTACCCTTATGCACAACACAAAACACTATATGTATATATATATATATATATATATATATATATATATATATATATATTCGGTGATGTGGCCAAAAATAAAATCTCTTATAGCCAGAGGCAGAATCCTTACATGCTGCAATGCAAAAAAGGATTAAAAAGCAGAAGAGAAGTAGCTCTCTGCTTCATTGCTCATGCAGAGAGAGCACCGCTCTTGTCTCTAGATCATGGGTGGTTTGAAATTAAGCTCCCTTTACTTCAGTGGAACCAAGCTGTAAAGCCTACACCAAAACTGAAGACAAGAGCAGTGCTGTCTCTGAAAGAAAGCAGCCATGTTTTTATAACACTGGAGAAGATGGCTCAGCTAACATGTAGGCCTCATGTAGATTGCAAAGCCATGTACATAGACCTGGGTGGAAGAGGTTTTAATGGGCCTATATGAAACTGAGACTCCTCCTAATTCCCCAGTGTGTATTTTTTACAATTAACATTTTTAAAGGTTCCTTTTATGAAAATGTCATTGTAAGTGGATCTTTTCTTTGGATGAAATTCAATGAAATTATTAAAAATTTTGCCTAGCTGGGAATGTCAGAAATCATCTGTAATCTGTAAAGAAACTAGACCATATATCATAAATTCTCCTGCTGTGCCACTACAGTGGAAATGTAGCATTACACTGTTCACACTGAAATCAGTAAGTTATGTCTCTAATACGGGACAAGAATGCTCTTTGTAGATGCTCTCTATTCTGGTCACACACTTGGGGGTTCTGAACAGAAGACTTCCCCCTCACTAAATGTATCACTAGGGTAAATGAAAATGGACATTCCAAACTCAACAACCCCTTATACTTTAATTATTTACTTTTAGGAAGCCGAGGACTCAAGTTAGAGCGATGGAGCGTCGGTGTACCATCTCTAAGTGATGCAGTGACATTTAATGAAAGCTCCACAGGCTATGCCGGTGCTTCTTGGTATGATGGTGCATCCATATCTTGGTCTTGGGATCCCTTTGCCTTTGTTGCTCGCCTCAGTGGATTCTTTGTGCCTCCAGAAACAGATTATTACAACTTCTATATAAAAGGAACAGGTTATTCTGCTCTGTACTTCAATGAATCGGGTGATCCTGCAGGAAAGGTAATCTTAACAATTGATCTGCCCATATGTGTCATTAAAGGGGAAGTCTGGCAAAAATTTTTATGAAAGTATTGTATTGCCCCCCAAAAGTTATACAAACACCAATACACACTTATTACGGGAAATGCACATAAGGTGCTTTTTTCCCTGCACTTATTACTGCACCAAGGCTTCACTTCCTGGATAACATGGTGATGTCACTTCCTGGATAACATGGTGATGTCACTTCCTGGATAACATGGCGATGTCACTTCCTGGATAACATGGTGATGTCACTTCCTGGATAACATGGTGATATCACGACCCGACTACCAGAGCTGTGCGGGCTGTGGCTGCTGTAGAGGATGATATGTAAAATACACAATTATTGAATTAAAGATTAAAGCCTAGCATCAATAGCATCTGCTGCAGAACATCTTTGGAAACTGCCAAAAATCACGGAATTGCTGAAATAAGCTAAAGTATAAGATGAAGGGACAATATTTATGGTGCCTTCAATGTGTGGTGGGGACCCTTGTGATTAATAATGAATCCTGCATTACCACCAACTGCTGCAGAACATCTTTGTAAGTGGGCTTTATGTGGAATTATACAGCAGGACAGCAGGAGGAGACAGGATAGAGGGATGATATCCTCTAGTACAGAGATCATGTGGTAGATGATCATAGATCAGAACCCAGCATGAACAGCAGCTGCTGCAGAACATCTTTGTAAGCAGACCTGACAAACACCTGATAAAAGTGCAAAATGGGGCAATATATAGGGGGATCTTCTATGTGTAATGGGGTAGGGGGAATTACAACTATTAGCGCTCAGCATAAATAGCAGCTGCTGCATACACAGACACACCTCACTGGCACAGACACCCCCACACACACCCCCACTGACACACACTTCACAGACACATACACCCATTGATACAGACACTTTTTACTGACACAGACACACATACATACACATACATGCACACACACACACACACACACTCACCCACACACAGCAGTTTTAGGGGGAGATTTATCAAACATGGTGTAAAGTGAAACTGGCTCAGTTGCCCCTAGCAACCAATCAGATTCCACCTTACATTCCTCACAGACTCTTTGGAAAATGAAAGGTGGAATCTGATTGGTTGCTAGGGGCAACTGAGCCAGTTTCACTTTACACCATGTTTGATAAATCTCCCCCTTAGTTCTCCCCTCCTCTATTCTCCTCAGGCTGATAGGTCATGTAACCGGCAAGTCTCTTTCTTTCTCCTTCTCTGTGTGCTGCCCCAGCGGTGCCTGCCCAGCAGTGTGTCAGGAGCTGGGAAGAGGGGCGTCTGAGGTGCCAGGGGGTGGATGGGGTGCCAGCTGTAGTTCACACTATTTCCTGGTTAGCCAGTTTCAGGACAAAGGTCCTGAAAGGCTAACTAGGGAGATTTTAGGGCTGAGCAGACCAACGGGCCGCCTGATGTGACGGGCCCCATAGCAGCCGCTATGGCTGCTACGGCGGTAGTTCAGTCCTTAAGTGTAAGGCTATGTTTACACACAGTATTTTTGTCAGTCTTTTGGTCAGTATTTTTTCATTCAAAACCAGGAGTGGTCGATCTCACCACCCCCCCCCCCCACCACCACCACCACCACCACCGTAATGCGATCGCGGAGGGGAGATCCGTTATAATGAGCCGGCCGGGGCTCAGCGTCGGAATGACGCTGATCCCGGCTTGGCAATCTATTCAGATGGTCTGCAGCAGACCTTTATAATAGAGCACCGATCTGATGGATCGGTGCTATGTTATATACACAGCATTGATCTCAATAGGAGATCAGTGCTGTGTATATGGAAGTCCCCCAGGGGGCTTCATATTACTGTATGTAAAAAAATAATAAAGTGTTTTTATTAATAAATTACCCCCTCCCCTAATAAAAGTCCAAATCACCACCCTTTTCCCATGTTATAAATAAAAATAAATGAATAAATAAATAAATAAACATGCTTGGTATCGGCGAGTGCGTAACCGTCCCGAAATATTAAGTTATTTAATTCATGATCCCTCACGGTAAACGGCGTAAGCGCAAAAAAATTTCCAAAGTGCAAAATTGCGCATTTTTGGTGGCATGAAATTCAGAAAAATTGTAATAAAAAGCGATCAAAAAGTCGCATATGCGCTATCAAGGTACCGATAGAAAGAACACATCATGGTGCAAAAAATGACACCTCACACAGCCCCATAGACCAAAGGATAAAAGTGCTATAAGCCTGGGAATAGAGCGATTTTAAGGAATGTTTATTTTCTGTAAAAAGGTTTTAATTTTTTACGAGCTATCAATTAATATAAAAGTTATACATGTTACATATCGTTTTAATCGTAACAAGTTGAGGAACATATATAACATGTCCGTTTTTCCATAGGACAAACAGCGTAAGAACAAAGCCCTCCCAAAGAAAAAGAATTCCGTTTTTTTTTTCAATTTCACTGCGCATATAATTTTTTTCTGGTTTCGCAGCATATTTTATGCAAAAAATCAGCCTGTCATTGCAAAGTACAATTAGTGACGAAAAAATAAGGGTTCATGTGGGCCTGTAGGTGTAAAAATGCAAGTGCTATGGCCTTTTATACACAAGGAGCAAAAAACAAAAACGATGCCTTGCTCTCCTGAAGATTGCAAAACTGCCTTTAAAGGGGTTGTCCGGCGATAAAAAATTATTCACAGAATAACACACATTACAAAGTTATACAACTTTGTAATGTATGTTATGTCTGTGAATGGCCCCCTTCCCCGTGTCCCACCACCCCCACCCGTGTACCCGGAAGTGTGGTGCGCTATACATTACCTGTCACGTGCCGACCACGGTCTCCGATCCTCAGCAGTGACGTCTTCTTCGGGAGGCCGGCGGATCTTCCCGAGTGCCACCCGCCCTCTGCAGCGTCATCCGAAGCTCAGCCGCGATTGGCTGAGCATAACTTTGCTCAGCCAATCGCGGCTGAGCGGCTGATGACGCGGCCACGTCATCAGCTGCTCAGCCGCGATTGGCTGAGCACAGTTATGCTCAGCCAATCGCGGCTGAGCTTCGGATGGCGCTGCAGAGGGCGGCCAGCACTCGGGAAGATCTGCCGGCCTCCCGAAGAAGACGTCACTGCTGAGGATCGGAGACCGTGGACGACACGAGATGCGGTGAGTATAATGCACCACACTTCCGGGTCTAGCGTGGGTGGGGGGAAACACGGGGAAGGGGGCCATTCACAGACATAACATACATTACAAAGTTGTATAACTTTGTAATGTGTGTTATTCTGTGAATAATTTTTTATCGCCGGACAACCCCTTTAAGTGGTCAACCAAAGCTCTTCATTGTATCCTCTCTTGGCTATATATGCCTATATTGTAACCTTATTTTGTTTAAAAAAAAAAAAAAAAAGTAAAAAGATTGAAACAGAAAATGGGCCTTGGTCTTATACAGTAACTACCACCTAATATTGCAATTTAAATCATCATAGAATACTAATTAATACTAGGGTTCCTATGTTTTCACAAATTGGTGCTCTAAGCAAATGTTTACTATGAATAGGGGATACGTGTTAATGGTGGCACACCCCCTTTAACCTCTGTACGTTAACAGAACTAAGACTATGATAGATCCATTTTCCATTCAGTTTCTAACAAATTCAGGTCTTCTTCAGAATCTTATTGACTTATTATGGATCTTATTGACTTATTCACCTGCTGGCCACATCATGCTTGGCATCAAAAGCTCTAGCATGAAAGAATGAGAAATAACTTTTAATTTTATCGTATTTTCCTCTATTTCCATATAACAGGTGCAGATTGCTTATAGCTACTACTCATATTCTTACTACTATTATTCATCTCAGAAGTCAAAGACTTTTTACCTCCAGGCGGGAAAGCCGTAAGTGACATTATATGAGTATATTGGATAAGACAAACAAATATATATATATATATATATATATATATATATTTTTTTTTTTTTTTCTTCTATTGATTCTTCCAAGTATTTTATGTTTAAATTTTAATTTAAGGGAAGACTTTAATCTGCTTTTATGCTCCTATAGTGTACAGTACATGTTTCTGAGGGACAAGGTAATTTTTTTTTGCTAAATCTTGACTGAATCTGTTTGATGAATCACCTAACACTTGATGTTACTTATTCACACAAGCACACCTTGCTCTTTAGCAAAACTTTTTTTCCCATCTTAAACAGTAAGGGTTCTGTATCTGCCTTTCACATCACAGCCATTTGACTTCTATTCTCCTGAAAGGTGGTTTCCGAGAGGTGGTACATTAATGGCAGAGTAATGTACTTTACCCATATGCTTTAGGCTATGTTCACACAATGTATTTTTAGCTAAAATAATGGGCGTTGTTTTAAATTTTCATCATCTGGCTCCCTACAAAAATTTTTACCATCTCAGACATTCAGGGTACTATATCTACAATGGCAGCTGCACATGTTTTGGCGTGTGACAGTCAGTAGGCAGGTGCAAGGGATCATCCATAATCTCTTGCAGCCGTCCAATCAGCTGAAATGCTCAATTGGCGGTGACCGTGAACCCCCTCCCCCCCCCCCCCGGCGCCTTTCTTCGAACACTGGATAGGTTAATTGAATCCTGGAAACGGGCAGTCAGCATGTGTTGAGAAGAGAGAAGGTTCACAGCAGCTAAGGGCAGCATATTCAGAGTCAGTGAATATGAAAGAAAAGGGGAAGAGGAGAAAAGTAGAGAGGTAGAGGGGAGGGGAGGGGAGGAAGTCTAGAGGCAGTGGAGTAGTGGAGAGGCAGAGAAGAGGCAGTGGAGTAGTGGAGAGGCAGAGAAGAGGTAGTGGAGTGGTGGAGTAGTGGGGAGGTAAAGGAGGCATGGTGGAGAGGTGCTAGAGAGGTAGAGGTTGTTGTGGTAGAGAGAGAGGAAGGTAGAGGAGAAGTAGTGGAGAGGTAGATTTCTTTTTAGAGAGAGAGAAGGAGACAGAGTGAGTTGTTATACTGAAGGAGATATATCCTCTATATCCTATATATACTCTATATCTATATAATGTATCTTATATACCATTTATGACTGAAGTTAACACAGCGAAATCCCCCTCCCCCCCATCCGTGGCCTGTCACATCCATTATGTGGCACCAGTAGTGGCACTTTACACCGTATTAAAAATCTTCTGTGTTGAATTTTCCACAGCAACTATGTGCATGCGTCCTAAGAAGACACTTTTCATTTTATGGCCGGTGGAAGCGGCCGAGGTACCACACAAGGTGGTAGAAGTGATGGAGCATAGGCTTGTGGGAGAGGTGATCCCAATAGGCTTGGACAAAATGTGCAGCCCCCAGTAAAACCCTGAAAGATTAGGTGAAAACCAGTCAGACTGGTATTGTGGATTGGATCCTTCAAAGTTCAAGCTCCACGGTAACTGTTAGCCAGTCCCGGAGCCATCAATCAGCAGAAGGGTTGTAGTGCTACCACCATTCCAGGCCGATAACTGTTCTTGGGGATTTTAGGATATCACAAAGGTAGTTAAAGGTCGCACAATGGTTACCGATAGGGTACTTGTTGTGTGAGGTTTCAAACGTCTGTTGTGGTCTGTATAAGTTATACACCGCAGCCCTGCAGCGACATGTGAATGCAACATTAGGCCGGGTTCACACCACGTAAGACTCCGGCTGTGTTCTGTGACCCGGCCGTGTCGGAGATTGGCTGGTGTCAGTGAAGATCATCCCAGCCGGGGTTAGATGAATGAAATTTATGTTGAATTGGGATGCGGGCGCATCGTGTTTGCCCGCATTCTAATTCACCATAGCACACAATGGAAAGTGCGGCCGACATGTCAGTTTTCCGTGCAGCCGCTTGCAATCCCGGCTTGAGCTTATACTATGTGTATATTATATGATTCCATTCATTTTCATTGCAAAGTATCTTTTGAAATAATCACGGTGATTAATTTAAAAAATGTGTTTTGTGAACATAGCCTTAGGGTGAACGTTTTGGGTGGGAGTGACCGTCCCACCCTTGGTTTGGTCACTCCCATACCCCATCAGGGGTTTACCCCTTCCCAGTTCTAGCAAGTTGGAGCCAGCCTAAACACTCCAAGAAATGCATGTGTTGGTTGCATCTTGCACTTTGTTGGTACTTTGTATGCATGTCTTTACATGGCTTTATAATAGAGATAAGCAAATCTGATTAATTCAGATTCACAGTGAATCAGACATTAAATTAGCTTCATAGCGATTTGCAAATTTGCTAAACATGGCGGCCACAATGCCGGCCACACACGTTAGCTTACAGAACTGTCTTTTGGTGGGAGCAAGGGATTATCCATAATCCGTAATCCATTGCGCCCGTCCAATCAGCTGCAATCCCCACTGTGATGTCAGCATGTCAGCAACCCCCTTACCCCCCCCCCCCCCACACACACACACAATTAACCCTCTATATGAGGTGATTGGCCTCTTGAAGGCGGCCAGTCGGCTGTGTATAGTGGAGAGCAGGTTGCAGCAGGCAGTTAGAGCAGGGAGAGAAATACAGAGAGATAGGGACAGAGAGGAGAGGAGGGAGGATTGTGGGTGTTTTTCTGTGGGAGCAGTGAAGCCATTGTCCAGTATACTAAGTAATTGGGTGACTGTTGTTCATTATACCAAGTCACTGGGTGCTGGATGTGTATTATAGGAAGTCACAGTCACAGTGTCCATCTTAATACCTCATGGGTACTCATTTACCAATGTCCACTGCTATCCTGGGAGAAAATTTATGTAACGCTGCTGATGCACCAACGTGCACTACTGTCCAAATGTCTGTCTAAATGATTGACAAACTGATTGACATTTTTTTTTTTTAAATCACATTTTCAAATTTTGACACTGTCACAGCAATAGCTGTTGAAAAAAATCGCTACTCTGTAATAGTCCCACTATTGTAGCTACTCTAGTTTGCCTTCAGGAAACAAATTTCCGAATGATTCGCTTATCTCTACTTTTTAACACATTATTTATGCCATATATTTAGTTCCAGTACAGTGACAAATTCTTCTACAACTTTTAGTTGTAGTAAAATTTGCCACTCTTTTATTTAATACAATCAGCGTAAAGCCTTTCTGAATCTGGACCTTTCCATATTCCTTTCTCCATCACATGGCCGTGCTTTTGCAAGTGGGGTGTTCCTGTCTATTTTAGTGATTACCACTGATCCACTGATCCACCAATGTCCACTGCTGTCCTGGTGGTATTTTACACCACCAATCCACCAATGTCACTGGCTGAAGACTGACATTTTTTAACCATTTTTGGCACGGTCACAGCAACAGCTGTTGTATGCAACTATACTCTGTAATAGTCCCACTATCGTAGCTACAATGGTTTAGCTGCTTTATTGCAATTTGTTATGATTCAAGAAGTTCACAAATATTCACTCAAAATTTGTGAATGTTTTATTTTATTTTTTTATTTATATTTTTTATTTTACACTGCAAATTTAATTTAACTTCTTAATATCCACACCCAAATGGGTGTTAAATAGGAACTCCATCCAATTTTTCTATGGAGATTTTTCTCCAGAGGTTTTCTATGGGGATTGGCACCTGCCCTGGACAGTTCCTGACATGGACAGAGGTGGCAGCAGAGAGCACTGTGACTGGGAAGAATATACCACTTCCTGCAATACATATAGCAGCTGATAACTTCCTGTTACCAAAAAGATCTTTAATTCCCAGCGACAGTGTAACAGAGGCATGTCTGTGACACTGTTTGAGCCTGCCCTGCTTTCATTGCATGGTTCCATAGCCAATAATAAGATGTCTGTCAAACACTCTCTGAGGAGGCAGTGGTGGCATTAATGGCGGTCTAAAGCTCCAATTACACCCGCCGATTCAGAGGAGCAAGCGACTGTTGACCTGTCAGGTCAGCGCTCTCTTGCTGCTCGTTCCCCGCTCGCTGACAGCGCTGTTACACAAGCCGACAGTGAGCAGGTAAGTGCAAGGGGGGGGGGGGACGGGCAGCCCATAGGAGATAGAGATCTGCTGCCGCTGCTTCTATTACATGGCTATTGTTGTCTTTTGTCTTTCAACATGTTGAAAGGCGTTAAAAGACAATGATCAGCCGATAATCGATTTGTGTAATAGGGCCTTAAGAGCAGAGGGGGAGCAAACAGTGTCACTGACAGTTCTCTTTTTTTAAAGATCTATTTTTCAACCATACCAAATCAGAGAGTAAAGAAAAAGTACCCAAGCAATGCTTGTTAAATAGGTAACTTGAAACTGGCAACCTTGTACCAGTTTTCACTAAGACAGCTATGCATACCCGTGCTCTTAGTTTCCCTTTAAAAAAAATCTTTGGCGGTGAAATGAAAAAAATAAATAAATAATTTGTTACTGTTTTTGGATTTAATGTCTATGGTATCATTCAATGTAATAGCAAATTTCTATAGCTTTTGCATTGCCATATTCTAAGACCAATAACTAAGACCAACTTTTTTCTTTCTGTCCAAAGATCATTTTTTACACTTGCAGATTGCAGAGCAAATTGTAAATTTTATTAGTCCATTTTATATTTGTAGATTTCATTGTATTTAAGAGTTTTTAATCTCCTTTTATTACATTTATTGTGAGACTAAGTGAACAAAACCAGCAATTTTTGCATTGTGTGTTTTGTATTGTAAGTTATCTGTCATTGCAGACATGGAGACCTTCAGAACGCCTCCAGCAGCCAAGGCAACTGATCAGCACCCGATTGAACCATGCCGGTTCAGATTAAACAAGGAGTCACCAATGGCACACTATACTACTGTATAGATGACGCAGTCACTACTGTTAGATCTTAAATATTGATCATTAAAAGTGGGAATTATATGCAGATAGCAGCCGGCACTCAGTTTATTTGGAGCGAGCTCCGATCTTTAGCCCATGCTACATCTCCCCACTCAAACCATGATGTAACTAAACCTCATGGGTCAGGAAAGAATTAAAGTCTTAGTTTCAATAGGAAAAGTCATCAGGTGACAGAGGTGGTCTCATAGAAGCAAAGATGAAGGGACACAGAGCTCAAACACCTCTGTCCTTGATTCTAGTGGTCAGTGGAAGTCTCTGCAGCTGGATTCCCATAGATCACTAATTCTGACATGCTATATGACACATCAAAAGTTGCCTGAAAATTTAGGTACACTTAAAGGACCAGTTTTATTTCAGGGAAATGCCTTTTCTATCTCTTTCCAGGTGTTACTTTGAAGCATATTTTCAACATACATATTATTGGTCACCATCACTTGATGTTGGTTTATCCAGTCGGAGGAGTTCATTTACAGAACAGCAGATACCCTATGCAGTAAATGAAATACAGAATATACGATCACAGAGTGCGAACAACCTAGAGACACAGGTATGTAGTATATAGTATTCTGTATTTCCGAAGTTTTCTCCTCTTGTATTTGGTATCATATACTGTACATTAGTATACAGTCTTACTGAACTCTTGTTGGTTCATCATTATCATTATTTTCTTCCCCTAAGGTTATAACTCTACAGAACTGGGACACAACCCAACAAGCAGTAGCTGAGGTTCAGCAAATTACTATTACCACAGACTGTATTCCTCCATGTCCCTACATGTATTACTGGCTGATCTATGGCAAAGAAGCAACAGGTAGCTTTGTCTCTCTATCTATCTATCGAAGGTAAATCACTGCGGCACTCCAGATTCAATCAAAATCGTGATTTATTGATCCCACAAATGCGACATTTCGCTCTGTCACTCAAGAGTTTTTTCAAGCAGGCCCCTGCTTGAAAAAGCTCTGAGTGACAGAGGGAAATGTTGCATTTGTGGGATCAATAAATCACGATTTTGATTGAATCCGGAGTGCCGCAGTGATTTACCTTTAGTATACAGCTGTACACAGGTGGTTCTCCCACCTATCAACATTGGACATTCAGAGTGCCTGTCTTATACCTGACTTATCTATCTATCTATCTATCTATCTATCTATCTATCTATCTATCTATCTATCTATCTATCTATCTATCTATCCATCTATCTATCTATGTTCTCAGACCTAAAAATTATGTATTTTTCCATTGGTAGATCCACTGTCTGCTGATGCGAAGGCTGAACAAGTTCAAGCAGCATTAAATAAATTATTGTCTATACAGCCAGATACAGTCACTGTGGTTCAACAGGAATCTTCAGATCTAGGAAACAGCTATAATGTCACATTCAATTCACAAAGAGGTGAGTAAAGACAGGTGACTCTCACATGAACAAAACAGGCACAATGCTGCATATGCTTATTCACAATAATCCTATAAATAATACTTGACTGTTCGTTAGGTACCTCACGGACAATTTCCAGTATTTCCGCTTTAACTGTGAACTCTTTTCAATAGTGCACATGATAGCATGTTACACAAAGACTTTGGTATGTTCATCTATGGATGTTGGGGAGGACATGAGTTAAAATATTGCTGAGTTCCTTCCCACTAACCTTAACCACTTACTAAACCCGCTTTTACCTTCTACTTCTCACCAACCTCCCATTCCCCCACAAACTCTGAGGACACTCCGGTAGTGTTGGAAAAATTGGCCATAACAGCCTCTTTAATAACCCCTTAACGACCGCGGGCGTATATTTACTCCCTGCAGTCGGTAAGGGTGTTCAGAGCGGGACCACGCGGCGACCCTGCCCTGAACCGCTGCAATCCCAGGTGCCTGGGAATAGAGCGATTTTAAGGAACATATATTTGTTAACAATGGTTTGAATTTTTTACAGGCCATCAGATACAATAAAAGTTATACATGTTATATATCGTTTTAATCGTAACGACTTGACGGACATATATTACATGTCAGTTTTACCCCAGGGCGAATGGCGTAAAAACAAATACCCCCAAAATAAACAAAATGCCGTTTTTTTTTTTTCAATTTCACCACACATTGAATTTTTTCCTGCTTTTGCAGTGTACTTTATGTCATTGCAAAGTACAATTAGTGGCGCAAAAAATAAGGGCTCATGTGGGTTTCTAGGTTAAAAATTGCAAGTGCTATGGCCTTTTAAGCACAAGGAGGAAAAAACGAAAACGGAAAAAAATAAATTGGCCCGGTCCTTTAGGGGTTAAAGTGCTTCAAATTAAGTAACAATAATAATATTAATAATAATAATAATAATAATATTAGGTCTAGGGAGGTCCGGCAGAGCACCATCCAACAGCATCAGTAATTAACTAACTATCCACTAGCCACACCGCATCAACTCATTGTCATCTGGCGCTGCACCCCATACTTCCACAAATACCAATAAAGAAGTGGGGGAGTACCAACCCTCTTGCAGGTCCCCCTTAGAATAACTCCACATTAAAGTGCCCTGCAAGACCTCTCTAGTGCAGGCTGTCATGACAAAGGAAATAAAAAGCCCACACCCGGACACCAATTAACTTGTAATAAGGGCGGGAGCGAGGGCTGAATCTGGTCCGTCAGGAACTGAAGCTCCACCTCTTCTCCACTTTTTCTTCTTATAGGCCACGTCCGTTGGTAAGTGACTTACCTAGCAATTCCCGCACTTTTCCCTGTCACCTCCTCTATCCCTCCCACTAAACTTGACCCTAACTGCCACACACGTGTACCTTACTTAACCCTCTAGGCCTCCAATTCCAACTAACCTAGTCATGCTGGGTCTCCGCTAGGTCTGTGTCCTGGCTCCGTGCCCTTCATTACACACTATCTTATGAAATTCTCTTGATCCTATTTGAGATGTTTCTATTCCTTGACTGGAGTCATCTGTGGTAAATTTAGCTGATAGAAAATTCAGAGCAGAAACCAAGTCATGAGGTGGAGATAACAGCCTATAGAGATCGGAGGTAGGATTGTGTAGAGCCTAGTGGGCTCCATAAACCTTAATCAGCAGTATTATACTGTGAGAGTAGTTTTAGCAGCTGAGACAGGGAGACTGGTCAGGGTTGTACGAAAGCTGAATGGAGCAAAATACAGAGATAGGCCAGGTTTACATTATGTAAAAACAATTACTGCATTTAATGACAACGGCCATTATTCGTGTAATAGCAGCCATTTTTTGCACAACTATTGCCGTTGTTATGAAATACGGCCATTGTTTTTACATAGTGTGAACCTGGCCATATTCTGTAAACTTGATCCAGAGTGCTCTGGACCTCAGATTGGGTTAACAGTTCACCTGTCAACAAGCCTGGGAAAAGTCCTGCAAGCCCCCCTCACCACATACTGAACCTTCCGTCCAGTCCCTGTATTCTATTGTATTGGTGTCCTTAAGACCCACAGGAGTAGAATCCAGAACAGCATGGGATCCAGGACAGGTCACTATTACTAGGGGGACAATTCCTTTAGGGTCAGTGTTTTCCAATATTTGGCTATCCAGGCAGTGTAAAACTACAACTGCAACCATGTCCTGCTGTCATGGCATGATAGAAGTTGTAGTTTTGAAACATCTAAAAACCCTAGATTGGGAAAAAATGATGTAGGGTTAGAGGGCACAGCAGCTTAATTCATTAGGGCCCTTGTGGCAAATATCATTAGGTGTATTTTGGTACAATGCATTAGGGGCAGGTTGGCACAGGTACATTAGGGCAGGGTAATAAAGTAAATTAGGGCATGGTGGCACAATTCATCAATGTACAGTGGCATAAATCATTAGGGGCATGGTGGTGCAGTTCATTTTGGCATTCTGACACAGATCATTAGAGTCTAGGGCATGGGTCTCCAAACTGCGGCCCTCCAGCTGTTGCGAAACCACAACTCCCATCATGCCTGGACAGCTAAAGCTTTGGATTTGGCTGTTGAGGCATGATGGGTAATGTAGTTTTGCAACAGCTGGAGGGCCGCAGTTTTGGAGACCCATGGTCTAGGGCAGTGCTTCTCAAACTGGGAGGCTGGCCTAGCCAGTGAGGCGCCCCCCAGTTGTTGGTGAGGCCCAGCTTCGGAGACAGTTTTCACAAAAGCAACTATGCTCTGCAAAGTCCTTTTGCTGTTTGCAAAAATCTCCACTTTAGTAACATTATTAATATATTTGATATTTGCTTTATTAGTATATAACTTTTGGATGGGTAAAAGGTAGCCCTAGCATTATTTTCAGCTTTTAAATGGACTTTCACCACAAATAGTGAGGCCCAGGCACCCTCTTAGTCAGTCTGGTGAGGCCCAGGCATTGCCTTGTTCTGTTGGGTGAGGCTCCAGTAGAAAAGTTTGAGAAGCACTGGTCTAGGGGATACTTATTCTCCTTAAGGAGAGTCCATCATAAAGGCATGTGGAGACTCACAGGCCATTCCTGCTCGACTGGGAATTCTAGGAAGAATGGATATGCAAAATCGCTCTCACACAAGTGTTCCTTAAAGTCAGCATTTCACTCTATCTAGGAGTCTAAGAACATTGACTGTGTATCTGTACAAAGCAGGAATAGCCTTTAAGTCTCCACATGTCTTTATGATGGAATATCCTTAAGGAGAATTAGCATCCCTTGGCCCCACGTTGATAGACCTCTCACTAGCCAGCCAACACCCTGCTCTGCATTGAAGAGGGGCAACAACTTCAAAATCCTTAGAAGCATGATGACCTAAGATGAGAATTTATAAGAAGCATGATGGCACAGATCAATAGGGCAGGGTGGTGCAATTCATTATGGGCAGTGGCAAAGGTTATAAGGGCATGTTGGCACAATTCACTAGAGGCCAGTGGTACAGTAGCATTATTAAATTACTTAAGTAGGCACAGTGGCTTTTTACTTATGCAAAAATTACCTGTTTGATCTCCACTGGTTCCAGGGCTGCCTCTGCGGTGTTCCACCGATTTTTGGTCTTCTGCCATCTAGTGCTAAAGCCATAATCTGGTCCCCATTGATCACACCGCGGTCGTGCACAATCAAAGGGTCAGGGCCCTATTACACAGGATGATCATTGTATGGAAAATCGTCTTATCGTTAGAATTTAAACCATAATAGTCCTGTGTTATTGCAGGCAACGATCGAAAAATCTTTAGTGTGTCGTTGATTTAGATCTGAGGGTCCTATTAGACAAAGTGATTCTCAATGATAAACGATTCACAATAAACTATCGCAAATGACACAGAATGATAATCAATAATTACGATCTTTACCAGGAACGATTTGGAATTACACTAAACAATTAGTGAACAAATGCGGAATTACAGCGAATGATTAATGATGATTTTAGGGTCAGATCTAAATCAACGATAAACGACACACAAACAATTTTCCGATCATTGCCTGCTATTACACAGAACGATTGTTGTTTAAATTCAAACGATATAACGATTTTCCGCACAATAATTGTTCCACGTGATAGAGCCCTGACCCCCAAATCATTGTTAATCGTTCGCTGTAAATCCACATTCATTCACTGTAATTAAGCATTTGTTCTCTAATCGTTCAGTGTAATCCACATTGTTCCTTCTTTTGCTGGGATCAGATGGAGTAAATGATCGTAGTAACCATCGTTGTAACGATCGTAACTAACAACATCGTTCTGTATAATTAATTTGGTGACCGATTTCAGGTTAACGATAAACAATCTCCTATGCAATCGTTTATCATTAATCTATAAATAATTCGATTAGTCCAAATAAAAATTTCAGGTACTAGGAAACCCCTGTGAGTTTTTCGATGCTATCTGTGTTGCTTTGTTCCCCAATGGTATGGACAAGAAATCCAAGCTTTCTCTAAGTTTCATATGTCTGGGGCTCTATTTATGACTTAATATATAATAATTTTTTATATATATATATATATATATATATATATATATATATATATAATTTTAGGTGATTTCCAACTACTTTCCTATGAAATTTTGGAGGGAAGCAACATCACCGTGGAAATTGAAGAAATAACTAAAGGTGTTTCTGACATGGAGACCTTCACTTTAGTGTGGAACGATGTGTACTCCTCACCCTTGCCAACAACTGCATCTTCTGTAGAGGTTAGATCTTATTCATTTGTATATGGTGCCAGATATACCATGAAGATATATATTTTAATTTCATTTAATGATTTACTGTTTGGAATTAAAGAGGTTGTCTTGGAAAAATTAACTTGTGGATAAGGGAAAAGTAAGAGATCGCAGGGGGGGGGGGGGGGCACCTCTGTAGTTCTTTGAGTTCCACAGAGTAATAGAATATATTCTAGGTTTGGTCCATTAAAGTTAATAGGTACCCTGCAGGTACGTCTGCTGGTATGCCAATAGCACAAACAAACAAGACGTTTCTTAAATAAAAATTCATAAGATAAAAAAAAAACACACTTAAAATTTTAATAACAAACCTGTAATTGTTAGGAAGGTACATTCTGGGTGAATGACAACAATATAAACATATTATGTTACAGGTTTTCCTTGTGTTACTTAACTATGAATATGTATTTCTTCTAGGTGAGAAATGCCGTGTTACAAATGCTAGACGTACAGTGTCAGGATGCAGTAGTTAAACAGAAGGAAAGTGAATCGGTCAAGTATTTCAGGAACTATGAAACAGATTTCACTTCGGTATGAAGAGAAACATTTTTTTTTTTTTCAAAAGTATGAAACATATGTGCAGTCATGGCCAAAAGTTTTGAGAATGATACAAATATAAATTTTTACAAAGTCTACTGCTTCAGTTTTTAAAATGGCATATTTGCATATACTCCAGAATGTTATAAAGAGTGATCAGCTTAACAGCAATTACTTGCAAAGTCAATATTTGCCTAGAAAATGAACTTTATCCCCCAAAACACATTTCAACATCATTGCAGCCCCGCCTTAAAAGGACCAGCTAACATCGTTTCAGTGATTGCTCCATTAACACAGGTGTGGGTGTTGATGAGGACAGGGCTGGAGATCAATCTGTCATGATTAAGTAAGAATGACACCACTGGACACTTTAAAAGGAGGCTGGTGCTTGGCATCATTGTTTCTCTTCTGTTAACCATGGTTATCTCTAAAGAAACATGTGCAGTCATCGTTACACTGCACAAAAATGGCCTAACTGGGAAGAGTATCGCAGCTAGAAAGATTGCACCTCAGTCAACAATCTATCGCATCATCAAGAACTTCAAGGAGAGAGGTTCCATTGTTGCCAAAAAGGCTCCAGGGCGCCCAAGAAAGACCAGCAAGCTCCAGGACCATCTCTTAAAAGTGTTTCAGCTGCGGGATCGGGCTACCAGCAGTGCAGAGCTTGCTCAGGAATGGCAGCAGGCAGGTGTGAGTGCATCTGCATCCGAAAAAAAAAACAGCATGGACAGACTGATATTCTGCAAAAGGTACAGTATGTGGACTGCTGAGGACTGGGGTAAAGTCATTTTCTCTTATGAATTCCCTTTCCGATTGTTTGGGACATCTGGAGAACAGCTTATTCGGAGAAGACAAGGTGAGCGCTACAACCTGTCTTGTCTAATGCCAACTGTAAAGCATCCTGAAACCATTCATGTGTGGGGTTGCTTCTCTCGGAGCTCTCACAGACTTGCCTAAAAACACAGCCATGAATAAAGAATGGTACCATATTGTCCTCCAAGAGCAACTTCTCCCAACCGTCCAAGAGCAATTTGGCGATCAACAATGCATTATCCAGCATGATGGAGCACCTTGCCATAAAGCAAAGGGTATAACTAAATGGCTCAGGGAACATGGCCTTGAAACTCCCGAGATCTTAATCCCATTAAGAACTTGTGGTCAATCATCAAGATACGGGTGGACAAACAAAAACCAACACATTCTGACAGAATGCAAGCATTGATTGTGCAAGAATGGACTGGTAAAAGTCAGGATTTGGTCCAGAACTTGATTGAGAGCATGCCAGGGAGAATTGCAGACGTCCTAAAAAAGAAGGGTCAGCACTACAAATATTGACTTGCTGCATTAACTCATTCTGTCAATATAAGCTTTTGTTACTCATAATATGATTGCAATTATATTTCTGTATGTGATAAAAACATCTGACAAAGACACATAAAAACCAGAGGGCAGCAGATCACGTGAAAATATAATATTTGAGTCATTCTCAAAACTTTTGGCCATGACTGTAGCAGAGTTTAGTTCACTATGTCCCATATGGTTTAATGACTTTCCAATTTAATTTAATGAATTTATGTTCAAAAGAGCCCCATACAGGAAACCCCTCTATGAAATGTGTATTTCTTAACCCCTTCGCTCCAGCCATACATAAATATATACTTTCCTGCTGCAAACAGCCATCCATGAACACATTGTTAACAATGTTTTTCCTTATTTTCTTCTTTAATAAAAATAACTGTTTTGAGAAGGAGATAATAAGATGCCAAATATTACTTCATGTTAATGTACACTGCTAATTGCTGCCTTGTTATCCTAAGGGTTTGTGCAAAAAACTGCTTTTTGCAAATGTTCTATAAACATTGTTTCTTGATATTAATTTTTTTATAAAACTTTAAAGGTACATGGTAAATATGACATTATCTATCCTAAACTATGAAGACCACGCTAGTGCTGCCTCAGTTATAGTTGGGTGGGAGGACCCCAGCTTAGTGAGCAGCCTGGGTGCTATGGTAAAGTTAATTCACCCCTGATATCTACACCAATATTTTTCTATTTTCTCAACAGTCTTACTACAGGGGCACTGTGACCGATCAGATTGAAGCATTTTGTGGACGAAATTCCTTGAAAAATCCACAAATTCTCTATGATTATAATGAATGGAATCCAGGAACTCAATCTTCGTATGGGTATATCTCACTGTCTTCACACAGTCAGGTAGGATTGTGTATCTCTGCTTTATTTAGCATGTAATTTGGTCAGTACAGCATAATAATAATAATAATAATAATAATAATAATAATAATAATAATAATAATAATTATTATTATTATTTATTATTTATTTCCTTAAAGATTAATAATATTATTATTATTATTATTATTATTATTATTATTATTATTATTATTATTATTAAAGGAAATAGATCCTAATTAATTATTTCATTTTCCTTAAATATGAAACATAGGTCAGTGTTGGGTCCACTTCTTTTTAATATTTTTATTTATGACCTTGTAAAGAGGCTACAGAGTAGAATCTCCAATTTTGCAGGTGATACTAAACTGTGTAAAGGAATCGGCACAGAGGAGGATAATATTATATTACAGAGGGATTTGGAGAATCTGGGGGCTTGGGTGTAGAAATGGCAAATTAAGTTTAATGTGGATAAATATAAGGTTATGCACTTGGGCTGTAGAAATTACAGTTATGTGCTAAATAATAAAACACTGGGTAAAACTGCTTCCGAAAAGGACTTGGGAGTGGACAGTAAACTCAACTTTAGTGATCAGTGACAGGCAGCAGCTGCCAAGGCTGATAAAATAATGAGATACATCAAAAGATGAGAAGATAGTTTTGCCTCTTTATAAATCATTGGTCAGACCACACATGGAATACTGTGTACAGTTTTGGGCACCGGTGTATAAGAAGGACACAGCTAAACTGGAGCGGGTGCAGAGGAGGGCCACAAAGGTCATTAAGGGAATGGGTGGGTTACAGTACCAGGACAGGTTATCAAGCTTGGAGTTATTTACACTAGAAAAAAGACGTCTTAGGGGCGATCTGATCACAATGTACAAATATATGAATGGACAGTACAGAGATTTTTCCAGTGATCTTTTTACTCCTACGTCTGTAACCATGACAAGGTGGCATCCTCTACGTCTAGAGGAAAGAAGATTTCACCGTCAGCACCGTGAGACTGGAACTCTCTGCCACATGATGTTGTCATGGCTAATTCATTAAATAAGTTCAACGGAGGCCTGGATGCTTTTTCAGCTGTTTTATGCAAATGATGGCAGTCATTAGCATAAAATGGCTGCGTTTTGGCGACAAAATGTCAGCCGTCTAAAAATACGACCACAAAATGGCCAAAAAATACGTTTTGTGAACATAGTCTAAGGCAAACAACACTTTAACCTTATTAACATCCATTGTTTTGCAACAGTGGCCATTATACGCACTTATTTTTATATTGTGTAAACATAGCCTGAGGGTGTGTTCACACGTAGAGTATCTGCAGCAGATCATGTACGTTTGAACGCACCCGGGGGCTATGTTCACACTACGTATATGTCCGGCCGCCTATTTTTCGCGGCCGGACATATACGTTTAAAACCCTGGCCGGAATTTACGCAAGTTGCGGCCGGCTACGTACGGTCCGCGAACTTACGCCCGTAAGCTACGTACACTTCCCGAGCGGCGTACGTAGCGATCTGACTGCGGTCTTTTACTAGGAAAGCTTCGCCTAGCCCCGGACACCCCACAGAACCTTTTGGATGGGCACAAAAAGCTGCAAAAATGAAGAAATCACCACTACGTACGGGACCGCATGTTACGCTACGGGCGTAAGTTACAGCATTTCCGTCCCGAAACAATGGTCTGGTTCATTTTTTACGGCGCCACGTATGATCCGGGTGTAAGTTCGTACGTAGTGTGAACTGTGCGGCCGTAGATCGTATACTTTCCATTGTACGCAAAGTACGTAAATATCCGGCCGCTTATTCACAGAGCGCGCTACGGCCGGAAACTTACGTAGTCTGAACGTAGCCTAAAAGTGGTTTATTTCCTGGGCTGTTTGTGTATTATTATCAATGTGCATGTAATGTCCATTCAGCCAATCATAGCTTAAGGTGGGTCACCACTGGAGAACAAGGTTGAACAAGGTTAAGTGGACATTTAATGCATATCACACTGAGACCAGAAATACTGTAGATGATCAGCAGGGACACTATTGGAATGTTAGCCATGGGTATGGGGAAAGAAACTATCACTTTTTTAAAAACTGGTCTAACCTTTTAAAAAAATGTATGAGATGAGTAAACTTTTCTCTTCAGCAGATTTGCTGAATTTTCAAGTACCTTAACCAAACCGCCCCAAGACAGCTAAACAATTGCAGATGCAATAGTGGGACTGTAGGGGCTCTTTTCCATGAAAACTGCGTCAAAACAGATTTTTTTTTAATGCAAAGATGTTAATGTCCCATTTATTTCAATGGTAGAAGAAACTACAACACGACTTTAAAATCAGCGCCTAAATTGAAGTTACATAGTTAGTATGAAAAAATACACATGTCCATCAAGTTCAACCAAGGAGGGGATGGATACAGGGAAGGGGTGACAGGTTCTATACCTATGCATTTAAGTTATTTTGTTCTAAGAACTTTAGCCTGTTTTAAAGCCCTCTACTGTTTTTTCTGTGACCAGATCCTAGGGTGACTGTTCCACAGATTCACTGTTTTAATGGTAAAGAAGGCTTGTCGCCTCAAGAGATTGAGGGGGTTTTACCTGGAACATCTTTTCCCCACATTGTAAGGGCCACTTATGATTAACTTAAATATATAATATATAATTTTAATATATATCTCCCCTTATACAGCACATCTCTTCCCAAGACTATAAATAAATGTAATTCTTTAAATCTATCCTCATAACTAAGAGGCTCCATTTCCCTTATTAGCTTAGTTGCCTTTCTATGAATCGGGTTCCAAAACTGGACGGCATACTCCAGATGAGGCCGCACCAAAGCTTTATAAAGCGGTAATATTATATCCCTGTCCCGAGAGTCCAGACCTGTTTTGATGCATGACAATATCCTGCTGGCCTTAGAAGCAGCTGACTGACATTGTGTGCTGTTCTGTAGTCTATTATCTACAAGTATACCCAGATCCTTCTCCATCAGCGACTCTCCCAGAGTAACTCCCCCCAGGACATATGATGCTGCGGGTTATTAGTACCCAGGTGCACAACTTTACATTTATCCACATTGAACCTCATTTGCCAAGTGGACGCCCAAACACTCAGTGTGTCTAAGTCATCCTGTAACATCTGCACATCCTCCATAGACTGTACTGTACTACAAAGCTTGGTGTCATCTGCAAAGATAGAAACATTGCTGTTAATTCCATCCTCAATATCATTAATAAACAAGTTAAACAGAAGGGGGCCCAGTACTGACCCTTGGGGTATACCACTTATTACCGGGGACCATTCGGAGTAGGAATCATTGACCACCACTCTCTGGGTACGGTCATTAGAATGGTTTTCAATCCAGTTACAGACTAAACTTTCTAAACTCATTAGATACCCATGAGGGACAAATGCTTTTGCAAAATTCAGATAAACTATATTCACAACGATTCCCCTATCCAGGCTTCTACTCACCACTTTATAAAAACATATTAGATCAGTTTGACAGCTTCTATCCTTAGTAAAATGATGCTGGTTATCACTTATAATACTATTACCCCCTACTGTATTTTCCGGCGTATAAGACAACTTTTTAAACCCGAAAAATCTTCTCAGAAGTTGGGGGTCGTCTTATAAACTGGGTAGGGTTGCCGCATACGGTGGGGGAGCTATAAAATGGATGCATCCCCACCGTATGCAGCGAACGCAATTAAAACAAAAAACAATTCAACTTACCTGTGACCTGGTCCGGCAGCCGTGCATCTCCCGTCATGTTTCCGGTGCAGGCAGTGTGATTGAAGAGACACTGCCTGTGCCAGAGGTCACCAAAGCTCTCCTGGCAGCCGAGCGTCTCCTCAGAGAAGCTCGGAGATGCTCGGCTGCTGCTTTGATAGCAGCTGCTCCCAGTCTATGTCCTACCCTTAACCTAAGTGTTCATGGACAGTGACATTCTCAAACAGCTCGCCATTGTTAGAAATCATCATTTCCAAAAGCACATCACTTCTAGTTGGCTACTCCACAAAATGGTCAAGAAAATTATCCTGCAGTAGGTAAAGAAATTCTCTCCTGTTTGTGACCCCAATCTATATCCAGGGGCGGTCTTGGCATTTCTGGGGCCCCAAGCAAAGTCATGTCTGGGGCCCCCCCATGCCCCCCCTCCTCGACATGCGCTGCCCCCCCCCCAGTAGTCCTCTTATAACCCTCCTACCACCATACAGAGATTACATATCACCTCAAAACTGCTCTGAACAAAACAGGAAGATATTACCAATGATGCCATAACATAATACTGCCACACCATGACCCCTATCACCACAGACCCTATAACAGAGTGCAGTTACATCCAGTGACTTACAGGAGGCGTCTTCTCTGATCAGCGTCTTTTACTTTTTTTTCTTTCTCTCTCCATCCAGCCTGAGCCACCTTGAAGTCTTCTCCCGGCTGGTAATCTTCCCTCCAGAATCTGTCAGAGAAATATTTTAGGCTCCAACACATACAGTAGTTAGGTCCCCTGTACCCCTATATAGTAGTTACGCCCCTCTGTGCCCCCACAGATTAAAGGTGTCCCTGTGCCCCCACTTAATAATTAGGTATGTTCTGTGCCCCAGTATAGTAGTGAGGCATATAGGCACTTCTGTGCAGTCCCAATGTAATTAAGACCGCTGTGTGCTGCCCCCAGTTATATAGACCCCTTGTGTGCTGCCGACAGTAGTAAATACCACTTGTGTGCTGTCCCCAGTGGTATATAGACCCCCCTGTGTGCTCCCGCAGTTATATATAGACCTGTGTGATCCTCCAGTTATACATAGCCCCCGTGTGCTCCCCCAGTATACTATATAGACCCCCTGTGTGCTTCTCCCAGTCGTATATACCCGTGTGCTCCCCCCAGTTGTATATACCCCCCGTGTGCTGCCCCCAGTTTTATATACCCCCTGTGTGCTCCCCCACTTGTATATAGCCTCCCTGTGAGCTCCCCCACTTGTATATAGCCTCCCTGTGAGCTCCCCCACTTGTATATAGCCCCCCTGTGTGCTCCCCCTTATATAGCCCCCCTGTGAGCTCCCCACTTGTATATAGCCCCCTGTGAGCTCCCCCACTTGTATATAGCCCCCTGTGAGCTCCCCCACTTGTATATAGCCCCCCTGTGTGCTCCCCCCTTATATAGCCCCCCTGTGAGCTCCCCCACTTGTATATAGCCCCCTGTGAGCTCCCCCACTTGTATATAGCCCCCCTGTGAGCTCCCCCACTTGTATATAGCCCCCTGTGAGCTCCCCCACTTGTATATAGCCCCCTGTGTGCTCCCGTTTATATAGCCCCCCTGTGCGCTCCCCCCGTTTATATAGCCCCCGTGCACTACCCCACTTATATAGAATCCCCCTGTGTGCTCTCCTGTTTATATAGACCCCCACTTTGTGCTCCCCCCGTTTATATAGCCCCCCTGTGCGCTCCTCCATTTATATAGCCCCCTGTGCGCTCCCCCCGTTTATATAGCCCCCCTGTGCGCTCCCCCCGTTTATATAGCCCCCCTGTGCGCTTCCCCGTTTATATAGCCCCCTGTGCGCTCCCCCCGTTTATATAGCCCCCCTGTGCGCTCCCCCCGTTTATATAGCCCCCCTGTGCGCTCCCCCCGTTTATATAGCCCCCCTGTGCGCTCCCCCGTTTATATAGCCCCCTGTGCGCTCCCCCCGTTTATATAGCCCCCTGTGCGCTCCCCCCGTTTATATAGGCCCCCTGTGCGCTCCCCCCGTTTATATAGCCCCCCTGTGCGCTCCTCCCGTTTTATATAGGCCCCCTATATATAACACACACAAAAAAACAAAAAAAAAAAACATTTTTACTCACCTGGGTCCGGCGTCTCCTCTTCTCTTCTCGTCTCTTCCCTCTTGTGGCCGCGGGAAGTGTTTCCCCTGCGGTCACAAGAGGCCGCTCTACCGTTGTCATGGCACCGGCGCTCCAGTGACGCCTCGAGCGCCGGCACCAGAGACACAGAGCAGCCTCTTGTGACCGCAGGGAAAACACTTCCTGCGGCCACAAGAGTGACTGACAGGGAGGGAGCCAATGGCTCCTGCCCTGTCAGTGCCGCTGCTGCCTGTAACTATGTGCGCTCGTTACGAGCGCACATAGTTAGCCGCAGCGGTCTTGGGCACCAGAGCGGGGCCCCCCTGGATGTCGGGGGCCCCACGCAATTGCGTGGTATGCGTGGTGCCCAAGAACGCTACTGTCTATATCTTGATAGTTGAAGTCCCCCATTACCACTACTGTCCCCTCCCAGGCAGCCCGCCCTATTTGTCTATTCAACTGACCATCTACCTCCTCAGTAGTGTTGGGGGGTCTATAGATTACACCAAAAATATTTTTTTCACTGTTACCTCCCTCTGTAGTTCTAACCACAATGCTTCCACATTATCACAGTCGTCACCCGCTATTGCATCATTTACACTCACTTTAATATCATTTCTGACATACAGACATACTCCTCCTCCCCTTCTGCCCACCCGGTCCCTTCTGAACCATGCAAGTCCCTGAATATTGACAGCCCAGTCATGTGAGGAGTCCAGCCATGTCTCAGTGATGTCAACAACATTAATACATTCCTCCAAAACCAAGGCCTCTAGCTCCCCCATTTTGCTGGCTAGACTTAGGAAACACATAGGGGGAGATTTATCAAACATGGTGTAAAGTGAAACTGGCTCAGTTGCCCCTAGCAACCAATCAGATCCCATCTTTCATTCCTCACAGACTCTTTGGAAAATGAAAGGTGGAATCTGATTGGTTGCTAGGGGCAACTGAGCCAGTTTCACTTTACACCATGTTTGATAAATCTCCCTCATAGTTTATATTACCATCTTATTTGAAGGGGAAGTGCACCCAAAAAAATGTTCTTTCAAATCAACTGCTGCCATGAAGTGCCAGAGATTTGTAATTTACTTCTATTAAAAAAATCTCAAGTCTTCCAGTACTTATCAGCTGCTGTGTGTCCAGCAGGAAGTGGTGTTTTCTTTCCTGTCTGACACAGTGCTCTCTGTTGCCTCCTCTGTCCATGTCAGGAACTGTCTAGAGAAGGAGCAAATCCCCATAGAAAACATCTCCTGCTCTCCAGACTGGAAATAATACCACTTTCTGCTGGGCATACAGCAGCTGATAAATACCGGAAGGCTTGAGATTTTTTTAATATAGGTAAATTACAAATCTCTGGCACTTCATGGCAGCAGTTGATTTGAAAGAAAAAAATCTTTTGGTGCACTACCCCTTTAACACCTTCGGTATCAGAAATGGGATTTATGAACTGCTGTGGCTACAACCATTCTCATTGCTCATTAGCAACAAATGGATCTCCTTATCCACTGCTCTTATCCTCCTCCCATAGGTCCCTTCTCTCACCTTTATGTTCTGTCCCCTCTCTAACCTATTAGTCACTATATTGCATACTTCATTTTCTGCTTCATCCTCCCTCCACATCCCTATTTTAAAAATTCTTTCACCCCTTCTAAGAGTGCCTACCCCAGCACAGCGGACCCCCTTCCATTCAGGTGCAATTTATCTGTGGAAAACAGATTGTACCCAATGAAAAATCAGCCCAGTGCTCTAAAACACAAACCCTTCTTCTCTTAACTCCCTAAGCTCCCGCTGTCTCTCCTGCGATGCGCATTACACAGGCAATGTCACTTCTGTTTGTGTTAGGTATTAAGAAGCACTTTTTCAGCAAAACCGGGACAAAAAATGCTTTACAAACCATGACAAAAATTGTATTTTTTAATAACTGTGTGAGCAAACCCTAGGGGCTGATTCTCACATTCCGTGAAACATGGAACCTACAGACAAGTAAGCGATGTAGTGGACTCACATGTATCAATATGATGCTGGAAGCAGGGAAAGTGTTTGAATTTTTGCGGCACTGTAATGCGCAACTGTGTAATAAACCTTACTTGCTCCATTATAGTTTTTGCCACATAATGTGAGCATTGAGCTGAATGGGCCAGTGAACTGTAAAAAACTCCAAATGAACACCTAGCTAAGTAGGATACTGTTAAATAAATAAGCAACCCTATCTGCAAATCAAGATCCATGAGGTGTAAAAGGAATAGAAACCAGTGCTAGACTCAAGAAAGCTTTACGCCTGTTTTATGATCTAAAAAGGGGCATATTTTTCTGGAGAAGAATTCGCCACTCTACTGGCACTTGGTTTGAAAATTGTCACAACTATTCTGGTGTGAACCCTGTTGAATCAGGGCCTACGGCTGTTGACAAGACGTTCATACTGTACATAGAGACACTAGTTTGATATTCAAATGTATCTTACTTGACTATGGGTATTTTTTTTTTTTACCTGAATATCATATTAATTGGGACCTAAGATGGGAACATTACTTGATAGATAAAAAAAAATGCATTATTACTGTGGGCATATGTTTTAGTCTATCTACAATTATATTTTTTTAGCGGTGCACGGCCAGCTTTCTTTTGTGTATGTGATGGTGTTTCTGTGTTGTTTGCAGCTGTGTTTTGCCTATAAAGGAAATCTCACTAATAAAATTAATCTAAATTTTCAATATGAAGACGACAAAAGTCCAAGAACAACCTCCAGCGTAAATGATAATTTCGACTACATCTTTGATCAAGAAAACAGGTATGATTCTCTTTATCTTTTTCTGGTATGGTATTTGCTGTTCATTCTCTTTTCTTACCACCCTTCCCCTTAGACCTTCCCTAATGTATTTCCCTTTCTTGCCTCATTTTATTTGATCATTATACAGAAAACATAGACGGAATATAGATTTATATTTGACCATAAGTACAAGATCATCTTCCTATTATAATATACTTTATTATAATTTAAAAAAGAAATTATTTAAAAAAAAATATAAATACTGGGTACCTCCTTGTGACATGTGTTAAACAGACTCCCATGTTTAAAAAAAATGTATACACTTTTATATACATTTTTTAACAGGAATCTGCCTTATGGAAAAACACTGTCCATCTAGCAGAAAAGTGAAAATCACCCAAATGGGGGGGGGGGGGGGGGGGGGGGGGGATATGACACGTATTTTAGTCTCCCAGGGTGTATAGGTACTTTTTTTTATTTATTTTAAATTTCCACAATTTACAAAAAGGAATAAAAAGACAATACTCACATCAATAAAACATCAATTTTCTACCCCCCCCTCAGGCATGGCAGAAATGTGTATAGTGTATAGTGTATAGGTACATTTACTGTACAAATTAAAAGAATTTCTAATGCATACAGCAGATAGACAACACTGGGGTTCAAAAAGAGTCTTACTCTGAAGCTCCAACATTGGTGCTTTGGGTCCCCTGGGTTATCCATTCTCCCTGCTCCATCGGGCTCAAATGATATATTTCTGTCTATACACAAATAGGGAGCGATTTACCAGTTTACCTATTGAGTAGAGAAAAGTTGTCAGGGTCCGCCCAGGTGACTCGTGTATCCTTAGTGCTCGTCTTCATAATGATCATATTTCTTTTTCAGGTGGACATATACATGTATCGATTTGCTAACTCTAGTGGAACCTAATTACCCTGGCAAAAATTTTAAAGTAATGACTTTAAGCCTAATGTCAAGTCAAGAATATTATGTAGACGTTCTGTACATCGGGGGGACTCAAACTGTAGATGACCTAAATGGTAAGTCACTGTAGAAGTAAAATGATTGCTCAGGCCAAGGCCTCCTTCCCATCACATTAATTTTTGGCAACAGATTTTAATGGCACAATTTCATCTACCATATAAAATGTTGAGAAACTCTTAAAGCTTTCCTGTCACAGTGTAAATTTTGGAACTTCCGATGACACCAGAATTTCAGGTTGCCGTGGAAACATCCCACATGTCAGCGAGTTCTATGCATGAGCCTATAAAGTCGGAATAGGGCTTGTGTACAGATTTCACTGATGCATGGTATGTGTACACCTCAACCCGACCTTTCGGTATCAGCTTCACATGAGGAACTTTCATAGTCTACTGCACTGACCGTGGACATTTTAGCGGCAAGGCCCACACAGATGAGTTAAGCAGTGACGTCTCCTGGCTTTCCTTCCTGGCGGCACCTTACCCCCAATGGCGTCACAACCGTGTCTAAACAGGTCAGAGGACACCTGCTGTCATACAGCCCCACATCACTGTACACCACACTCCTGACCAGCCCCAAGGGAGAAATAAAAGCTATAGCTTTTTTTTACCAGCTTCCAGGAGGTAGGTGGTGGATTGGCACCCCCATGGAAAACCCATGGAGAAGTTATATACATGTCTTGCTCTCTACTGCAGCTCATGTAAGACAGCCATGTCCCACGTTGCAGTCTCCCTGGATTGCTGCAGCCAGAGGTGTGCAATACATTTGCCCTTTAACATCATTGCCCGCTGGCATTTTGACCTTGGGGAGTCCCTGCTTGACAATTGTGTTGGCCAACTGAACATCCATCCACTTCCGGAGTCTGTGGCCATAACCAGAATAGCTATGTGGTGACAAAGGACGTGGCCATCTTTGAAATTGCAGTGTACAATGTGCTCCCTCAGCAAGGCTACTAGGAGCAGATCTTCTGGGGGTATTTAGAGAGCTGCCTTGACCCAACGAGTGGCTGCTTTTTATTGTCCCAAAGGTCTATACTATTTATATATTTTTTTGATGTTACAGGACTTTACCTTTTCACACTATAGTCCCACCATGGTTGTATTAAATGTTGCCTGATATATGGCCACTGTTAATACAGTATGTGTATTGTTTACAAACTTGCACCCATTGTCTCCAAGACAGACGGCAGTTTCTCTACTATACGAGATATGTATATGGTTGATATTTTTTTATGTTCTGGGACTTTACCTTTCCATACTATTTATAGTCCCATTGTGGTTTTATCAAATGTTTCTTTCTATATGACCATTGTTGATATGTGTATAGTTCTCCCGCACTCCAAGTCACAATTTCAACTGCACAGAGATTTATTTTACTGTTTCGCCTGACTGTACACCCATCCGTTATATACGCTTTCTATATATCTGTAATACTATGGCAATCCTTTCTGGTCCCCTTACTCATTTATTACCATTTATCACTGAACTACTAAAATAAAACTACAGTATCTTTACAATCTTTCATATGGTGATAACTCCCCCACCACCCTTACTCAGTCGGATGACAGTGTTTCTCTTTACACAGCTTAAGGGCCCTATTCCACTGGACGATTATCGTTCAGATTATCGTTAAATCGTTCGAATCTAAACGATAATCGTTCGGTTGAAATGCAGCTAACGATTAACCACCGAACGAGAAATCGTTGATCGCTTTAGAAGACCTGGACCTATTTTTATCGTTGCTCGTTCGCAAATCGTTCGCATTGAATAAGACATCGTTCAGTCGTTCGCAATAAATAGCGAAGAACAAACGATCGCAATTACGATCATAAGTAACGATCATCATTCCATGGAAATGAGTGAACGTTTTCAGGTCTTTCGCAATAGCGGTCGTTTGAGATCGTTAATCGTTCACGATAATGCAAACGATGATCGTCCGGTGGAATAGGGCCCTAACTCTCTCCTCTGAACTCAACGGCCCCTTAGAATCCGCTCCCTGGTTCTGTGGATCCAAGACTCCTGTTGTTAAATAATTTTATGCATATTAAAATTCCGCCTGTAAAAGATGTACAGCACCATGTCCCATTGTGTTCAATGGGATTTCCGCTCTGTTGTTCACACAACAGAATTTACACGCCGAATGTTCCACCGTGGATCTGCTTTTTGCCCAAAGAATTGACATGACAATCGTTCGGCCGACTCCCCTAGAGAAATCCCATAAAAGTCATTGGGGATTTGAATTTCCACTTTCTGCTCGCATTCCGATCAAGTTCCATGCCTATTCTGCCAGAGATGAAGAAGAGGAAATTTAAAGCAGAAAACTTTCCTCTTCAATTTCGCCTATTCCTTCCCTTTTCCTCACTGTGAACATACACTATGGATACATCTAAAGAAACTATAAGATTCTAGCTTATAGAGTGCTGTGGCTCTCTCTGGTCGTCTTTGCCTTACACCAAAATGTCCAAGTATTTCAGCCCATCTACCAAGGGCACCATAGCAGTGTTTAGGTAGCATATATTTTTGGAGCCCCTAATACATCTGGAGCCCCTTTAAGTGAATTACCATTCTCTAAACAACTATGGGGAACTTTGAGCACACCTCCGCACCCCGCGCTCCTCTTTTCAGGCAGATGCCGGTGCCCCCAAGCCAGGGCCCGGCGCCACCCCCTCTTTGGCCCCTCGCAGTGCCTTACACATCCACATTTCTGTCTCCTCCTGCTTAGCGCGTGCGTCCCTGCCTCCTAAAGTGTGCACATGCCGCGTTTCTGTGATTTAAAGGGGAAGTATGCTTTAATTGGTTAATTGCACGCTCTCTGCATGCTTCCCATAGTGTGTGGTCCCAGATTTCCCGTGATTCCTGCCCATGGTTCCTGTTCCTAGTTCCTGCTACCTGTGGTTCCAGCCTATGACTGCCATCCTGGTTTTAGCCGTGAGTCCTGTGTTCCTGCCTACGTGTCACCAGCTGCATCTCACCTGCTGCCGCTAGCAATCCAAGCCAGGGATAGTGACTTGTGGGTCGCCTGCCGGAGCAAATCCAACCCTCCTTGCTGTGGGCAGTGGTAAAAACCAGTGCCCCTCCTAAAATCCACTCCCTCGTGTGGCTTTGTCATCGCTAGTGGTGGTACAGCGAAACTATGACAGTTGATATACACACCTCTTCATTATCTGTACAGAAACTTATTGCTACTGGTAGCTGTTACCTCCCAGCATAAGTAAATTTTCTGGTGCTCCTTCATCTTAAACAGACCACCAGTAGACTCAAAACAATTCTGCCACCCACCACTAGCCCCTCTTGGCTGGATAACATACTTCTAACATCTAAATTACCAAAAGGTCTCATATCTAGCATATACTGTATAGAAGCCTTCTAACCAAAGCTGTCTAAAACACGCCCAGCTGTATATATGTGTGGAAGATGGAATTAGAAGTGAAATTGTCTCTCAAAAAAAAAAAAATCTATAATACTAAATAAAACTCACATGGTTTTCGAGATGTGTAAGCATCCAGGAAAATTCTTTTCAATTACTCACACAATGGTATAAAACGCTAGATTGATTACATGAAATCAATCTAATAGGTAATGGGACACTATACTGTCCACTATGAAACAAGTCACAGGAACATATACCCTTTTTTTAAATCCTTGAGAACTTGCATATTAATCCTAAACACCTGATATGTACATCATTGGTTGTTGACTGTCACTCACCCCATTGCATAGCCACTCAGCTATTTGATGGTATATTGGTGTCATGCAGAGAAGAGAAAATCCAGCTCCTCCAGCCATGACTGAGGACAGAGAGTCTGTCCTAAACGCATTGGCGTTGGCCTCAGAAAAACTGTCCTTGTTCTCCTTGCGGCTTTAAGGAACACTTAATAAGGGAATTTGTTTGCACGGACCACGCTGAGACAAATTCATCATTGGAGTATATTGGTGTCATGTCTAATGCTTGCCTATCTGAATGCTTAACTCTCTCATTGCACTTCACATCATCTAAAACCTATGCATTCAAAATGGTTCATTACTGTTGTACTCAGCTAAAAATTGTAAAAAAAAAAAAACAGATTTGACAGAAAAAGAGGTTCCTTATTGTAGGAGACTTGTTACACAAATATGTAAATATTCCCACACTGAGGCATTTTTTTGTTACTGGAATAGACCATGATTTTTAACCCCTCCCTTCCCCTTAGGCCTCTTTCACACTAATAATCCTGTCCAAAATTGCAAATCTACAACTATGGACAAGATTATGGATGTATATCCATATATTTCAGGGGTTCGTCTTATACGTCAGAAGATGGTAACCCCATATCTGACCGCAGCAGGGTTTACTAGCTGGAGCCCTGCCGTGGTTAGGCAGGGGTTAACTGAAGTTGAAAAAAAACAACAATCAACTCATCTGTGACCTGTTTCCAGGAGCCGTGCATCTCCTGTCATGTTCCCTGTGCGGGCAGTGTGATGCAGAGACACTACCTGTGCCGGAGGTCCCCAAAGCTATCGCAGCAGCTAAACGTCATGATGGGAGATGGGGGGCTGCTGTTAACGGGTCACAGGTGAGTTGAGTTGTTTGTTTTTTTATAGCGGATGCTGCGGCTGTTTTTGAGCCCCCCCCCCCACCGTATATGGTGACCATACCCGACGTATAAGATGACCCCTGGCATCTAAGCAGATTTTTCGGGTGTTTAAAAGTTGTCTTACGACTGAAAATACGGTAGTAGTATCCTTCCTACTCAGCCGAGTGTAAATAGAGAGCGGCTAACTTGCACTGTGCTCTAGTATGGTACAGCCTTAGTGTTCCTCACCTCTCTTCAAGGGGTTGACTGTCCTTAGTTTAAAGAATCCACGGTGTAGGCAAGGAGGTTGCTACCTTGTCTCCGGCTTCCTGCAGGTTAAGTCTAGCAACTCATAGTGGTTGAGTTACCAGCTCTGGAGAAAAGGTTATACACTCAAACTAACTGTGTGTGTGTGTGTGTGTGTGTGTAGCTAGACCTAACTTTGGCTGCAGCTGTGCTGTGAAGGAGTGTGACGCCTAGTGGCTGGAGTAAGGTACAGCAGCTTACTGTCCTAATTGTGAAGCTGAATAGACACACAGGGCCGTATTTGCCACTAGGCACCCTTGGTCCGGTGCCTAGGGCGGCGCCCTGCGGGGGGCGGCACCCGCAGGACACATTTCTTTTTTTATAAATTATTATTTTTTTTTTTTTTGTTTACCCCCTCCGCCGCCCCGCCGATGACGTCTGCGCCTGGGTGGTGCGGGGGGGGGGGGGGTTTGGGGGCCTTGTGATCGGTCGGCCGGCGGATCAGCCAGGCGGCAGGGACAGAGGCAGGCTGGGAAGGTCCCCCTATGCAGGGCCGGCGTGAGCTTCCGGCACAGACTGTCACACAGCGTCACATGCTCAGCAGCGTGCGTGGGACGTCATCACGCCGCTGCTGAGCAGGGAAGAAGTTCGGGCATCGCGGGGCTGCACTGTGAGCTTCCGGCCTGTGTGACAGTCTGTGCCGGAAGCTCACGCCGGCCCTGCATAGGGGGACCTTCCCAGCCTGCCTCTGTCCCTGCCGCCTGGCTGATCCCTCTGCCTCCCCCCCGGCTGGTCCCTCTGCGTCCCCCCCGGCTCGTTCCTCTGCCCTACCCCCCGCTGGTCCCTCTGCCTCCCCCCCAGCTGGTCCCTCTGCCTCCCCCCTTGGCTGGTCCCTCTGCCTCCCCCTCGGCTGGTCCCTCTGCCCCCCCCCCCGTCTAGTCCCTCTGTCCCCCCCCCACTTGGTCCCCTCCCATCTTCTGACCCCTGCCACTAAAGCTGCCCTCCCATCTTCTCCCCCTGCCACCCCTAGCTGCTCCCCCTCCCCCTGTCGCCCCAGCTTCTCCCCCTGTTCCCCAGCTTCTTCCTCTTCCTGTTGCCCCGACTGCCCCCCTGTCGCCCCAGCTTCTCCCCATGTCGCCCCAGCTTCTCCCCCTGTCACCCCAGCTTCTCCCCCTGCCACCCCAGCTGCCCTCCTAGCTTCTCCCCCTGCCTCCCCAGCTGCCCTCTTATCTTCTCCCCCTGCCACCCCTAGCTGCTCCCCCTCCCCCTGTCGCCCCAGCTTCTCCCCCTGTTCCCCAGCTTCTTCCTCTTCCTGTTGCCCCGACTGCCCCCCTGTCGCCCCAGCTGCTCCCCCTTTTCCCCAGCTTCTCCCCCTGCCACCCCAGCTGCCCTCCCAGCTTCTCCCCCTGCCTCCCCAGCTGCCCTCCCATCTTCTCCCCCTGCCACCCCTAGCTGCTCCCCCTCCCCCTGTCGCCCCATCTGCTCCCCCTGTTCCCCAGCTTCTCCCCCTCCCCCTGTCACCCCACCTGCCCTCCCATCTTCTCCCCCTGCCACCCCCAGCTGCTCCCCCTGTTCCCCAGCTTCTCCCCCTCCCCTTGTCACCCCAGCTTCTCCCACCCCACCTACCCTCCCATCTTCTCCCCCTGTCGCCCCAGCTGCTCCCCCTGTTCCCCAGCTTCTCCTGCTCCCCCTGTCACTCCAGCTACTCCCCAGCTTCTCCCCCTCCCCCTGTCACCCCAGCTGCTCCTCCTGCCACCTCCAGCTGCCTCCTTTGCCCAGTTACCCCCAGCTGCCTCCCTTCCCCAGTCACCTCGCTCTGCCCGCCTGCAGACGAGTTGTGGTCGAAGAAGTCTTCATGATGCTGCACCAGATGGAGAAGAAAGCAAAAAGTGAGCAATCTGAGAAGACGTCACCTGTGAGTCATTAGTAACTGCACTGTAATCACTTCTATAGTGTGCAGAGCCTGTGTACCAATGGGGTCTATAAGGGTCAGTGTATTGTTTGCGGTAGTGTACTGACAGCCCTGCAGTCACTACAGTACACTAGCACAAACTTTTAAACTAGAATCCAACTACAATAGTTGCAGGCACTACAACTCCCAGCATATCCTGAGGGCTGCAGACTTTCAGTACATGCTGGGAGTTGTAGTGCCTGCAGTTGTTGTAGTTGGGTCCTAGGTGCATTATACACTGGCTGCTTTGTGGCATATAAGAATACATAGATCTGTGGGGGCTCAGTGTTGGGAAGTGACCCCAGAACAGCACTAATAGGGGATAGAACAAAAACATCTCCCCCTATCCCCTATTAGTGATGTTCTGGGGTCACGTCCCTGCACTGAGCCCCCACAGATCTCTGTATTCTGATATGCCACAAAGCATCCAGTGTGTAATTCACCTAGGACCCAACTACAACAACTGTAGGCACTACAACTCCCAGCATGTACTGAAAGTCTGCAGCCCTCAGAATATGCTGGGAGTTGTAGTGCCTGCAGCTGTTGTAGTTGGGTCCTAGGTGAATTGTACACTGGATGCTTTGTGGGAGATCAGAATACATAGATCTGTGGGGGCTCAGTGTTGAGAAGTGACCCCAGAACATCACTAATAGGGGATAGGGGGAGATGTTTCTGTTCTATCCCCTATTAGTGATGTTCTGGGGTCACTTCCCTACACTAATCCCCCACAAAAGCATCCAGTGTATAATGCACCTAGGACCCAACTACAACAGCTGCATGCACTACAACTCCCAGCATGTACTGACAGTCTGCAGCCCTCAGGATATGCTGGGAGTTGTAGTAAAGTAGTACAATCCTCTGATAACTGCCGCTGTAGACAGATGTATTGCTGGACCTTCAGGGCTGATGGCTGTCACCCACAGATTGCAGCCACAGGAGCCTCTGCACACAGTGATTTATTACAGGGTTGTCCTCTCAGAGACTACAACTCCCAGCATACCCTGAGAGCTGTATAAATGGAGGGTGTTCTGAGATTTGTCACAGATACAGATAAATCCAGGAAAGGACGGGGTCAGCATATTGTGTCTCACTGGTTCTATATTGGTGGCTCCAGGTACCCCAGTCCGACACTGGACAGAAGCGATCCCCAAATTAAGTCCCCGACCTCCTTCCTTCCTCCATCATGTCTGTTGATGAGAAGAGCGGGCATCAAGCAAGTCGGGGGGTGCCGCTCAGTAGTACCGGGTGCTGGAGTGCCGGCCGGCCGGCCAGCTTTGCCAGGGTATTCGCCATGCATGTAACCTGCCAGTGCCGAGGGGAAGGGGGCGCTGGTTGCCCGGGGGGGGGGGGGGGGTTGTTGTGGGGGTGCTATAGCATGCAAAGTGCCTAGGGCAGCATGAACTCTAAATACAGGCCTGTAGACACACATTTACCTAGGTGTAAGAAAAGAAGAAAAACGTGTATTGGGATACTACAATAACAATAATAAGAATTCCCTTATTTATATAGCACCAACAGGAGCACTTCACGTAGATTTTGGTCCCTGTGCCCATTAGGGATCACAATCTAAATCTGCTTATCTGTACGTCTTGTGTGTGGAAGGAAACAAAGTACCTAGAGGAGTACACATTATGGCTTGCCAGTGTTTTTTTGCGGCACAGATCACAGCCCTATTATGGATCTGTAGCATCTATAGATGTGTAAAAGGGTGCATAGAAATGAATGAATACTACCCCATCTGAAATTATGAATCTGTATATACCAACAATATTATACTGATGTGTGTCAGGGGTATTAGTTATTTTTTTTGCCTTCATATTCCGAGGCATCAAGCCATGCAAAGAGACTCATAACAGCTGCCCCCTCTCTCCCCAGATAACTTATTGTTGTTGCTCTCAAAGGATTGTCCAATCTTGAATACCCTTGTGCTGTTATTCATCACCAATTATTCTTTCATCAACAGTACTTATTTGTACAGTTGTTTTATGTATTTTGTGGTCTATCACTGATTGCATTTCCATTAAGAACCCTATCATATATGTTTTACTTCCTTTGTGTGATTATTTTCTACTTATTTTATATACTGCAGTGAATAGGAGGAGCGGTGCTTTGCCAGGAAATGGAGTCTCTATACAGAATGTCGTTGTGACTCAATCAGTTGCCACCTCAACAAGGCAGTATACCATTACTCTATACCCATATAACTGTGCGTGCAATTTTCCGCTATTTGCTTCTGCATTTGGAGAGGTAAGTAATGGGATGTACAGTTTTCTGGGCAGGAAAAAGCACTAGGGTATGTTCATACAGTAAAAAATTGCCCCAAGAAATAAGCATTTTCTTTCAGTACCTTTCCCCCACTCCTATCAAAGTCAATGCGAGAGGAGTTTTGACCAAGTATATGTTTTAGGCATGGGAAATCAGCATGGTTTCTGTGTTTAAAACGGCAGTAAATGTTTGTGTAATGTAATCATTAAGCTATGGTACAAAATATCAAAATATGGGGATCATTTTCAGTGAGAATAAAACAATGGGTGAACAGGTGAACAAAAAAAGAAAATCCTTCATATTTTGTAGAAGACAAATGTATTTAATGTGTGTGCACTCCAGTCCAATTTCCCTTTGACTAAAATGAAAATATTATACTAAAAATATGGCTGTAATTTTTACCTCAAAATGCTGGTCATATTTTGCCTGTATTTTACAGTGTGTGAAGATAGTCTTAAAAGGGGTACTCCAGAGTTTTACTTTTTATGTTTAATTAACACACATTACACAGTTATATAACTTTGTAGTATATGTTAATAAGCTAACTGACCCCGCCCCCATCTCCCAGCGAGAGACCTCCCGGAAGTGAAAGAAGGCCACCATGTGTCAATGTCATCAGAGCGGGGAGCCGAGTGGGACTTAAGGGGTTATTTATCAGGGTGGTGTGGTGCTCTCCCCATCATGGAGGCACCCCGTTGGCAACAGGCTAGAGATATCTGGCTATCCCGTGTTTTGAGACTCGTAACTGAGGCTCCACGGACTCTTGTTTTGCATATTTAAATTTTTGGGGGCATCAGTGGAGACTCTTGATTGAGTACTTCATTGGAATTTTTTCGCTGTTCTCCTTGAGTTCAGTGATTACTGTGTTTTGTTGGTTGATTTTTCATTGCCCCAACTAGCCAGAATCCTTCCCCACACTGACGAGGGGCAAAAACCCCGAAACGGCTGTCTGTGGGTGGAAGCCTGCCTTTGCAAGCCCTTGTCATGATCGCAATACTCGCACCTTGAGTTAGACATTGACAAAAGGGGCCACCCTGTTGTTTCCTTGTCTATGTTCCAATACTCGCAACCGAGTGGGACTTAAGGGGTTATTTATCAGGGTGGTGTGGTGCTCTCCCCATCATGGAGGCACCCCGTTGGCAACAGGCTAGAGATACCTGGCTATCCCGTGTTTTGAGACTCGTAACTGAGGCTCCACGGACTCTTGTTTTGCATATTTTAATTAACACACATTACACAGTTATATAACTTTGTAATGTATGTTAATAAGCTATCTGACCCCGCCCCCATCTCCCACCGAGAGACCTCCCGGAAGTGAAAGAAGGCCACCATGTGTCAATGTCATCAGAGCGGGGAGCGGGCCTAGTCTTCTTCCTCCTCGACGTTTTCCTGCAGAAGTGAATGGAAGAGAAAAGGTCACTGGTGCACTTGTGCACCAGCAACCTTTTCATTGGCTGGAGTGCATAACATGACTTCCACCTTGCTTAGCCCAGGACAAGTAAGAAATTGTAGGGGTTCCAGCCTCCGTACCCCCTGCTGATCTCCATATCGGCCACTGGCCAAGGGGCATGTTAATTTTGCCCATATAACCTCTTTAATTACTGAATATTTCATGTGATTTGTGGTTGGTTGAAGGATAGATATCAGAAGGTTGTTGTTAATGGATAATATTCTGAGCAGACACTGATCACAAGTGGTGTTCTTTTCTTATTAATATGTTTGTAAGTGACTTGGGAGAAGGTTTGGTAGGTAAGGTTTGTCTGTTTGCTGATGACACAAAAGTGTGCAATAGGGTTGATATTCCTGGAGGTGTCAGTAATATGGAAAATGATTTAGCTTTTCTAGATAAGTGGTCCAAACAATGAAAACTGCAGTTTATATTTTCCAAATTAAAAATAATGCACTTGGGGAGAAGGAATCCTCTATCTGAGTATCATAACGGCAGTACTGTGTTGGCAAAGACTTTGGAAGAGAAGGACTTATGCTGCGTTTACAAGGAGCAATAATTTGCCCAATCAATCGTTTAACGATTTTGAAGCAACAATTTGGTTTTTATAACAATCAGTATTTAGACGAAAAAATTGTTAGAAAAATTGGAAGAAAAATTGTTATTGCGATTGTTTTTAAGATCGCTTAAGCCCATCTTTCACATAGGTTGAATCTTTGAAAGACTGTTTACACGAAGCGATCTGCGAATTTTTAGCGAACGACGATTTGAGAACACTTTGAAAGATCAAAATGAACGATTTCTCGCTCGTCGCTTGACCGTTTGCTGTGTTTACACGGAACGATTATTGCTCAAATGAGATCGTCACTGCGAAAATTCGAACGATTTCTGACAGCCTTAAAATGAGTCACCAGTGCAACCAGGCAGTGGCGAAAGCAAATCGTATGCTGGGCAGTATATATAATGGTATGCTGGGCTGTATAGCTAGAGGTATAACCAGTAGGAAGAGGGAGATTGTGATCCTGCTGTATAGAGCTCTAGTGACATCACATCTAGAATACTGTGTCCAGTTCTGGAGACCTCACCTAAAAAAGGATATTGATAAAATAGAACGGGTCCAAAGACAGGTTACAAAAATGGTGGAGAGTGTAAGGCATAAACCATATCAGGAAAGACTTAAAGGGGTATTCCCCCCCCAAATTATTTTTGCGTTAATACGTTGCCCACCCGTATCTTTCCATCTTTCCAATATTGATTAATTATGGATTCTGCACAGTTTTGTTGTTATCTAGATGCATCCACCCCCACCGAACGCATAGAATCATCATATCTCAGTCCAACCCGACACACTCCCTGCTCCTGGCCCCGACCCTCCGAGACAGCATCACGTGTCCTCCTTCTCTTCAATGGGCTGGGTTAGCGCTTGTAACCCAGTCCACTGAAGTGAGGGAGGACAGTGACAGCTGCTGCTGATCACTGTCTCCCTCTCTGTGAGCACCCCCCCACCCCCCACAGTGTGTGACCCCAACCCGATGTCCCCCGCATCAAGGCTGATGTCCGGCTGCGGCACCCGCCACCAGCATGTCCGGCCACGGCACCCGCCACCAGCAACACACACACCCCCGACATCACAGCTGATGTCTGGCCGCGGCACCCGCCACCAACACACCCACCCTCCCGCACCACGGCTGATGTCTGGCCGTGGCACCTGCCACCAGCAGACACTCCCCCCCGCGCCGCATCACAGCTGATGTCCGGCCACGGCAACCGCCACCAGCATGTCCGGCCACGGCACCCACCACCAGCAACCCCCCCACATCACAGCTGATGTCCGGCAGGCCTCCCATGGCACCAGCACCCCACGCATCACAGCTGATGTTCAGCCGCGGGACCTTCATCACTCCCGATGGTGACCAGCCAAATCCCCCACCGCCAACCCGCATCACTCGCGATGGTGACCAGCACCCCCTCGCTCCCCCCACCCCCACCCCGCATCACTCCCAATGGTGACCAGCACCCCCTCCCTTCCTCCCCCCTCATCACTCCCGATGGTGACCAGCACCCCCTCCCTCCCCCCGCATCACTCCTGATGGTGACCAGCACCCCCTCTATCCCCCCCGCATCACTCCCGATGGTGACCAGCACCCCCCCCCCCCCCAGACTCACCCACCCTCGGCACACCGAGCGTTCCACAATCAGTAAAGGAGTCCCTGAAGTGGCACCTGCCTGTGTCCTAGATGATGGGGATGATGGCAAAAGCACACTGATACTGCTGACCTGGGGCCCCTTTTCCCTCAACTAACTCAACTCTGCTATTTTCACCCACAACTCTGCTATGCAACACTCACAGCTCTGCTATGCAACACTCTCAACTCTGCTATGTCACTCTGCTATATATTGTGGTTATCAGCTCTGCTACATCATGGACCAATCAGGCATTAGCATTGCATGATGGGAGATGTAGTTTTCTGGCCGGCGCCATGTTGGATATAGTACAGCTTTCTAAAAAATTTGTAGCTATGGAATGGAAGCAGCTAGAAAGACGGGAGACGGCTCAAAATTCTCAGGGATACTTGGTGAGTAAGACCAGCTTTTGGGAGCATTTTATTTTTTTTTAGCTCTTGGGGGGAATACCCCTTTAAGGATTTGCATTTGGATAGTCTTGATCAGTGTTTCTTATGGTGCTTTTACACAGGCAGATTTATCTGACAGATTTTGGAAGCCAAAACCTGGAAAGGATTTAAAAAGAGAAGAAATCTAATTCTTTCCTTTATGACCCGTTCCCAGTTTAAGGTCTGTTTCTGGCTTTGGCTTAAAAAATCTGTCAGATAAATCTGTCTGTGTAAAAGCACCATAAACTCCAGTCATCAGGACCCATCAACAGGTCATGTTTTGAGGATTTACTTATCACAGGTGTTATTTGTACGAGATATCCTCAAAACATGACCTGTTGGGGGGTCCTGAGGACTGGAATTGAGAAACACCGGTCTGGAGGAAAGAAAGGGAAAGGGGGGACATGATCAAAACCTTTAAATATGTTAACGGAAGAAATAAGGTTCAAGAGAAAGTATTTTAGCAAAAAAAAAATGTAACTCAAGAACAAGAGGTCACAGTAAGAGGTTAGTTGGGGAAAAGATCAGAAGCATTATGTTAAAATATTACTTGACTGAAAGAGTAGTAGATGCTTGGAACAACTTCTAGCAGATGTGGTTGGTAAATGCACATTAACTGATTTTAAAACCTACCTGGGATAAACATCTATCCTAAGATAATAAGAAAGGAAAAACTAATAGGGCAGATTAGATGCACCCAATGGTGTTTTTCTGACGACCACTTTTCTATGTTTCAATGGTTTCACTGCTGATACCAATGCTTACCAATATTATATACTTATGTTTCTTTTATAGAACACTTTCAGTAATGCTAATTCTGAGATCTATTCAATACCTTCTCGGACACAAAATACATTGATCCAGATAAACAGAACCCAGACGGCATCCCCTCCCATTGGAGGAACATTCAGTATTCAAGCTTATGGAAGTCAAACAGAAGGTATGGTTATATGTCGTCTTGGTTCTAGGTGGACTTGTTATTAGCAGGACACATTTATCACTGTATTTTCAACAGATTTTTGCCCGAAGTATCCTACCGACAATGCTTGTCCACTTGGGGAATCTTTAGTGGGAGCTCAACCTAGGGACAGAGACCTAGGACTCGTACTACCCTACCTGGTGGTCTCCATCCTGGTGGGGCAAGAAACGGTCATATTTGCAATATATATATATATATATATATATATATATATGAGAAGTTCTTCTTTCAAGTATCCACACTACAATCCAAGCAGAGTACTACAGTTATTACACAAGCGCCCCTACATGGCCACTGCACTACACTCACTACACCAAGTCTTTCTCTACTTCTTCACCTCTATCTAAAGTCTACCTAGTCTACCTCAAGACTTGTAATATTTTTTCACCAGCACCTGTGATCAGTTTTTCCTACTGTATATCTTTTGAATTGCTCTTTATCAACTACTAGTGCTTGACTCTGTCACCTTCTTTCTGTTGCACTTTCACCTGAACCCTCACACCACACACCTGTCCTCTTTTTCAAGCACAGTGCCCGCGTGTCTGGTGGGTGGGTATTGCCACTCCTGGCCACTGTGACAAAGTTCCCCAAAACACCAGAGCCCACTAGCTGCCTCAACACCAGTGTGCAACAATGTTTTTTTGTCAGTCAATAACCTCTCCTTTGGTTGTTCCACAGATCTCGCTATAGACGTCTCATCTGCTGATCTGAAATTCGCATTAGAGGGGATTCCAGGGGTAGGCCAAGTTTCCATACTTTCAAGATATGGAGACTGCAGAGGATACACATGGCAAATAAAGTTCTTAACAGCTACAGGATACCAGCCGTTGCTACAGGTATATAAGTTTGTTATCCATTCATATTCTGAGCTTATCTGAACCATTTCATTACTATTAAATCTGTATGATCAATAGTGTCAGGGTTCAGCAGTATTAACATTGTAGCTATTTGGGAGATATAACAGACCTGGGATTGTCAGATACAACAGATTTTATCATGTGGAACAATGTATCAGCATAATACATAACATTTATATTATTGCCTACTGCAGTCACTCCTTGACTTTCCTTCACCAAGGTATAGATTTATGTTGCCTCTTTAACCATGAATCTACCCTAACCAAGGCAGAGTAGCTTGCTGGTGCCCACACACACTAGAACTTAGTTCCTCTGTCATTTTCCCAGTCAGAACCCGTAGATACCACCTGGCCTACTTCATTGTCAATTAAAGTAATTCAGTCATAATGTGATCTTAAGTGGAGGTTTAGATTGCCCAACTCTTATACAGATGTTAAAACATGACCATATTGAGGCTATGTTCACACAACGTACAACTACGGCCGTAGTACTCGCCGCAGAACTACGGCCGTAGTTTTGCGGGGTGGAACAATGCCTATTGATGAATGGGATCCCGGCCGGAGCGTACACACATCGTATATGCTCCGGCCGGGAGCCCATGCGGGGCCGCAAAAAACTGACATGTCAGTTTTGTGCAGCCGGAATTCAATGAATTCTGGCCGCAGAAAGACCTGTCAGTTCACACAGTGAAGCGAGCGGCCCCGGCCGCTCGCTTCACTGTGTGCTGTGGTAAGCTCTGATGCGGGAGCGCTCTGATGCGCCCGCATCAGAGTTCCGAGGCCGGACGAATCATCCGGCCGTCATTTAAGTACCGGGCAGAGACCGGCCGTTCCATGACCCGGCCGGGGTCACGGAACGGACGGTCTCTAACGGTGTGTGAACATAGACTGACAATGCAGAAATACAGCCACATACACTTTTATGACAAACACAGGTATGCTATGTCTATATTTGGGAAGGCCTTTATCTTTATGTGATGCACACACACTATCTTTGGTCATTTCCAACATTGTTTTACTATATAAACTAAGCAGATTGCTAATGCTCTATTACCTTGTTCATCATTAACTTAAATGGTCACTGTCATTTCCAAACACTTTCGATGTCATTACAACAAAGAGGAATGGGCCAGAAACATGGGCGCCTCAATTATCATGATTTACGCCTGCTCACAGGTGCAAATCATGAAGCAAATCTACATCTGCTGGAAGCAGGTGTAGAATTGGTACGCTGGGCGCAGATTCGGGTGCCCGACCGGCCAGATTCCCTAAGAGGCATACGCCTCTTAGTGAATCCTGCCACGAAAAAGTGAGTGGGCCTTAATATAAGACCGGCGGTCTTCATGAATCCCCCCCTAAGATTTCAACCGATCCCAACTGTAGTCTACAGACTGATGTCCACAGACTGTGATAAACGGAGAGCATCTTAAAGTATAAATTAGTGATGCTCTGCTGCAGTCAGCAGTGGGGAGGGTTGGTGTTGCAGCCAGTTGCACTATAGCTACAGTGAGGTGATGTTTTTTTGTAGGTAGTGTTTCTTTAATAAATACCACAAAAATACATGTTAATTTATAAGATGCATATGTAAATCTAAGCCACTTGTCTTTTTCAGATAGATAACTCTGCTGTAACAGGTGATCAAGCGAAAATTTACTCAGAAAAAGTAGTGGAAGGAGGCCTGCTTCGTCAGCGCTTGCTTGGAGATTTTATGAGAACACTGAACAAAAAGCCACAGGTATCGGACAGTTACAGTATTTAACCCCTTCGTGCTGCAGCTAGTTTGGGCCTTAATGACCAGGCTAATTTTTCAAAATCTGACCTGTCTCACTTTATGCTCTTATAGCTCAGTGATGCTTTAACGTATGCTAGCGATTCTGAGATTTTTTTCGTCAAAAATGGCACTTTATGTTAGTGGCAAAATTTGGTCACTACTTTGTGTTTTTTTTTGTGAAAAACATCAAAATATCATGAAAAATTAACCCTTTGAGGACCAGGCCCAAAATGACCCAGTGGACCGCGCAAATTTTGATCGTAGTGTTTCCGTTTTTCCCTCCTCCCCTTCTAAGAGCTCCAGCACTTTCAGTTTTTTATCTACAGGCCATGTAAGGGCTTATTTGTTACAGGAATAGTTGTACTTTGTAATGGCGTCTTTCATTTTACCATAACATGTATGATGGAATCCCAAAGTTATTATTTATGAAGATATAAATTGGTGAAATCGCAAAAAAGAATGCAATATGGTAACGTTTGGGGGGTTCCTGTGTCTACGTAATGCACTATATGGTAAAAGCGACATGATACCATTACTCTATAGGTCAGTACGAACACAACCATATGCAGGTTACACAGATTCTCTAATGTTATATATTTTTTTTAAATGAAATCCTTTTTTTTGGCAATTAATTATAAATAAAATGGGACTATTGTGACGCTTATAACGGTTTTATTTTTTCACCTACGGGGCTGTATGGGGTGTCATTTTTTCCGCCATGATCTCTAGTTTTTATTAATACCATATTTGTGAAGATCGGACGTTTTAATCACTTTTTATTAATTATTTTATATATATAATGTAACATAAAATCGGTAATCCGTGCACTTTTTTCCCTCTTTTTGTGTACGCCGTTTACCGTTCGCAATGACGCTTGTTATATTTTAATAGATCGGACAATTACGCACGCTACGGTATATTATATGTTTATCTATTTATTTATTTTTATATGTTTTATTTATATAATGGGAAAGGGGGGTGATTTCAACTTTTATTGGGGGAGGGGTTTTGGGGTAGTGTGTTAGTCTTTTTAACTTTTTTTTTTTTACACATTTGAAGTCCCTTTGGGGGACTTTTACATTCACTACTTGGATTTTTACACTGATGAATGCTATGCCATAGGCATAGCATTCATCAGTGTTATCGGCGCTCTGCTCATTGAGCCTGCCTGTGCAGGCTCAGTGACCAGAGCGCCGATCGGACCGCGCGGAGGCAGGTGAGAGAGCTCCGGCGGCCCGTTTTACCGATCGGGACCCCCGCAGTCACACTGCGGGGGTCCCGATCGGTAAGTGACAGGGGACTCCCCCTGTCACTTACACTTAAACGCCGCGGTCGCGCCGCGATCGCGGCGTTTAAGGAGTTAATGACACGCGGCAGCGCGATCGCTGCAGCGTGTCATTACCGGTGAGGTCCCGGCTGCTGATTGCAGCCGGCCCCCACCTGCTATGAAGCGCGCTCCGCTCCGGAGCACGCTTCATAGCGGGAGAAACACCCAGGGCGTACAGTTACGCCCTAGGTCGTCTGGGGACAGACTTCCATGGCGTAACTATACGCCCTGGGTCGTCTAAGGGTTAAAAAAAAATTGCATTTTATGAACTTTGAAATTATCTGCTTCTAAAAAAAGAAAGTCGTAGCACATAAATTAGTTACTAAGTCACATTACCAATATGTCTTCTTTATTCTGGCATAATTTGGTAAACATATTTTACTTTTTTAGGGTGTTACGGGGCTTAGAAATTCATCAGCAAATTATCACATTTTCGTGAAAGTTTCCAAAACTGATTTTTTTAGGGACCAGTTCTTTTTTTAAATGGATTTAGAAGTCTGGTATCCTGAAAACCCCCATAAGTGACCCCATTTTGGAAACTACACACCTTATAGAATTAATCTAGGGGTATAATGAGCATTTTAACCCTACAGGGGCTGGAGGAAAGTATTCACAATTAGGCAGTAAAAAAATGGAAAATTAAAATTTTCCAATAATATATACGTTTAGATTAAAGTTTCTCATTTTCAAAAGGAAAATGAGAGAAAAAGCACCGCAAAATTTGTAACGCCGATTCTCTTGAGTACAACGGTACCCCATATGTGGGCGTAAACCACTGTATGGGCACACAGCAGGGCTCAGAAGGAAGGGAGCGCCAATTAGCTTTTTCAATGCAGATTTTGCTGAAGAAGTTTCTGAGCGCCAGGTGCGTTTGCAGTGCCCCTGTAGTGCCAAGAGAGGAAAAACCCCATAAGTCACCCCATTTTAGAAAGTGCACCCCTCAAAGAATTCATCTTGGTGTGAGGTGAGCATTTTGACCCCACAGGTATTACAGGAAAGTATTCAAAAGAAGACAGTAAAAATGAAAAACTCGAATTTTTCCAATAATATGTTGGTTTAGTTTGAAATTTCTCAATTTGACGAGGAACAGGAGAGAAAACGTACCCTAAAATCTGTAACTCAGGTTCTCCTGAGTAAAACTGTACCTCATATGTGGGCATAAAACACTGTATGGGCACACAGCAGGGCTCAGAAGGAAGGGAGCGCCAATTTACTGGAGCAAAACCGCAGCTAGTAATGGTTATTAGAATAGCGCAGTTACTAAAATAAAATTTAAAAAAATGAGATTACTGGTAATGTGGGGTGGTTATGGGCAACCAGGGGTGGTTATGGGCAACCTGAGGTGTTTACAGGTAATCTGGGGTGGTTACGGACAACATGGGGTGGTCATGGGCAACCTGCTGTGGTTACGGCAACCTGGGATGGTTACGGGCAACCTGCAGTGCTTACAGACAATCTGGGGTGGTTACGGGCAACGTGGGGTGGTTACGGGCAACGTGGGGTGGTTACGGGCAATGTGGGGTGGTTACGGATAAACTCAAGTGCTTATAAGTAATCTCGGGTGGGTACCTGTAATCTGGCATGGTTACCGCAATCTGGAGGGGGTCATTTGCAATTTGGGGTTGTCAGAGGCAACATGTAGTGGTCAGAGGCAACCTGCGGTGGTCGGAGGAAACCTGCGGTGGTCAGAGGCGACGTGGCGTGGTCATAGGCGACGTGGCATGGTCAGAGGCGACGTGGCGTGGTCAGAGGCGACGTGGCGTGGTCAGAGGCGACGTGAGGTGGTCAGAGGCAACATGGGGTGGTTACGGGCAACGTGGGCTGGTTACGGGCAACCTGCTGTGCTTACAGACAACCTGGGGTGGTTCCGGGCAACGTGGGGTGGTTACGGGCAACCTGCAGTGTTTACAGACAATCTGGGGTGGATACAGGCAATGTGGGGTGGTTACGGATAAACTGAAGTTCTTATAGGCAATCTGGGGTGGATACCTGTAATCTGGCATGGGCACCACAATCTGGAGGGGGGCATTGGCAATTTGGGGTGGTCAGAGGCAACGTGGCGTGGTCAGAGGCGCCGTGGCGTGGCCAGAGGCATTGTGGCGTGGTCAGAGGCAACGTGCGGTGGGGGGGTTATCTGCAACCTAGAAGGGTTACAGACAATCTGGGATTGTTACTGCTAAACTGAAGTGCTTATAGGTAATCTGGGGTTGGTAAATGTAATTTGGGGTGGTTACGGGCAATCTGGAGGGGGTCACTGTCAATTTGGGGTGGTTACGGGCAATGTGCAGTGGTTACGGGCAACGTGCGGTTGTAACGGGCAACGTGCGGTGGTTACGGGCAACGTGCGGTGGTTACGGGCAACGTCCGGTGGTTATGGGCAACGTGCAGTGGTTACGGGTAATCTGGGGGGGGGGGGGTAGGGGTAATTTGGGAGTAAACTGCAATTATTACTATAATAAAAAGTGTGTGTTTTATTTTTTGTATGTTTGTCACTTTTTGTACTTTACACATTAATTTTCACTGTATTACTATGATTACTGTGATATTTTCTATCTCAGTAATCATAGTTCAGTGACAGAGACCAAATTGGTCTCTGTCACTTTAAATTTTCCAGAGTTGGCTGGTTGTGAAGCGCATGCGCACTTCACAACCAGCCAGGACGCCGAGGAGGAAGGAGCTCCAGGATCAGGTGAGTATATGGGGAAGGGGGGGGGGGGTGACTGGGGGATGGGGGTGACAGGGGGATGGGGGTGACAGGGGGGGTGGGGGGTGACAGGGGGGGTGGGGGGCGACTTGGGGGGTGGGGGGACATCACTTTTTATCCCCTGTCACCAATCATTCATGGTGACAGGGCATAAAAAGTGCCGGCGGCACATGGTACAAGCGATCAGCGGTATATAGTATATACCGCTGATCGCTTGTACTGGGACCCCACAGGGGGGTCCCCGATGACTGCCCCATGCATTCATTTAAACTTTTCCATCCCTGCGAACAAACATCGTTTGTTCGCAGGGATGGCGGCGGCCATCTTGGAAATGATGGCCGCCGGGGGAGGGGGGTTAGTGATTCCCTACTAGGGGGGGGGCTGATCTGGGGTCTGGTATACACTTATTTCATCTCCCCCCGCCGTGGAGAGATGAAAAGCAGCAGCGGCACCGGTAATCTCCTTTACCGACGGCCGCCGCTATAACGTTAATAGCGGCGATCGTCGGTAAGGGGGGGGGGGGGCGGGATGGGGTGGGGGTAGCTGGGGGGATGGGGGGGGGGGCCGTCCCGGCCCCGCAGCCTTATTCTCTGCCGTCGCCGTAAAAAGCTGATGGCAGCAGAATAAGGACCCTTAGTGACCGCCGTAAAAAGCCGTATTGGCGGTCACTAAGGGGTTAATATATCAGCAATACTTATAAAGATATAAAGAGAGTGAGTAAGTAGAGAATGGATAAATTTAGAGATGAGCAAAGTGAATCCTGTGAAGCAAGATTTGCTGCTCAATTCACCTTGTTTTGCAAAGCAAATTCACAGGGATTCATTAACAAACTTTTCTAAACATGGTAGTCAGACGTTAGTTTACAGTACTGTCTTTTGTCAGGAGCAAGGGATTAGCCATAATCCCTTGAGCCTGTCCAATCAGCTGCAAGCCCCATTGTGATGTCAGCACCTCCCCCTCTATATAAGGTGATTGGCTTCCTGGAGGCGGCCAGTCGGCTGTGTATAGTGGAGAGCAGGTTGCAGCAGGCAGTTAGAACAGGGAGAGAAATACAGAGAGAGGGACAGAGAGGAGAGGTGGGTGGATTGTGAGTAGATTCTGGGTAGATTGTGGGTGCTTTTCTGTGGCAGCAGGGAAGCCAGTGTCCAGTATAGCAAGTCACTGGGTGCTGGTTTAGTGCATTATACCAAGTCATAGGGTGTGCATAATACCAAGTCATTGGATGCTGTCTGGACATGATACCAAGTCACTGGGTGCTGGCTGTGCATTATACCAAGTCACTGGGTGCTGGCTGTGCATTATACCAAGTCACTGGGTGCTGGCTGAGCATTGTACCAAGTCACTGGGTGCTGGCTGGGCATTATACCAGGTCACTGGGTGCTGGCTGGGCATTATACCAAGTCACTGGGTGCTGGCTGGGCATTATACCAAGTCAATGGGTGCTGGCTCAGCAATATATCAAGTCAATGGGTGCTGGGGTGGCATTATACCAAGTTGCTGAGTGGGCATTATACCAAGTCACTGGGTGCACATTATACCAAGTCACTGGGTGCTGGCTAGGCATTATAGCAAGTCAATGAGTGTTGCAAAAAAATTATTATTCAGGGGGTGCTGGGAATTTAGTGTCCATTCAAACCAGTCTGTGGGTGCAGTGCTTGAAGTTAACCCATTGTTTCTGATCAGTGGAGTTCCTGTTTTGTCGGATTACCAGATAGTCTGTTCATGTAAATCTTTACTGTACTGTCATGAAAAACCCATGTGACAAAAATGGTAAAACCCATTCAAATTCCCATCAAACCTCTTTACAATTCAACCTATTCCATTCCCGGTGAATGCATTAAGCTACCGTAGATAATAAATTCCTGTGTTGCAAATAGTTTAATTGGTCTAGCCTATGGGCAGTAAATCTGAAAATGTGGTTCTTTAAAAGTATGCATACTGACTATGTGTATTTCCTAGTGGATTATCACATTATTTGGGGTGTAAAGGGGAAAATTACTTCTTTTTTTTTTTAAAGTAGCTGATTGCTGGCGGATGTTGGCTCAATGGTTATCACTATAGCCTTGTAGCACTGGGTCCTGGGTTCAAATCCCACTAAGGGCCACAAACTCTTGTCAAGAGTTTGTAAGTTCTACCCAACCTTGTGTGGGTCCATTTTGTGCACCACCTCTCCGGGCTCAGGTTCACATAGTAGACCGTATGATGTTCATCAGTACAGTCTCCATGATGTGAGGCAGGAGGATTACGTCATTTATATTGTAATTGTTGTGGTACCTCAAACATTACCACATATCAGCAGACATCACACACCATCTGCCAATGGGTGATCCATTTAGCATCTTTCCCGTATAGTGGGTGTTGACATAGTGCTGTCTTATTGTGATGGCTTCACACTGGGACTGTTGTCTCTTTGGCCCTGCAGGGTGGATCACTGTCTCCTGCTCTCTTCTCCGCTGCTGGCATGCAGTTCAGTTAAATTTAAAGAAGCAGTACGCTCCCAATAGGTTGATACACCAAGCACCTTTCCTATAAATTCTGCACACATTCTGTTTCCCCCCCGTCGGTGCCTCTGTATGCTACTCCTACTGCATGTGGTCACAGCTCTCCATGATTCTTGCCAGTGATTTCTGGCCGTGGTTTCTGCCTGTGGTCCTTGCAGTGGGCATTGGTGCAGCTAAGCCATTGCTAACAGTGGTTCAGCCGATCCACTATTCCTGCCGTTACAGAAGGCTCCAACCATGGATCACAGCAAGGTGCCCGAAGTCTGCAAGATCACCTATTGGTTGCCCAGCAGACCCAACAGATTGCAAAGCAGTACCAGCAGTTGTCTGCTATGGTGCAGCAGCTCGTTTTGGCTCATCAGACTGCACCATTGCTGTCATCCCCTCCGATGACAGTAGTGTCTCCCCTAGAGCTGAACCTATGTCTAGCGTTGCTGTCTGAATATGCTGATGATCCAAAAATATGCAGGGGCTTTATCTCTCTATGCACCATGCACATCGAGCTCATGGCTAACCAATTTTCCACAAAGCATTCCAAGGTGGCATTTGTCATTAGCCTCCTTAAGGGAAAGGCCTTAGCGTGGGCAATACCACTGTGGTATCAAGATGATCCAGTCACTACAAATCTCCAGGCCTTCCAGTTAAATTTCCAGTGTGTGTTCAGGGAAGCAGCAAGACCGTCTTCCACGGAGACTGCCCTACTCAACCTACATCAAAGGAACTCCTTTGTCGGGGAGACGGAGGTACAATTCTGCACGTTGCCCTAGTCACCACCATCAAAAAGGGTCTTCCCAGTTGAGTGAAGGACATGCTTTCAAGCCGAGATCTCCCATCCTCCTTGAACAACTTGATTCATCTGGCCACTCGTATGGATGTTCGCTTCTCTGAGAGGAAGGAGGAAGTCCGTCAAGAATACGAGTTGGTCTGTCTGCAACGCATGTTTCGGTTGGCACCAGCATTCCAGAAGCCGCCTACTCCTTTATCCCTGCAAGCATACAAGGAGCCAATGCAGATGTAGAAAGTTTATCTGACGCCACAAAAAAGAACTCATTGTTGGGAGCAAAACCTGTATCTCTATTGTGCCAGCCCCGACCACTTGCCTGAACTGCCCTCAGCTTGCACAGTTGCTGGGAAACTTCCACACCTAGGTCCAGTTGGAGATACTTCCCTAGGTGTAAACAGTTCCGTTAAATATGATCAAATTCTTTAAATATGTTAAAGGGCTCAATAAGGTTCAGGAGGGTAGTATTTTTTAAAGAAAAACTGAACTCGAAAACAAGGGGACACAGAGAGAGATTAGTTGGGGGAAAGATCAGAAGCAACATGAGAAAATATTACTTTACTCAAAGGGTAGTAGATCCTTGGATCATACTTCCAGCAGATGTGGTTGGTAAATCTACAATAACTGAATTTGAACATGCCTGGAATAAAGATACAGTGGTGCCTTGGATTACGAGCATAATTCGTTCCGGGACTGTCCTTGTAATCCAAATTCACTCTTAAACAAAAGCAAATTTTCCGATAAGAAATCATTGAAATGCAGAAAATTGGTTCCACACCACAAAAATAATGATTTTTTTTAATTCTGAATAACATGTAGAACAGGTGAAACAAACATTTAGAAACAGCTGAATATGTGATATTATAAGTTACTGTACAGTATAGCAATCAGCTTGTGGAGTATAATGTATAGTAAGTGCATAAACCTGAAACAGACAGAAACTTAATATACAGTAGTGTGAGTGGCTGAGTGTAAGTGCAGGCACATTATAGCAGTAGTGTGTTTAGCTGAGTGTAAGTGCAGACACATTATAGTAGCAGTGTGTTTAACTGAGTTTGAGTGCAGGCACATTAAAGCAGCAGTGTGTATAGCTGAGTTTGAGTGCAGGCACATTATAGTAGCAGTGTGTATAACTGAGTGTGAGTGCAGGCACATTAAAGCAGGAATGGAGAGGATGGAAAGACAAGTGCTGACAGAGACTGCAGGCTGCATGAAGGAATGAGCAGGGCAGATGTGGACACATACATGCAGCACTATGTCTGGGAAGAGAGGGGTTAAAGCTATGAAGAGGTTACCTCCACAGTACTGTCCCCTGATGCAAGCCCAGGCCTTGAGTGGATCTGCTATGATTTGGAAGGTAAGGGAGACTTCCTGGGTCAGAGTACAGGGTTGTAGACCCTGCCATGTAAACCATGCCCCTCCCTCACTCCCGCTCCCACCCAGTACAGGGAGCTCTTAAACCAAAACAATGCTCTTAAACCAAGTTACAATTTTGAAAATCTGTGAGCTCTTAAATCAAAACGCTCTTAATCCAAGTTACTCTAAAAACAAGGTACCAATGTATATCTATCCTAAAATAATATGAAGATACTAAAAAAGCAGACTAGATAGACCAAGTGGTCTTTTTCTGTCAACAATCTTATATATGAAGGAGAATGGGTACCAGTCTGTGCCTTAAAGTTCCTGAGATGTAAATCCAATACTAGTCATAATCCTTTTGATTATGCTATGACTTAAATAGTTGTGGCTTTATTAAAATAAGATCAATGGGGGGAATTTATCAAACATGGTGTAAAGTGAAACTGGCTCAGTTGCCCCTAGCAACCAATCAGATTCCACCTTTCATTCCTCAGACTCTTTGGAAAATGATTGGTTGCTAGGGGCAACTGGGCCAGTTTCACTTTTCACCATGTTTGATAAATCTCCCCAAATATATTTATTGAAGAAAAAACTTAAAAAACTCCATGCAGGATTAGGCAGAAGTTGAGGACGCCAGTATCTCAAGGCAGCGTGACAGCTGTTTTGCGCATTGTGCATTCTCAGGTCTGAGGACATGGTCTGAGGTCTGAGGACTGAGGTCTCAGGTCTGAGGACATGAATTGACATGCGCAAAACAGCTGTCACACTGCCTTGAGATACTGGTGTTTTTAAAGTTTTTAAGTGTTTTTCTTCATTAAAGATACAGATTTTATGGTGAGTGCCTTTTAAATTTCTCATTCCTCTATTACATGAAGATTCATACTGCACCTGTCTAGAAGTGAGCACCCCATTCAAAAAGGCATACTCTGAATCACTTCTATAAACTGGACTATATGAGTACCACAATAGTGCCGATCACTATTTCTACTATTTGAATTAGATGTTTAAAAAAGACAACTTAATTTTCTACATCATAGGTTGAAGTCTACATAAATGGGATTCCATCAAAGTGTTCTGGAAACTGTGACTACACCTGGGATGCAAAACAAACCCCAACCATCTATTCTATTACCACAGGTAAAGAGGTCGTACATATTTAACTATTATATGAATCACAATAAATTTAAAAAAACAACAATTAAATTGGTGGTGGTCTAATCAGTCTTCTCCCATATACACAAGATCAGGGGTATCAAACTCAGGCCTCCTAGATGTTGCAAAACTACTGTAAAAACAGAGTGGATGGCTGCCATTTAATGGCAAAAAATTGTCATTATTTCAAAACAATGCCCATTGTTTTAAAATAACAGCAATTATTTTCCATTAAAGGACAGCCATCCACTCAATTTTACAGTGTGTGAACATAGCCTTTCTGTGTTTTCAATCCACTCCTGGTTTTGGTTGCAAAATACTGACCAAAATACTGTGTGGGAACATAACCTTATGCTAAGTTTACACGGAGCGATAATTCGCCCGATCGTATGATTAACGATTTCAAAGTAACAATTTTTTTTTTAAACGATCAGCATTTAGACAGTACGATATATCGTACAGAAAATTTGCTATGCGATCGTTTTGCGAGCGCTTAAGCCTATCACACACATAGGTAAAATCAGTGAACGACTGTTTACACGGAACGATCGGCGATTTTTTTGCGAACGATGAACGACGATTTCTGAACATGTTAAAAGATCAAAATGAACGATTTTTCGATCGTTCGCCGCGTTTACACGTATGATTATCGTTCAAATTCGATCGTTATCGTGAAAATTCGCCCAATAATCGCTCCGTGTAAACCCAGCATTAGGGTGCGTTCACACGTACACGATCTGCAGCAAATTTGATGTTGTTGATTTGAAGTTGCAGATTTGCTTTGAATCTGCAAGTTTAAATCTGCTCCATAAAATCTGCTGTAGATCATGTACGTGTGAACGCACCCTTAAGAGGTATTAATTCAAACGGCAAAGAGCATTGGCTCAGATTTACTAATGTGTCTCCACAAGAATTATGTAAGAAGCTAAAAGGAAAAGCAAAGGTGCTCTATGACACAAAACGGGGGTAGTAGTAAGGTGAGGATTGCACTCACCTAGTAGTGTTGCGCTAAGAGCGCAACACCTATCAGCGCGAGAAATAAGATTTTTTCCTGGTGAAGCCGCTCCACATCAGGTACATCCAGGGCTAGAAAGCTCGCCTTAATCCTGTGTCAAGGTAAGTGGAAAAAGTGCTGAGGAGTGGAAGTCAGCCACAGAATGAATAATAGGTGCTAAAACCTCTTTTTCAAGCAAAGAGAAGACATGCAGACCACTCCAAAGCGGTTATATTTTAAGTCCCGTTTAGCGTGCCAAGCCTCCCTCAGTACAGTCAACAGTAAGAACAAAGCTTAAAAACAATTAAATATATGCACCCATAGCACAAATAACGCTCATAATAAATCTATGTTGCTAAAATAGTTTACATTTTCAATGATAGACATGTTTAATGGATGTGCATAATAAAGGGGACTGGAAATTTATGCCTAGATTTATGAATGAAATCCTATTGTGTATTTACCTACAAGGTGAGAGGGATCATTAAAGGGGTATTCCAGGAAAAATCAATAATTTAGCAATGGAAAGGGTTAACCAAGGTTAACCCTTTCCTAATATACTTACCTGTCCGTTTTTGGCCCCCCACGGAGATCTCCCGTCCGGTCACGTGATAGTCCAAGCTGTGACTCGCGGATCCTCTTCTTCCGGTTCGGTGACGTCACCACCCGGCCGGCGACTGACTCTTTCTTATTAGCAGCAGAGCACTGAACCCTGACTGACTTGTAGTGTGTAGCCAATCGGGGTTTAGTGCTCCTGCTGTACGAAGTTAGCTGGGTTCTGATTCCCCCGGCCCCCTCCTTCTCTATCATTACAGCGATCCCCCCGGCCCCCTCCTTCTCTATCATTACAGCGATCCCCCCGGCCCCCTCCCTGTGCTATAAGCCCGATCCTCCTGGCCTTCTCCTTCCTATGTAATCTGTCCTGATCAAAGATAGCTCACCCGCACCCCCCAGTGTGCTGCGGCGCCGGCCCCCGTATCGGCACTTATTGTAAGCAGCTGTTCTCAGCTGACAGGCGCTGTGTGTGTGTGCATGAGGCAGGAGAGAGTTCATGCTTGCGCTGTGTACGGAGAAAGCATGAACTCTCTCCTGCCTCACACACACACACAGCGCCTGTCAGCTGAGAACAGCTGCTTACAATAAGTGCCGATACGGGGGCCGGCGCCGCAGCACACTGGGGGGTGCGGGTGAGCTATCTTTGATCAGGACAGATTACATAGGAAGGAGAAGGCCAGGAGGATCGGGCTTATAGCACAGGGAGGGGGCCGGGGGGATCGCTGTAATGGTAGAGAAGGAGGGGGCCGGGGGGATCAGAACCCGGCTAACTTCGTACAGCAGGAGCACTAAACCCCGATTGGCTACACACTACAAGTCAGTCAGGGTTCAGTGCTCTGCTGCTAATAAGAAAGAGTCAGTCGCCGGCCGGGTGGTGACGTCACCGAACCGGAAGAAGAGGATCCGCGAGTCACAGCTTGGACCATCACGTGACCGGACGGGAGATCTCCTTGGGGGGCCAAAAACGGACAGGTGAGTATATTAGGAAAGGGTTAACCTTGGTTAACCCTTTCCATTGCTAAATTATTGATTTTCCCTGGAATACCCCTTTAACTACTCTGCATGAGCACATCCATTTGTCTGACATACACCAGGGAGCGCCTGTCCATTTTCTATTTTCGCACCAAAAAACTACAGACTTTAAATGTGACAGATGTATAAAACAGCCTGATAAATCTGGCACATGAAAAGATTGAGTTTTAGTAAATGTGAGCCACTGTGTTAATAATAATTATTTTCTTTCAGATATTAGTGGAGAAAATGAATTATTAATAATAAATGGGACTGGATTTTCTAACAGCAGTGACAGCTATGTGACAATTGGAGACGTCACTTGCACCATTCTTGCCATTACTGGTGAGTAAAATTAAATTATGTTAAAGGAGTCGTATGAAGACCACACCATCCTGGTGGCCATAGTATGTGGTTGGCCACTGCCGATTTTGAATTTAGATTGGGAGCCCTAAAGGGGACAGCGACTGATCTCAGCAGTCACTAGCTTTGTAAAGTGCCGTGGAAATTGGGGCTATATAAATAAAGGTATAATATTATAGCTCCATACTTCCATGTCAAATGTGACACATTAATATAGATAGATAGATAGATAGATAGATAGATAGATAGATAGATAGATAGCTTGTAATCCAAATCCACTCTTAAAACAAAGCAAATTTTCCCATAAGAAATCATACAAGAAATCATGCAGACAATTGGTTCCACACCCCAAAAATAATGATTTTTTTATTCTGAATAACATGTAAAGCAGATGAAATGAACATTCAGAAACAGCAGAATATGTGATATTATAAGTTACTGTACTGTAATGGAGAGGATGGGAAACACAAGAACGGACAGATACTGCAGGGAGCATGAAGGAATAAGCAGGGCAGATGTGGGCACAGTATAGCAGCACTGTCTGTCTGGGAAGAGAGGGCCATGCCCCTACTCCACTCCCCCTGCCACCCAGTACAGGGATCTCTTAAACCAAAACAATGCTCTTAAACCAAGTCACAATTTTGAAAAACAGTGGACTCTTAAACCAAAATGCTCTTAAACCAAGTTACTCTTAAACCAAGGTACCACTGTATTTCAGTGTGACTCATGTTGTTCCTTTTTCTGTGTCATATAGATATGGAGATACAATGTCATATCCCAAAAGCAAGTGCTGGAACATTCCCGATCACTGTGTACATTTCTGGACTTGGATATGCAGTATCAGATGGAGGAAACTTGACTTTTACTTACCAGGTCATTGTGTCTTCCATCACACCATCGTCTGGAAGCCTTGCAGGTATTTAAGTTATTTCTTTTTTCTATTTTTTTAGAAACCAATCTTTAACAAACATGGTGGCACCCAAGTCAGCAAGTCTCTATAGTACTGTATTTTCCAGCGTATAAGACGACTGGGTGTATAAGATGACCCCCCAACTTTTCCAGTTAAAATATAGAGTTTGAGATATACTCTCCATATAAGACAACCCCTCTTTCAACCCACACCAAATAAAAATTAATAAAAATGCTCAGACAGCAGCGAGATCTGGGAGGCAGAGAGGGAGGTACAATAATACTGGTAGGATATAATGGGGGGCCTGACGGGTGAAAGAGGTGTGTTTTTCTGGGCAAAGCGCCACGCTACCGTATCTCTTTTTTTTCTATACCCCAGACGCCTGCAGCTTGTTCTGCCCTTCATACAGTTGCCGCACACAGCGGGGATGTGGGCATTTTTGAGTTCCCCCACACACACTGTATGCAGCGGCTGCAGATTCTCCAGTCCAGTTTGTCAGCACCCGCTCTATAAAACGACACCCGACGTATAAGACGACCCCTGACTTTTGAGAAGATTTTTCTGGGTTAAAAAGTAGTCTTATATGCAGGAAAATACTGTAATTAGAATTACTATAAAAGCAACCCTTTCTTTTGTGCAATCCTAAGTTCCATTTTGTCTATACTTATGTTGTTATGACCATTCATTTCTACAAAATGTTAATATTGGTTCATGCACTTGGGCGTACAAATCAACAACTCTAAGATGTATAGAGCTGTAACGCATACACAGATGTGTCCTTCCTTACTTTCCTCCCGACTTAATATATCCCAAGATGTGTGACACAAGATAATCAAAGATGGTTTTGCAATAGAGATGAGCGAACCGGGTTCGGGTTCGAGTCCATCCGAACCCGAATGATCGACATTTGATTAGCGGTGGCTGCTGAACTTCGATAAAGCCCTAAGGCTATGTGGAAAACATGGATATAGTCATTGGCTGTATCCATGTTTTCCAGACAACCTTAGAGCTTTATCCAAGTTCAGCAGCCACCGCTAATCAAATGCCGATCATTCGGGTTCGGATGAACTCGAACCCGAACCCGGTTTGCTCATCTCTATTTTGCAATACTCTGTTGGGAGATGTATGCGCCATATGTCTATGTGTGGCCTTCCAAACATATAATTGTATCTTGAAAATATTTTTCCAAAATTAAGTTACTGGCAGTTCTTCACCAACATCATCTCTAGACACCAACCTTGGAATTCCTAGTTACAAACTAGACCTACTTTAATTTTGAGTGCCTCAACACGTCATTGTGGTATACTGTAATTTCCACTAGATGCCAAAAATGTTCTGTAGTAATATTGGCTTAGCCCAACAGGATTGCTTCCCGCACTTGCCGCATAGGCTTTATAGAATCTTTGTATCTGTGTAGTTTTCATTATAAAAGAAACATAAAAAGCAATGGGTCTTCCTGCCCTAGAATACGGGAGACAGCACTTATTCCCTTAAAGGGGTACTCCGGGGGGGGACTATTTTGGGATCTGGCCAGGGAGGAGGTGGCTGAGAGAAAATATGTCCATTCACCTCCCCGGATCCAGCGGTGGGTCCCGTATCACGGCGCTCCGGTCACCGGTTCCCAGCCGCTTCCTGGTGTGTGACACAGACTCGAGAAATGACAGAGGCGGGATCTGAGAGGACTTGAAACGGATCCCGCCTCTGTCACTGACTGGCTGAGCGGACTTGAGACGTCACGTCTCGAGCCCGCATCAGACACTAGGAAGCGCCGCGATACGGGACCCACTGCTGGATCCGGGGAGGTGAATTGACTTCTTTTCTCTCAGCCACCTCCTCCCCGGCCAGATCCCAAAATAGCCCCCCCCCCATGCCGGACCCCTTTAATTAGTATATGGTATATTGAAAATATAATTTCTTTCTAGGTGGCACATTAATAACAATTTATGGGTCTGGATTCAGCAGCAACTCAGTGGTAAAAATTGGCGGTGGTGAATGTGCATTGGTCTTTGCTAATCTGAGTGTGATTAATTGCATCACCCCTGTGGTAAGTAAGTGTAATAGATCTATGTTAGTTTTTGCTGTTCTTTCTACAGTGGACGTTTTGTTCTTTTTTGAGGATGTCCTTTAGGGTATAAACCCACATACCGTATATGCAGCGTTTTTACTGCTGCGATACGCAGCAAACTCGCAGCAAACTCGCAGCAGATTAGATCTAAATAACTGAACACAGCATCAAATCTGTACCAACAAATCTGCTGCGTATTTGTTGCATATCTGCTGCGTATACGGTGTGTGGGTTTATACCCGGGGGCTGGGTTCACACTATGTATATTTGAGGCTGTATTTGTGAGGCTGTATAGCAACCAAAACCAGGAGTGGATTGAAAACACAGAAAGGCTATGTTCACATAATGTTGTAATTGAGTGGATGGCCGTCATTTAATGGCAAATTTTTGCTGTTATTTTAAAACAACGGCTGTTATATTGAAATAATGGCAGTTATTTACCGTTATATGACGGCCATCCACTCAATTTCAACATTGTGTGAACAGAGCCTTTCTGTGTTTTCAATCCACTCCTGGTTTTGGTTGCTATGAGGACCTGACTTGAGGACCAAATACTGCCTGAAGTATACAGTGTGTGAACCCAGCGTTAAAGTGTACCTGTCGTTATGAAAAACTTTTGACATGTTATAGAGACAGACCCCTTTCAGCTTCAGTCCCGTACCAATGGGGAGATCGCTACAGCACGTCCACTCTCCAATCTGAATTTTAAATAAAGAGACAGACTTATAATGGGCTCCTATGGAGCCAGACTCTTTTTTTATTTTAACTCAGAATGGGAGAGGATGCACTGCAGCTGCAGTCTTCTCCCTGTTCTATCTCTCAGTTGGTACGGGTCTGAAGACAAAGACCTGGACCAATCAAATTTCTCTATGACATGTCAAAAGTTTTTTTTTTATAAGGACAGTGACACTGTTAAGTTGCAGTTTGTCTTCTAATTACATATAGCTTTATGCAAAAGTTTAGATATTTTGCCCATTCACAATTTAGATTTCAGATTTAGGGGAGGTATTCAGGGGTAAAAAAAAAATGTATGTGCCTGGGGGACCAGTACAAATAATAAATAAGAGATGCTTACCAACCCTGATCACGCACAGCTGCCATGCTGATGCTACTTGTTCATCTCCATTACTTGCACCACCTGGTTTCTGGAATTACATCATCCCTAAAAGAAGTGTCCAGCTCAGCCAACCTTAACACCCCCTTTAGGTTTGGACTCTGCCCCTTTGTTGCCACCAACAGCTGTAGACTGTAGGACTGCACAAGCCCTGGTCCAGGCACTGTTACATATTACTAACGGTGCTACATGCAGCCTGTGACACTGGAGCTACAGCCATGGCGCAGTAAGACAGAATAAGTGCTGTCTAAACCAGACATATATATTAAAAAAATGTTTATTTGTTTTTGTTTTTTTTCAGGGACAAGCGGGCAATGCTGATGTTATTGTTTTCACAAATGGATTCAATGGATCCTTACATAATATCTTTAGTTTCACCGCTTCCTTGCTACCTATCATCACTGAAATCAACCCAAGTACCAGTAGTGTTTGGGGTAATATAACCCTGACTATTTCAGGCTCTGGCTTCCAGAATCAGTCAGTGGACAATGCTGTTTCTCTAGGGAATAAACCATGTCAGCTCCTGGAGTGGACTCCAACTAAACTAACATGTCTTCTGCCTGCACTTCCTCCCGGGAAGTATAACGTCCTTGTACAAGTTGGAAACTTAGGGTTTGCAGTATCCAGGTATTTATAATTTGTTATTTGGCCTCAGTTTTGCAAGTCAGTAGTGAATGTCTTTCTGATATCTCTCTCATAGTCACTGATAGTCTAAAATGTTTTCAAATTGTAAAAGAAATTGCACCAAAATCATCTTTAATTTTATAACTTCACTTTCAGAGGAAATTCCTGGTCATCTGCAGTTTCTTCTAGTACAGTGTGAGGGTTGGTTCACACTACAGAATTCTGCAATGTCTGCGGAATTCCGTCGTGTGTCCGCGCGCATGGTTGCGCACCTTTCCGCAGGCTCTGATAGTGGAATACGCCGGCCCATAGAATGGTGTCTATGGAGCCGTCGGAAAGGTGCGTGCCCATGCACGCGGACAGCCGACGGATTTCCGTGGACATTGTCTGCGAGAATTCCGTAGTATGAACCCACCCTTAAGGTATGTGCACACTGAGGAAAAGGTGAGGAATTGAAGAGGAATATGCTCTTATTTCAGCTTGAAATTCCTCCCGTAAAATATGAACAGAGCAATGACGGATTTTGTTCAATGGGATTTCCACTCTGTTGTTCACACTGCAGAATTTCAGAGCAGAAATTTCATGTCAATTCTTTGGGCCCGTTTACACAGAGTAAGAACGGCGGAATTCCGATGCGGAATTGTCAGCCGCGGAATGCCACCAGCCTCCGTGCGCGCCGGCCATAGAGTGTCATTATGACACGGAAGCTTGCGGAATTCCGCCATTCTTACTCTGTGTGAACAGGCCGTTTGGGCGGATTCTTCTAGAGGAATCCTATAGAAGTCAATCGGGGCTTAAAGTCCGCTTGCATTCTGCTTGAATTCTGCTCAAATTCTGCTCCTATTCTACCAGGGCTGAATAGGCGAGGAATTTCAAGCAGAAAACTTTCCTCTACAATTTCTCGAGAATTCCTCAGAGCGCACATACCCTTACTCAACTCCAGTTCTCAATGCCCCCTAATAGGTTGTGTTAAGAGGATTTCACTAGTATTTCTCAGGTGATATAATTATAGTGTGTGCTTTAGGTATCACAACAGCTGTTCTTTGTATGGTATATCCTCAAATTCTGACCTGTTGGTGAACCTTGAGGAGGGGAGATGAGAAACACATTGCTAGTCTATGAGAGCTGAGGCTTTAGGATTTGAGAATGCCTATTTAAAAAAATAAAGCAACACACATCATGACTCGAAATCCCATTCGCTTTACTGCAGGCCTCATACACACAAGTGTATCATGGTTCTTTATAAACTTTAGGTTAAACTTACATGGGACTATATTGTACCCTCTGCATGATTTTGATTTCATATAGAGATTCGTAGGTAAAAAAAAATATTGTTACTTTTCTTTTCAAATTCCATAATATGTTAATACTTTTCTTCATGGAGCACCAAATGGCAGCACATTGTGTAACTATGGCTTCATAGTGTATGGGTGCTGTTTCATAGACTATAGTTCTGTCATGTGTATTGAGATATTGAAGATCTCCTTCTCTAATGTGGGAAATGTCAAGGCAAATTTGTCAGCACTTCCAATAATAGGGCTAGGGTTGCAATATAGCTGTACATGTGTATTTACAAAAATCTAAAATGGAGGGTCAGCACTTGATGGCCTTCACCCCTAGGCTCCTTGCCTTCCAAACATGGAGTCTTGTACATGAAGTCTCTTGGGTGCACAGTTTGTAAACATATACTAAAAGTGCTTATCCAATCGGAGAATGTACGTTGGAGTTGTTGCAGTGTATGGACCGAGTGTCAGGCTTATAATTTTTTTATGGGAGATGGTTTGACCAGGTAGTAACCTCAGGACCAGTGGGACTGGTCGCAAAAACACATGGCAGTTCAAAAACTAGAGGATTTACTGGCAAGCAGTAGGTGGAAAATATGGCATAGCAATGACACAGGTTGGTTGTCTTACCAAAGGTGATCCAGATAAAAAATGGATCCGTCACACTGCAGAGCAATACTCCAGCACAAGGAACACCCCACTGGGTAACAGCAATCTGGGGCAGTGGCTGGTGAAACCAAAAGCGCAACCAATTTTGGCATCCAGACCTCTTAGTAGTTCATAGTAAGAGTATTAAAGTGACAACGTGGTTGACAGTAAGTTATAATAAAACTTAGCTTTTATTTAGTGTTGTGTTTACAACACTAAATAAAAGCTAAGTTTCATTATAACTTACTGTCAACCACGTTGTCACTTCAATACTCTTACTCTGTCTGTCAAGGACACGGTGGTGACCGAGTATCACATATCTATTACTCCTGTTCACCTATACCATTTTTGTGCTCTTAGTAGTTCAGCAACCTCCCTCTAGTTGAGTTCAGAACACATACATATTAGAGCATATCCCCTTGGTTAAAGGCACACCATCTAAGAAGACCTTGCCTCTTAGCACTTGCTGTGGCAACATAAATCTGGGGCTTTCAGCAATTGTGGTGCCTAAAAAGTAAGAGATTTTCTTTAAACCTGTAAATCATAACATTTAGTAAGGGTCTGCTCGCCCCCTTACATCACTGCTACCTAAACCAGCTGGGCAGTTTCTGGTATTGCAGTTCAATAGTGTCTATATCAGATACACCAAATGACATAAATGAATACAAGTCATCAGTGGACATATGACCACTTGCTTCTGTTTTGTTGCAGCATGGCCAATGAACCGTCAGTTGAATATATTCTGGAAGTAAACAGCATTGTCCCCCAATATGGATCCCTGTATGGAGGTTCTCGAGTCACACTGACCGGATCTGGGTTCAGTGATGTCCCAAGTGAAAATGAAGTAAAAATAGGTAGATTATCATTAACTGAGGTGTCTACTTCTGTTAGAAATTCATTAAAGTCATAATCATATCTGTTCCTGGGAAAGGAAAGCTGGATGACAAACAGTGTTGGCCCCTGAGGCGTGATGTGAGGATCCTGGGCGCCACTGAAAAATCTGTACAAAACAACAAAGGAGGACAATAAATGGCGCACCCACAATCATGTAATAATAAGTATAATATCTTTTATTTCCAAAAATACATGTACAAACAGCAAATGGACATACACTTAAACACCTAAAAACCCAATGCGGGTAAACCATCACAGGGAGTAAACATGACAATGAGTATGTCCCTCCCATTGCAGCCCCAGTGAAACAATAACCACCAGGCCCTGTATGCCAACCAATCAGATAAATATCAAACCTGACTATTCCATATATTATCCTCCTAAAGTGCACGTGCTCACAAAAAAATGTATCAATAAACAAATAAATAATCACATATAGAATATAAATATATAGAACCAATCCATAAACCTATCCAGAAAAGTGACACCGTGCTAAACCACCCTATCAATGGAGAGTCAGGCTGAATCAATGATAATATAGTAACATATCACCCAGGGCTCTGGAATGGGGCTCCGGTCTGCACACCCTACGCGTATCGTCACCTCACGTGGCTTCGTCAGGGGTAATGGTTCAACATTCAATACCTCCTTATATACCCATTTGCCAAAAAAACATGAGTACAAACAACATTCAGGTGTCCGTTACCGTGTCCATTGAGAGAGAACATCCACCCCCATCCGCCATGAATGTTGTTTGTACTCATGTTTTTTCGGCAAATGGGCATATAAGGAGGTATTGAATGTTGAACCATTACCCCTGACGAAGCCACGTGAGGTGACGATATGCATAGGGTGTGCAGACCGGAGCCCCATTCCAGAGCCCTGGGTGATATGTTACTATATTATCATTGATTCAGCCTGACTCTCCATTGATAGGGTGGTTTAACACGGTGTCACTTTTCTGGATAGGTTTATGGGTTGGTTCTATATATTTATATTCTATATGTGATTATTTATTTGTTTATTGATACATTTTTTGTGAGCACGTGCACTTTAGGAGGATAATATATGGAATAGTCGGGTTTGAAATTTATCTGATTGGTTGGCATACAGGGCCTGGTGGATATTGTTTCGCTGGGGCTGCGGTGGGAGGGACATACTCATTGTCATGTTTACTCCCTGTGATGGTTTACCCGCATTGGGTTTTTAGGTGTTTTTAAGTGTATGTCCATTTGCTGTTTGTACATGTATTTTTGGAAATAAAGATATTATACTTATTATTACATGATTGTGGGTGCGCCATTTATTGTCCTTCTTTGTTGTTTTGTACGTGTTCTGTAATCAGGACATGGGCAGCATCCCAGGTACAGATTTATAGCAGCTCCCGCCCCTCTTTTGTATACAAACTGAAAAATCTGTAACACAAGGCCTCAACGTACAATGTACATTTCATAGGGTTGGTGTCTTCTTATGGAGCAGAAGGGCCTATGGGGCTCTCCAGGTATTGTGGTGACTGCTAGCTCGGCAGACCCCATAGTTAAGCTTGTTGCTTGTTGGCCCCATCAATCTTATTATCCAGCTTTCTCAGACCTTTGAACCACCAACCCACCCAATTTAGAAGCTTTGCTTCTAATAAGATGTTTGTGTTAAATGAATGTTCCAGGTTTATATGTAATATTATAGTTATATATTTATTATATTCTAGGTTCCCTCCCATGTAAAGTCTCTGTCAGTTCAGACAATAAATTGATCTGCATGATCCAAAGTCCTGGTACCGTCTATACAGTAACAAATCAGGGAAAAGATTCAGGTAAGTACAGGTGAAACAAACACATAATCATATAATACACTCAGTACTTTTCAAATCTGTCCAGGGAGGCGTAAAAAGTATTTTCAGCACATACTGTAAGTTTGGCGCATGAAATGCAGCACAATTGGCACAATTTGTACCAAGCTATATTTATTAGCCTGAGGCTGGGGCGGCATTGCCAGCAATGGTAAAATCATCAGATTGCTGTGACACTTCGACAACATTTCCTTATGGAAAAATAAGGACTGGCTCTGTTTAGCGCCATGTAGCAGCACTGAATCACAGGTGGGGACCGGGGACACTAATGTTGGTGGCAGCAGAGGGGCCAGAGGAATGCTCTAATGCCTACATATCAGTAATTTTTGCATACAGTGGGGAGATTTGCTTGCTGCAACACTATCATGACAAGCCAATTTGTTATACTTACATCCCAAAATAGATGGTTGTCACCTCCTTTTCCTATTTATAAATAAAAAATATAAATCCAAAAAATTATGTGGTGTCACTAAGGAGGTACAGGGAGGGGTCAAGTTACCAATCGTAAGTTGCAATGCGATTGTGGGAAGCCAATCTGTTAAACTAATCTCCAGGTATGGCACATGACCTGCAGCTTTATTTATTCCTATGGAGCCACTCGCTAGAAAGAGCCAAGTGGTGTACTCTGCTCTCTCCTGCGGCTCCATAGAGAATGAATATAGCCACTGGAGAGAGGCAAGTACCGCAATCGGCTCTTTCTGGCGGCTCAATAGAAATTAATAGAGCCACGGTTCACGTGCCTTACCTGCGGTTGTAATCATAACAAAGGAGTCAGAGTCCGATACTGAGATTGCCAGGGGGTACAGAGGTTGGATCCCCAAAATCTCTTACTAGATCACTATCCTGTGGATAGGGGACAATTTATTTTGAGATGGACAACCTCTTTTAAGCATTTGAGTGCAGATATCATCAATCAATGCAATACATGTGTTCTGCATTGATCTATATTAGCAATCATGGTATTGCTCATAGAAGTCCTCTAGGGGGACTACAAATTAAAATAAAAAAAAAAATAGTAAACTTATTTGCTATTGCCACGTGCGAAATTACCAGAACTATTAAATTAACCCGTCAAAGTGCAAAATTTTAGATTTTTGGTCATGTCACATCCAGAAAAAAAGTCATAAAAAGTCATAAAAACTTCACATATTGACAAGTGAGATACTAAAAAAAAAAGTACAGATCATGATGCAAAGATTAACCCCTCAAATAGCCCCATAGACCAAAAAATAAAAAGTTAAAAGGCTCAGCATATTCATTTTTCATTTTATTTAATTTTTTTTTGCAAATAATAATTGTAATTGTACTGACTTGAGGATCATAGATAACATGTAGGTTTTACCACACTGCGACCAGTGTAAAAATAACCCAACCCCCCAAAATAGATAAAAGTTCACTGTGCATATATTTTTTCCCAGGTTTTGAAGCATACTTTATTGAAAGATTAAAATTAAGCTGGACATTTATTAAAACTGGTATACTCTTATGCCAGTCTTAAATAAATCTACGCCCCCTTTCCCCCAAACGAATTTACTAAGAGGCACACACCTCTTAGTACAGCTGGCCAGCCCATTGCACAAAAATCTACACCTGCTCCGTCATTTTGAGTGTAAAATAACGGACATCATTTAGCTGTCTGTCCTCCCCTTAGTGCAATGACGGCTGTTGGTACATTATTCTAGTTTGGGTTACTAATTGGACTTTGGATGCGGCTTGATTGAAAAGTTAATTGAATGTAATAGTCAAAACGGAGAGAGAACGTTGACAAAAGAAAAACTGTGTGTAAACAACTAATAAAAAACATCCGCTGTTTGCAAAAGATGTTCGAAAATAATTGTCTGTTATTCAATATGTCATTCAATGCAATGTGTGCATTGGACGTCTGTCTTACCATTGACTTAAATCGTGGCAATAACGGAATTTGAAATTGCAATAGCGGACGCTTTTTCTCTATTTTTGAACATAGCCTTTGAACATATGAACATAGCCTTACAAAGAGAAATTCCAAACACTAAAATTGCTAAAAACCAATTACATACAGTATCTGAGAAAAAAATTAATCTAAGTGTTAAAGTCCCATATAAACATATCACAGGAGACAGAATACAGCATTTTTACACAAATTATTATTTTTTTTAAAAAGTAATATAAAATAAAAATAATAACTTATCAGTGTAATCATACTGATTCACAGAATACAAATAAATAACGTAATTTTTACCTAAAGTATACTATGTAAAAATAAAGACCCCCCAAAAGTGTGGGGGGGGGGGGATAAAATAAAGTGTGTATATATATATATAAAATTTTTTTTTTTTTTTGTTCGTTGGTTTTATTTATTTTTTTATTTTTTTAACTATACCTCACAAGTAACTTTTTTGAGGTTTCACCGTACATTTTTGGTCAGCATTGTACTGCTGGTAGTGATGAGCGAATACTGTTCGATCGAATAGATATTCGATCGGATAGTAAGGTATTCGAACTATCGAATATTATCAAATAGTTCGCCGAATATTCGATAAATATTCGATAAGCGTTCAAATCCCCCAGCTTCCGTTTTTTACCTCCAAGTGGTCGAATAGATGTTTTTCAATAATCAAATACTTGTTTCCATTGACTTTAATGGGATCGAATATTCGATCGAATATTCGAATATTTGGGAGATATTCGTACGAATATCGAATATTCGAATATTTCACTATTCGCTCATCACTAACTACTGGTTAAGACGTAAGGGAAGCAGTTGATACATTGATATCATATTATATGTTAATAACATATATTTTGCATTGATAAATGTGTGTATTTTTTTTTTATTTAGTACATGGCATTGGTTATGCTTGGTCACCATCAAGCCTTGTGATATCTACAGGAGACACCGTGGTTTGGAACTGGCAAACCCTGCCTTTCGTTCAGGGTGTTGGATACAGAGTGTTCTCCGTGTCAGATCCTGACGGCACTACCTATGATGGCATTTCCTTCAACAGTGGGGTTCGTGTAGCATCAGGTCTGTATCTACTTTATCACTGAAGGGTGGTGTCTGTGGACTTGGCATATAATTAGGCAGATCTTTGTGGCAGATTTCCACAGTAGAAAAATATGGATATTGAGTGGATGATTGAGGTTTATGTATTTTCCGTTGGTTAAGATTACATCTGAGCTCCGTTACAGGGAAACTAACAGCAGGTTAGAAGACCCCAACCTGCTGTGATGTTCCCATAGGGCTGGGGACACTGAGAATGAAGGTAATTACTTTCATCATCAGTACCATTTTCCTTACATCCTTATTTTATTAGTACGTAAATTAGGCAGTTTGGTGTACTAGAGATGGTGCCAGGGGCGTAGCTAGGATTCATGGGGCCCCATAGCAAAAAACTGTATGGGGCCCCCCTCCCCTACATACTATACAATATATATATATATATATATATATATATATATATATATATATATATATATATATATATATATATATATATATATATTTAGAGAGAGAGAGAGAGAGAGAGAGAGGAGAAAGCCAATGTTTACTTGTTCTGTCCATCCACTGTATTTAACTATAACAGCGTATTAGGAGCCCCATGGTTATATATATAGGTGCAGGAGCAGACTACCTTTTGCTTAACCCCTCATGAACTGCAGTGTGTAAGTGACCCAATGTTCTCTTCTTACATGCTGCAACACAAAAAAGGGTTAATAAGCTAAAGACAATTAGCTCTCTTCTTCACTGCTCCTGCACTGATAACCCCTGACCTCTGTTCTCTGAGCTCCCACAGAGGTCAGGGGTTATCAGAGCAGTGAGCTAATTGTCTTTAGCTTATTAACCCTTTTTGTGTTGCAGCATGTAAGAGAACATTGGGTCACTTACACACTGCAGTACATAAGGGGGTGGGCAAAAGGACACAGGAGGCTCTTATCTTCCCTGTGCATCAGGCCCCCTCCCCCCAGGGGCCCCATAGCAACTGCCTTTCCTGCCTCTATGGTAGCTATGCCACTGGGTGGTGCCCCAACCCTACATGAGGAGGCAGTAGTTGGGCTGGCTAAATTATTGCACCAAAGGCTGTATTTCTGCCCCCAGTGCCCTGATCCATCTAGTTTACCGATAAATAAAATACAAAATTTAACAAAAATCATGCTAACGATAAAGGTACAAAAATTATCTTCATTCTCAGCATTCTGGCCCTATGGGGATATAACAGAAGTTTAGAGTCTTCTAAACTGCTATAAGTTTCCATTTAAGCTTAAAGTGTCTCTGTCGTTATAACTTTCAAAATTGAAATCAACAGTAGATGTGATATAAAACAAGTTTGCATTATACATTCATTATTTTTTTTGTTCCTATCCTGCTGTAAAACAAAGCTGTACTAACCAGAAATCAAGGTCCCGTCTCCTGAAGGCCGATTTTCTGACTTTCTGTTTGAAAAAAACTGACTAAACACAGGAATTCCGGCCAGTACAGAGAGTCACGGCTCAGTGTGTCCATCAGTCACAAGACGGCCTTCTCTCTGTGAGCGCTCAGATGGCCTGGGATACACAGGACTTCCTGTTTTCTGTTTCCTGTTTTTTGAGAGAAAAAAATACACAGTCAGAAAACAGGAAGTTCTGTGTTTTCCATGATAAAAAAATAATGTAAATTGCAAACTTGCTTTATATCACATCTACTGTTGATTTAAATTATGAACGTAATGTCGACAGGTACACTTTAATAATCAGCCCAATTGGGCTGATATGGTTCCCTGGAGCAATATATAAAGTTCCTGCTGAAGCTTCGGCACATATCGGCCGTGACTGCAGCAGGAGCTTTATACTGGGGAAAAATGACTTTTATTCAGTAGTAGTAGTCTGGGCGGCTCCCCGCCCATATCTAGTCACCGTGCTCTTCCTGTCAGAGTGCTCCGCGGGAATTATTGACAGACAGAGAGGTCCGTTACTGGCCTCTCTGCCTGTCAATCAGACAGAGCACTGTGGCTAGACACGGGCAGGGAGCTGCCCAGATGACTACTTCCCCACCCGTCTCTGTCATGAGCCGGGGGAATAAAAGTAATTTTCCCTGGTATGAAGCTCCTGCTGCAGCCACGGCCGGTATGTGCTGCAGGAGCTTTATACAGTGCTCCAGGGAATCATATAAGCCTGATTGGGGTGATTGGTTCCCTTTAATGTAAAAAAGCTTTTGTATTATAATACTACCATACATGTTTTCTCCTTTATAGGTGTCTTTTCATATCAGTTCACATGTCCGGGTATGTATTACTACAGCAGCGGATATGTTGATGATGGACAGACAATACATATGCAAGGAGTGATCAATGTAATCCCGATCAGTGATCAGAGCAGCCCAGTGCATGTGTATGTTGGAGGAATGGAGGCCACCTATACTTCTGGTAATTAAACCTACTAATATACTATATCTAACATTAGACTTTGCAAAGCGAAAGAATTGGGTAAGCCAGGAAATTTGACAATTCTGCTGTAGTCAGTGGTAGGGACAGGCTGACGATGTTTTCTTTTTGTATGCCTGGCACATAAACTTTATTCAGTGGCTTTGGGAATAGTTCCCGGTACAATGGTGTCATGGTGAGGAAACATATTTTTTTTATTTCAGAAATTTTTATTTCCATACAAAATATTATACAATCTTGTCACACATAATATACATTATTATTCCTTTTTTTACCCCATACCCATCCCTTTACCCCCCCCCCTATCCTTCCCCTAACCCCTTACATGGTGAGGACTCATCCAACGTAGATGTCTTCCTTTATTTTATACTTCCCATTCTATTCCGCATAATATCCCGCCAGGGGATGCCCCCTAGGGTTGCCTTTTTATCTACCAACTATCTGTACCCTCTATGATACTACCTTTCCACCCCTTACTTGTATCACTATCCTATTCTCGCCGTCTTCCCCAAGGGTCAGCCCAGACCAGCTCTACCACCTCTCCATCCAACAACCTTCTTCTAACACCTCAGTTTTTTTTAACCTCCATTAACTACACCACTTACAGCTTTGTCTCCTACTCCCGGGAACACATCCTTCCTTATACACTTTTCCGCTCGCCCAAGAGGACCCATCCCCTTCTCAAGAAGACAGGCTCCCCCCGAACCCGCGGACACTCAACACAATCATCCCAGGAGCCAACTCCCCATTTATTATGCAGGACTTGCTCCTTCTACTGGTCTCCCCTTACAATTGGCATCCATGATTTTCCGGACTTGCCACTGTGGGATCCAGTCCCATTCACCCCCCGGGAGTGGCCTCTTACTTGGGTTTTGATGGCAGCTGTACAGCTAGGGGACCTTTATGTAGTCAACAAATTCTAATCATTCTTGCTTTTACACTTCCATCCACATTTAAACCCCACCGACCTAGGCACAACCACCAAGGGAGACAGCGAGACCACCCACTCACTATACCCTTTAACTCCTCCTTCCCTTTTAGTCCTCGGGCATCCAGGGGACATCCCCTCTGGTTACACAGCATTCCTTTTGTTTTTTACCTCACCAACCCATACTGTACCTTCCCTCCATCCCCCCCCACACACACACACACACACACACATCGCCAGAGGAAGAGGAAACGAAGAAAAAAAAAACACCACAATTCACTTTTCCATATCTTAGGGGCCATGAGTTCTCCAGTATCTATTCCACTTCTCTACAAGCCCTGTTACTTTTGGCCCACTCTTTTTACCCTTATTATGCCAGACTTCGTATCTCAAAATGTTGTTTACTAGATCCCTCCATTCTTTCATACTTGGGGTGAGGAAACATATTTGAATCCCAGATTGTGAGAGACGTTAAGAACCACATGACTCTACCTTGGTGAACTTTACCTCTATTGCTGGAAATTTTAAAATGTCTATACACTTTAGTGTCTTTATTATATCTACAACATCAGAACTTCCTATGGTTCTACAGAATATGTATAGATCACTGTAGGTTATGGGTAGATATGGTCTGCAGCAGACCAGGTAGCAGCAACTCAAGGGGGGGCAGGTGTTAGGGAGCACCATAAAGGCACTTGTCCTGGTGAGCCAAGAGTGGGACCAGCTAGCCACCCCTGGATACACTGGCTCGGCACCACCACACAGTTGAGAGTTGTAGTAGCTGTAGAGTAGTGTAGAGAAGTGAGCCTTGCGCAGCTGCAGGTATGGGTGCAAAGGGACAACTGAGACTCACATTGGGATAAACCAAAAATAGCTTTTACTGTAGCACTTTGAAGGACAAGTATAGAAGTTCACAGCTTTAAATACAACAACCTTGTGTTCAAAGCGAAATCACTCCAGTAGGAAGGCAAAATAGAGACGTACAAGTTCTCACACGCTTTTATACAGAGTCCTGATAAGACTTGCCAATCTTTAGAAATACAATAGTGAATTGTAATACTTGAATACACTTGCGATAAGACAGCTGCTTGGAATACACTTGAGGCAATACTGAAGTTGAGATATACTTGAGAATACACTGGTAGCTAGTTTAGTTGTAATAGACTTTAGTTGTAGAGCAAGGGTATGTTAGGATATTGTGGCTAAGGATTAGGGCCTATTTAGGCACATTGGCTCAGCTGGGGCTCTTAGAGACAAGTCCTGCATCCAGGGGAAGAGACGTCCTCCTACTTCTATTTTGTGGACATGGAGTGACACGAAAAAAGGGAGTTCAGGTCCACCTAGAGGAAGAGCCAGTTGTCCAGGAGACCCTGAAGGGACACGCTAGAGAGTTGCAGTAGAGACGTGGCCTTTGCATTTAGCTAAATTACTGACTAGTGTTGTAACCTCAATACACTTGTAGAATCCTTCAGAGGTAGCAAAAATAAAGAAGACAGTCCCACAGCGTGAATAGGTTAGTCCCATCCTTCACCGTAGCACCATGTGGTGCTCTAGCTAGACATGGCTAGGATCTAGTAGTTAGAAAAAATTACAGAAGTACCGCATAAGGCTCCTGGGCCTGGAAAGACGCTCTGTGAAGTTGCTCTCTCTCATACACTGGAACAACTCTGGACTACAACTGAACCTATAGTCCCACTCAATATATATATATATATATATATATATATATATAACAGGTATGGATCTGATTGGGCAAAAAGCTTGGGATACCCATTTGTGCTACGTCGAGGCTACTGAGGTAGCTAGCTCAGGGATTGGTTAGCAAAATATCAGAACAAAGACATCAGTTAACCCTTATACATTTTTAGCTATAAGCCATGCAGTAAGACAGTGAAATCTAGTGGCGGGAGTTGCATACTACAGACTACAGTCTCAGAGGTTATACATAATACTGGACAAACCTATACTTGTTTAGAAAAGACAGTGGACCCCCCTCTGGGACACTGCAAGTGTCTGAAATGGGGCTATATTATGGCTGTGTGATAATGGCATAGAGCAGGGGTCCTCAACTGGCGGACCGCGGTCCGAACCCGGACCGCGGAGGCCAGCTGACCGTACCCCTGGTCGGACTCCTAACCGCCCCGGATCTGGTCCGTCCCGCTCCCCACCGCACTGCCTCCCGCCCCATAGGCGTACTGTCCTTAGATGTCAGTACGCCTGTGGGGCTGGGGGCAGTGTCGGTCCGGGCCCCCGGCTGATACACGCTCTCTGGGGATGTCCCGGGGATTCCCCAGCAGAGCGCGCACCACAGACCTCAGTGTACGCTGCCGGCCTGTCCTTCGCGGAAGTGCAGGCCGGCGGCGTACGCTGAGGTCACTGATGCGCGCTCTGCTGGGGAATCCCCGGGACATCCCTACAGAGCGCGTATCAGCCGGGGGCCGGACCGACGGGAAGAGACGAAGACAGCCGCAGCGGGGAACAAGGTGCTAGGTGAGTTGTTTTTGTTATTTTTTTTTTCTGTCTGGGGGGCATCTACAAGGGGAGAGCGCACAGGTGGACTATATACTACAGGGGGGACCTCACAGGGGGCTATATACTACTGAGGGGGCTATATACTACTGGGGGGAGCGCACAGGGGGCTATATACTACAGGGGGGACCTCACAGGGGGCTATATACTACTGAGGGGGCTATATACTACTGGGGGGAGCGCACAGGGGGCTATATACTACAGGGGGGACCTCACAGGGGGCTATATACTACTGAGGGGGCTATATACTACTGGGGGGAGCGCACAGGGGGTAATATACTACAGGGGGGACCTCACAGGGGCTATATACTACAAGGGGGAAAGCACAAGGGGGGCTATATACTACTGGGGGGAGAGCACAGGGGCACTATATACTACTGGGGGGAGCTCACAGGGGGCTATATACTACAGGGGGACAGCGCATGGGGGGCTATATACTACAGGGGGAGCTCACAGGGGGCTATATACTACAGGGGGGAGCTCACAGGGGGGCTATACACTACTTGGGGGGAGCTCACGGGGGCTATATACTACTGGGGGGAGCTCACAGGGGGCTATATACTACAGGGGGAGAGCACAGGGGGGCTATATACTACTGGGGGGAGCTCACAGGGGGCTATATACTACTGGGGGACAGCGCACAGGGGGCTATATACTACAGGGGGAGAGCGCACAGGGGGGCTATATACTACTGGGGGGAGCTCACAGGGGGCTATATTCTACAGGGGGAGAGCGCACGGGGAGGCTATATACTACTGGGGGGAGCTCACAGGGGGCTATATACTACAGGGGGAGAGCGCACAGGGGGGCTATATACTACTGGGGGAGCAACAGGGGGCTATATACTACTGAAGGAGAGCGCACAGGGGGGGCTATACACTACTGGGGGAGCAACAGGGGGGCTATATACTACCAGGGCAGTCACCCCCTTTGTACCTAATATCAAAGGCCTGGTGAGAGAGAAAAAAATGCCAATTTTCCCGCTAATAAGCAGCAATTCTGTATATAAATAGTTGAACGTTTGTGACAAAGTAACAAAACACGTTTCCTACTGATGTTCAGCTCGGACCTTCACCTGACAATAGACCCCGGTAAGTGGACCTTCACTAAAAGTTGTTGAGTACCCCTGGCATAGAGTATGGGCCTAATATAGTGAAGAGCTGACACTCTCATATTTGAACATCCAAGTCATAGGCCATCATATTCTGCGATGGGAATAACTGTTGTGTTAACAACAAAATGTAGGTTGCATGGAGGCAGTTTATGCAGCTGCTGTGGGGCCTCTGCAGAGAGGGTGCCCAACCTAGCAGAGCCCTTTCCAATGTAATATGTGAGCAGAGAATTGTGGTAAAAGTGACAACCGACCTTTTGAGGAGTGTGGCTTACATAAAGGTTGTGGCTATATATACACAGAACCCCTATATCAGTATCTTGCCTCAGAACAGATCTGTACATTAATATTAAACCTTCAACTAGACCCCTTTAATAATATCAGATCCCACTCCAGAGCAATAAATAAATTTTGGACTTCAGATCAAACCTCCTGAATATACATTTACACCCATTTTATTGACCTGATATGAGGTGCCAGACCTCGTAATACCTTGCAAGCAGGCGGGGGGGGGGGGGGGGGCATAATAAATAAGCACCACTATCCTCTCCCCATGCCCCGAAGCACTTTGTCACAGACTCCAGGATCTCTGCTGGAACTAATTTACCCGAGTTCTGATGTTGTCAAGACTCAGGGGAAAATACCCAATCAGGCTGATGAATTGCCCGCTCAGTGGTGACTGCAGTCACTGACTGGCTGAGCGGGCAATCCATCATCCAAGTTGTGATGTAGCTGGAGCAGGAGATCCCTGGCCCACTGGGCATGCTGAAGCTGTGATACAGCGCTCCGGAGGGACGGGGAATGGTAAGTAGGGTTTATTATGTTCCTCCCTGCCACCATTTTATTTATTTGGGATTTCTTCTTTAATATCAGACAATAGACCAAATACATTAATTTAAGGTCCTATATTGCCTCTATTTTAGACCTTCTTTATTGATTTCTGCTTCTTATAATAAAATATGAGACCACCTACAGTAATCATAATCAAACTGCAGACCAGGTCCCTAACTTTATTTATATCAATAACACATTTAAAGTTACTTTCCTTGCTCTTGGCCCTTGTTCAGCTTTGGACACTGTTGTATTGGATCCTGATGTTTTTCAGAATCAGGATGTTGTATACGCTGCCATACACAACATCCTGATGCTGCCTGTTGTCAGGACTTGGAGCTAATCAATGGCTGAAAAATAAAGGTGAGTATAGAGGACACTATAAGCCCTACAGGTACTGCATGATATATCTTAATCTTATTAGATGCTGCACCCCCATTGACTAACAATAGAGTAACTCCCTGTAAAAGTAGGAGAGTAAAGGCCCTATTACACCAAAAGATGTCTGACAAATTATCTTACAGATTTTATTCAGCCAAAGCCAGGAATGGATTTGAAAAGAGAAGAAATATCAGTCTTATCTTTGCGACCTGTTCTCAGTTTTTAGTACGTTCCTGACTTTGGCTAAAAAATCTGTCAGATAGTCTGTCAGACATCTTTTGGTGTAATAGGGCCCTTAGTTTGTCTTTTCCTTGTTGTCTCTCCCCAGTTCAGTCACTAAAAACCTGCAAAGAAAAGTGGTCACCATGAGGGAAGAAGTTTAAAATGTACTCAAGTCATGAACATTTAAATTGGGCACCAAATTGTCCATTTACATTTGATTCGGTGTGGTGGTGTCACAGAGCAAAGCAAACTACTAAACCTGTTCCCTAAGAAGGGAATTTATTGTTTGTTTGTTTCATATTTCTACAGGTCTACCCCCCACCACACCGCCAAGTGACTGCCTCACACCAGGCCCAGTGTGTCCACCGGCCACCTCCTCACCTCCCAGTAACACATCTATATGGTTTGGATACTCTGTATGTTATTCTCCAGTTATTACCAGCATTACACCAACGTTTGGAACAATCCATGATGCTATAACCATCAGAGGATCCGGGTTCAGTAACATTACCTGTGCTAACAAGGTATCTTTATCTGTCAGCTCTATCACACTGTTACCAACTGTGACAAACAAAACAACCAAATAAAGAATTAACGGGATTATCCAGGATTAGAAAAAAGCATGGCTACTTTCTTTCAGTAACAGCATCACAACTGCCCACAGGTTGTGTGTGGTATTACACTTCAGCTCTATTTACTTCAAGGGAACTTAGGACAGGTGAAGTGCTGTTTCTGGAAGAAAGTGGCCTGAACGACCCCTTTAACGTATAAATGTGACGTAAGTGATTACAAAATAGCTAACAATATTACAGAAGAAGTCCGACGGGGGGGAATAATTTCGGGCACGGATTGGGGGGAACATAAAGAAAGTATGCTTACCGAACCTCATGCCTGTGCTGTGCCGCATCAAAGGGCTCCTATACCCCACTGGATGTCATTTTCTCCCAGTTGTGAGGTACACACCAGATAAAACATCACTAAAGGGTGGACTTTAGCCCTCTCAACCAACTCAGAAACCCTATTTTCTGATAAGCTTCTTTTGCTCTCCAAATCTAATGTTTGTACGGCTAGTTGGTTCTTTTCACCTGTGGCACTATATTGTATTTGCCTGACAGCTCAGACGGAGATGGTATCGTCGTGACGCCAGTGCTTGTCCAGCAGACAGGTGTGATGTTGGGACCTGCTTTGTGTTTGTGGCTGGCTGTAATCCCCAAATGGCTGGTGACCTGCTGGGTTGTAATGGGTCCCTTGGGCTCTTGTAACCGTAGTTATGAGTGGCAACTGACCCACCCGGACAATCGGTAGTGTCACCCACAGAAAGGGGGAAAAATAACCCAAGGTGTGCAGTTGGTGTGTGTTAGGGTGCTGGTGCGGATAAAGTATGAAGGAGTCCCAGTGACATAAAAATAGAACAGCTTTACTGTAAAGTCTCTCAGCATACAATACACTTCAGTAGAATAGATAAATCTTCACACAGACTTTAGTGCTTGAATTTGTTGTGCTTTAGAAGGTGCTTAGAGAAGTAAGTAGAAGAGAGGTAGTTGTAGCGGTGCTTGAAGAGTTGAGCAGAGTAGAGGAGAAGAGTTGGTCGAAGGAGCCCTGACCTAGTGTAGCAATGTACTGTGTCAGAATTTTTGAGAATACTTTGTAGTGAGACGTTTACTTGTGTTGAGTGATGCATTCTAATAGGGTGATACAAGCCCCATCCGTGGTTTTCTGGGCAAAGCTAAGTTTCCAAGGATACATAGACCTTCCTTTGGTAGCTTTGTCCTATACAGGCTAGTTCCTCTTGTGTTTCAGAATACTACCCTGCACTTTCTAGACGTGTTCTTGACGTGGTTCAGGGTGTTCCTGGACTCTCCTCCCTTAAAGTGTTTAGCACTGCATAGTAGATATAGTATAAGTAATAGTAAAATAACTAGTTGTCTCTAGTTGCACCTGTGTACTCTGGTCTTAGCCTAGACTGCACTATGGTCCCAAGGGGCAATGTTCTAGAATACACTGACGTCGAGACACGTGATGGTGTCTCTGGGGTGTTTTGGTTGATCTCCCTGAGGTCAACCAGCGTCTTTTTGCATGCACTATGGTCCCAGACAAGGGTCCTGGCATAAGCCAGGCCCTGGCTAAAGCAGGGACACTTGCTCTGTGTGTCTCTCTACCACGAGAATCTGGATAAGACTCTGACTACACTTCCTCCACTAAGTAACTCCTACTACAAGGGCATAAAGAGAACTTCCCTGTTAGTGGTGGGGATGAGTGTGTGTAGGAGAAAGGAGATAAGAGATTGGTTAGAAGTAGAAAGGACCTCCCATTGCTCCACAATAACATCTTGTACACATAAAACTTTCGTGCAAATCCACAGCTTCTTAAAATTCTAAATTAATCTTTATTTGGCATTACAAAAATAAAAAATGCAACATAAGGTTTAAAAACACACTGACGCATTGCGAGGACAAGCCTCTTAATCATGGCAAATGTGAACTGTTGGTTTAACCTGTAGTATGTAACGCCCTGTTCCATGGAATGCCTCTAACTAAGGAAACACCTGAATCAGGTGAATCATGACCAACTTACACTGGAAAAATGCAATACAGTTATATACAAAAATACACAGTAATTCATTTAATAAATATATACATAATTTAACCCTTTCGGGAATCTGGTGTCAAGAGGGAGGATCCACAGGGCTTCCCATTTACGTAGCAGTAATGTCCAGTCACCACCCCGTCTAGGTTCATTAACTCTTTCTATGGCACTGATTTTAAGACTGTTTACATTACCATCATGGAATTCTACAAAAAAAAAAGGAGAAATTGGCCGCACATCTAAGACTCTGTTCACACTGCAGGTTGCACGCTGCTCGTGGCTAACGCAGAGGCAAAACAACAGAAAGTGCAGCAGCAACCCACAGGTGCAAGAGCTTACCGTATATACTCCTCCCAGCATACACACGGTAAACACCTGCTCTGTAGATATTAAAAAGTGAGGATCTTAGCAAACTATTTGATCAAACAGAGTGTACCATGTCGCCAACGTTAAGGCGACTATAACGCCTGGAGTAGTGGATCCACCAGCGATAGCACTGACCTCACCAGGGAGCGGAGTCTAAGGGGCCGCTGGTTTTCACCAGAGCCCGCCGCAAGGCGGGATGGACTTGCTGCGACAGGCGACCCCCAGGTCGCTACCCCTGGCTTGGTTGCTAGTGACGGCAGGCGAGGCGTGGCAGGAGCAGTAGGCAGGAGATAGTGCAGGCGGAGGATAGTATATGTGCTTGCAGGTGGCGGACAGGACTCAGGAACAATGGGAAGGCAGCGGGCAAGGACTAGGGACTCGGACTGAGGACAGGAACAAGGGACAAGGACTAAGGTCAGGAACAACAGGGAGCTGGGCCAAACGCTATGGGAAGCATATAGAGGCTCCAACACGAGGGACAGGGCATGCTGGGATTTATAGGGAGTGATTGGGTGCAACTACCAATTAGGGACGGACTGGCCCTTTAAATCTGAGACAGCCGGCGCGCGCGCGCCCTAGGAGGTGGGGACGCGCGCGCCGGCCGGCACAGACGGAGACCGGAGCGGGACGAGGTGAGGCGCCCCCTGGGGCCGAACAGACCGCAGCGCTGGGTCCCTGCACAGGGACCCCGGCAGCTGTGTGGGATAGAGGGCGGTCATGACAGTACCCCCCCCCCCTTGGCCTCCCCCTCTTTCTAGCCTGCAGGAACCCCTTGATGAGATCTTTGTCCAGGATGTTAGCCTCGGGTTCCCAGGACCTCTCCTCAGGACCAAATCCTCTCCAGTCCACCAGGAAGAATCGTCTCCCTCTGACAGTTTTCATGGCCAGAATGTCTTTAACAACGTAGACGTCGTCAGAGACGGCTTGTGGAACAGAGAACGGAGACTTATCGGAGAACCGGTTGAGGACCACTGGCTCCAAGAGGGAGACATGGAAGGCGTTAGGAATCCGCATCGTAGGGGGCAGGCTGAGTTTGTAGGTGACAGGGTTGATGCGTTTTAGCACCGAGAAAGGACCAAGGAATCGAGGACCCAACTTGTAGCTGGGAATCTTGAGTCGAACATATTTGGCCGAGAGCCAGACTTTGTCACCTGGAAGAAAATTCGTGGCAGGTCTCCTCTTCTTATCAGCCTGGTCCTTCATGCGTTCAGAGGCTTTGAGTAAGGACTGTCGAGTTTGTTCCCAGATCGACTGCAGGTCAGATAACAACTCCTCCACGGCTGGGACCCCAGAGGATGGAGAGAGAGGCAGAGGAGGACGGGAGATCAATTGCCCGGTCTTTTGAGCTCCTGGATGCCCGGCCACCAAAGAGGAATGCCCCCACTTCAAGATACGTTTTCGGAGTGCGGGGCGCACATAGGTCTTACCGGGAGGCAGTCTCTGCAGAGCAGAAGTGGCAACTGGTACTAGGCGATCGGGAGGTATTATATGACAAGGAGATTCCTCTTGCCCCATGACATCGGATGCTCGGGATAATGCATCGGCCTTTATATTCTTCTCGGCTGGACGGAAATGAATGGTAAAGTTGAACCGAGAGAAGAAGAGGGACCACCTGGCCTGCCGGGGATTGAGGCGTTGAGCCGATTGGAGGTAGAGGAAGTTCTTGTGGTCCGTGTAGATGTTAACGGGATGTTTAGCCCCCTCTAGGAGATGACGCCACTCCTCCAGTGCCAACTTAATAGCCAGGAGCTCACGGTCTCCAATCGTATAGTTCCTCTCGGCAGGGGAGAAAGTCTTAGAAAAGAACCCGCAGGTTCTGGTCTTGCCTGATCTGTCCCTTTGCGAGAGGACGGCTCCTGCGCCCACAGAAGATGCATCGACTTCAAGCGAAAATGGCCTGGTGACATCCGGACGGACTAGAGCAGGAGCAGAGGCAAAGGCAGACTTTAGGCTATTGAAGGCTTGTTCGGCCTCAGGAGGCCAACGTCTGGGATCCGCCTTCTTCTTGGTGAGAGCCACTATGGGTGCGACCAGGGTCGAGAAGTGAGGGATGAATTGCCGATAATAGTTGGCGAATCCAAGGAAACGTTGGATAGCTCTAAGTCCCACAGGGCGTGGCCACTGGAGGACAGCGGAGAGCTTGGCCGGATCCATCTGTAGACCCTGGTCGGAGATGATATAGCCAAGAAATGGAAGACTACGCTGATGGAAAACGCACTTCTCTAGCTTGGCGTACAGATGATTGGCCCGTAGTCTTCGCAGGATCTGACGCACTTGTGCCACATGAGTCTGCTGGTCAGGGGAGAAGACCAAAATGTCTTCAAGATAGACAATGACGCAGACATAGAGGAGGTCTCAGAAGATATCGTTCACGAATTCCTGGAAGACCGCTGGGGCATTGCATAGGCCGAATGGCATGACCAGATATTCGTAGTGCCCATCCCTGGTGTTGAAAGCGGTCTTCCATTCGTCTCCTTCACGAATACGGATTAAGTTATACGCTCCCCTGAGATCCAGCTTGGAGAAGATCCTAGCTCCACGAAGGCGGTCGAATAGTTCGGGGATTAGCGGAAGAGGATAACGGTTCTTGACAGTCACCTTATTTAAGCCCCGGTAGTCTATGCATGGGCGGAGGGAACCGTCCTTCTTCTGCACAAAGAAAAATCCAGCGCCAGCGGGAGACGTGGATTTACGAATGAAGCCCTTCTGTAAGTTCTCCCGGATGTAGGAGGACATGGCTTCAGTCTCGGGCACAGAGAGGGGGTATACTCGACCCCGTGGAGGAGAAGTTCCTGGAAGAAGGTCTATAGGGCAATCATAGGGCCGATGAGGTGGTAGGGAGTCCGCCTCCTTAGCCGAGAAGACATCAACGAAGTCTTGGTAATCCTCCGGTAGTCCAGACAGAGGCTTGGCGTAAGCAGGTGACCTCGTAGAACATTTGGGTTGAGGAGACCTCAGGCACCTATTTGGACAGTCCTGGCCCCAACTGAGAACCTCCCCAGTTCTCCAGTCAAGCTTAGGGGTATGTAATTGCAGCCAAGGAAGACCCAGCAGGATGTTAGAAGAGGAATGGCGCAAGACGTAGAAGGAGATCCTCTCCTGATGTAAAGCGCCCACCTAGAGGATTAGGGGTACAGTCTGGCAGTGTACCGCTTCGTTAAGAATCTCGCCCGTGACCGAAGAGATAGACCGGGATTGGGCTAGCTGGATCACGGGTAGCCGCCATCTTTGGACCAAGGAAGCAGAAATGAAACTGCCAGCAGCGCCAGAGTCGATGAGGGCAGTGGTCTGACGAACTTGCCCAGAGGGTGTCTGGATGGAGACTGGCATAGTCAACCTTGGAGAGGTGGCATTCACACCTAGGGAGGCCTCTCCCACCGGACCTAGGTGCGAGCGTTTCCCGGACGCTGAGGACGTTGTGGACATCTCTGCCGATAGTGATCAGCGCCACCGCAATAGAGTTAGAGATTCAGGTTCAGTCGACGAGTCCTCTCATCAGTTGTCAGGCGAACACTTTCCACCTGCATAGGAACCTCTGGAGACGACTGGGACATGGGAGCAACGGGATTCTGGAACACCGGTGCCAGCCGAGGATGGCGACGGGGCAGGCTCAGACGCCGTTCTTGCCGGACCTCCTCCTCTCTCTCGGAAAACCTGGTGTAGACTCTGGTAGCCAGTAGGATGAGTTCGTTCAAAGAGGTAGGCAGGTCTCGGGCAGCGAGCACATCCTTCACTTGACTGGACAGGCCCTTTTTAAAGGTGGCAATCAGAGCGGCCTCATTCCAGTCTAGTTCCGCAGCCAGGGTGCGGAACTGGATGGCGTAATCACCAACGGAGGAAGTCCCTTGGGATAAATTGAGGAGAGCAGTCTCAGCCGAAGACGCACGAGCAGGTTCCTCAAAGACAGAGCTGAACTCGTCCAGGAAGATTCGGAGATTGGCAGCAACCGGATCATTACGGTCCCATAGTGGTGTGGCCCAGGCCAGAGCTCTACCCTCCAATAGGCTGATAATGAAAGCCACTTTAGAGCGCTCGGTGGCAAACTGACTGCTTAGAAGTTCGATATACATAGTGCATTGGGTCAAGAATCCTCTGCACAACTTGGGGTCACCTCCATATTTACTTCGGAGAGCCAGTCGTAGTTTTGAAGAGGCTGCAGGAGGTGATGACTGCTGAGCTGTGGTATGCTGCTGTACGGCTGCAGTCAGTTGTTGGATAAGCTGTGACTGTTGCTGGATCTGTTGAGCCTGTAGGGCGACCACTCGGGCTACTTTGCGGATATCAGGCACCTCGCCGGGATCCATGGTTGGAGCCTACTGTAACGCCTGGAGTAGTGTATCCACTGGACCGTCACCAGCGATAGCACTGACCTCACCAGGGAGCGGAGTCTAAGGGGCCGCTGGTTTTCACCAGAGCCCGCCGCAAGGCGGGATGGACTTGCTGCGGCAGGCGACCCCCAGGTCGCTACCCCTGGCTTGGTTGCTAGTGACGGCAGGCGAGGCGTGACAGGAGCAGTAGGCAGGAGATAGTGCAGGCGGAGGATAGTATATGTGCTTGCAGGTGGCGGACAGGACTCAGGAACAATGGGAAGGCAGCGGGCAAGGACTAGGGACTCGGACTGAGGACAGGAACAAGGGACAAGGACTAAGGTCAGGAACAACAGGGAGCTGGGCCAAACGCTATGGGAAGCATATAGAGGCTCCAACACGAGGGACAGGGCATGCTGGGATTTATAGGGAGTGATTGGGTGCAACTACCAATTAGGGACGGACTGGCCCTTTAAATCTGAGACAGCCGGCGCGCGCGCCCTAGGAGGCGGGGATGCGCGCCGGCCGGCACAGACGGAGAATGGAGCGGGACGAGGTGAGGCGCCCCCTTGGGCCGAACAGACCGCAGTGCCGGGTCCCTGCACAGGGACCCCAGCAGCTGCGTGGGATAGAGGGCGGTCGCGGCGGCGGCCCGGAGCACGGGACGCTGCCGCGGCCATGACAGCGACCTCGAGACATGGACCCTACTCTAGTATTTTCACACTAGCAATGGCCTCTCCTGGGCTGAATAAGCCTACAACTGGGTAGATAGGAGCCAAATGATCTCTTTTATAGCACCCTTGGGACATGGGTGGAGTGCAGGCCAACAGGAGGTAGCCTCACACCCACATATTCAACAGAAAAAAAGGAAAAATTGGCCAAACATCTAAGACTCTGTTCACACTGCAGGTTGCACGCTGCTTGTGGCTAACGCACAGGCAAAACAACAGAAAGTCCAGCAGCAACCCACAGATGCAAGGGCTTACTGTATATACTCCTCCCAGCGTACACACGGTAAACACCTGCTCTGTAGATATTAAAAGTGAGGATCTTAGCAAACTATTTGATTAGAGTGTACCATGTCACCAACGTTAAGGCGTCCTCGAGACATGGTCCCTACTCTAGTATTTTCACACTTGCAATGGCCTCTCCTGGGCTGAATAAGCCTACAACTGGGCAGATAGGAGCCAAATGATCTCTTTTATAGCACCCTTGGGACATGGATGGAACAGAAAAAAAGGAATTCTACAAAGTGCCTAGAAAAAACAGACAACAACCTAAAGTATTTGTTCTGCCAAATGTCTGTAAGGTGCTCGCCAATATGGATCTTTAGTTTGCGAGTAGTGGATCCCGCATATTGCAAATTACACGTAGTACAATGTGATATATAGACAATGTGGGTGAAATTGCAATTAACAAATGTCTTAATCTTAAATGTGCGACCCATGCTGCTAGACGTCACAAAATTGCACTTGGATGCATACAAACACATCCCGCAGCATGGTACCGCACACTTAAAAACCCCCTGTGTAGAAAGCCAATTGGAGCCAATCTGAGAATGCTCCATACCAGTAATATCACTTGGGGAAAGGAGATTGCCCAACTGTCTGACACACTTAACCCCCACACACTTAACCCCCAAAACCTGTTCACACTTCACATCATGATAGAGTAAAGGGACATACTGTATCTCTGTATAATATTCCGAATATCCTGAAACTGGGAACACGTAAAACGTTAAACCGTGAACCTCCTCAACTGTGCAATACATAGGAATACAAAATACTGACATCTAGTGGTGAAACTGCAAAGGAAGGAAGGAGATTTTTGAGAGGTGCACAGGAGAGACACAAAACCACCTGTGGTGGGACACCACACAAAGAGCCTCTGGAAAATATAAAATCAGATTGGAGGCCACAGACTATTGTTCCTTTGCACATTTATTTTTGGTTTTTACATCCATTTTCTAATATCTCTTCGTTTTGTCTTTTTTTTTCTTAGGTCTCAGTCGGTTCCTATCCTTGTCTTGTGTCTTCCTCTGACGAGAGTTCAGTAACATGTAAAGTGGATTCTCAGGACAAAATGGTTATTGGGGTTGCACAATTGGTGTCTCTTACAGTAAATAACCTGGGCAATGCCATCAACTCTTTAAGAAGTACGATGGACAGGAGATTTGCCTTACTACCCCATATAGACTATATTACACCAGTCAGTGGGTCAGATACAGGATCTACCAGGATTACTATACATGGCTCTGGCTTCGTGCACACAACTGGCAGCATCACAGTGTCCGGGATAAGTTGTACCATTGTATCTGTAAATTACACAGATATTATATGTGATACTCAACCTAGTTATCCCCGCAGCGTTGTTGTTGCAGTAACAGTGAAGGGAATCGCTGCCCAGTGCCTACAATCCTGCAGCTTCACCTATTCAAATGCACTTACACCAGTAGTATCCAGCGTCTCCCCAACTGTAGTCCGAGACGCTACCACAATCTACATCAATGGAGTCGGCTTTGGAAATGATGTTAATGATGTTAATGTTTATGTCGATGAAATAGAATTAGATGTTGTAGGTGTCAATGACACAAATATAACATGTAACATAGACCCCATTCCTGCCAGAAGCTATTCCATTAAAGTTATTGTAAGAAGTAAAGGCTTGGCTGCTGGGACTTTCACTGTGATCAGTCCTGCTGAAGCCACTCTCCTGACCCCTTCCGGAAGTGTGTTAGGTGGAACTCTTCTACTCATACAAGGAAATGGATTTCATCCTATTAACACCACTGTGCAGGTTGCTGGTGTACTATGCCAGACTACAGCAGTTACTTATAATAGTATCCAGTGCATCACTCCTCCCAGCATCACTGCTAAAACTGCTACCGTAATCATCCGTGTGCCATCTGCTTCTTACCCATCACTCAGCTTCTCCTACTCAGAGGACGATACCCCAACCATAACTTCAGTTCTTCCAACTACAGGTAGGACTTTTTATTTACAAACTTTTAAAGGAGTTACTGTCAGTTAAATAAACATGTGCCATTCTACTCTTCCCTAAATAATAGGCATACAGTCTGCTTACGGATGGTATATTAACCCCTTCAAGACAGAGCCCTTTAATGCACAAAAGTCCGGGTCAAATTATTGCAATCTTCCTCCTCGCCATCTAAGAGCCATAGCGCTTTTATTTTTCCACCTATAGGGCTTTTTGGGGTGTCATTTTTTGTGGCATGATCCCTAGTTTTTATTAATATCTTATTGGTGTAACAGAAAAATTTTGATTGCTCTTAATTAATTTTTTTGTGATGTATAATTTGATAAAGTCAGCAATCCTGGTGCGTTTTTTCTTTTTTCCGTTTACGCCGTTGGATCGAAAAATCAAGTTCAATTTGGCTGAAATAAGTACTTCGTACGGGACTGCATGGAAATCCATGGTCGTGAGTTTCAACATTTCCGTCCTCAAACAATGGTCTTGTTCATTTTTCACGGTGCCGTATACGATCCGGCCGTAAGCTCATACGTAGTGTGCATTGTGCTGGCGTATATTGTATATTTTCAAGCGAACACATCAACCTCAAAGCTACGTGCGTATATTTGCGGTTCGCACTACGGACGGAAACATACACAGTATATATGAAGAGAAGGACAGAAAGGAACTAGGGTAACCAAGTCAGACGCACACCAAAGATAAAGTGAAGGAAAAATAAACTTTATTGGTACCAGCTACACAAAACATGTTAAAAACATTTAAAATCCCCAAAAAGGGGAAAACAAACTGCAGGACCTGTGAATAAAGGTACAACTGCACTGCTACAATGTTCCGGGCCAAAAGGGCCCCCCAAGCATGGGACTCAAAAGAGGGAAAAATGACAATACAATCATAAGCAATAATCAAAAAAATCTTTTTTACATAAGTCAAAACAGGTCATACCCTAAGATCGTATCACGTCCCCATGTAGCAGACAAAAGAAATACCCCACGCGTATCGCCGCTGCGTTGCGGCTTCGTCAGGAGTCAATACAGAATAACAATGAGCTGGTATATATACCTGTAATCTAATTAATCTCCCCATGGATGACATGGCGCCAGGGCATGCTTTTTAATATTTGGCTCCTTTTAGTAGTGTTGTGTTGTTAGTGACATTGTAGTTCAATAGTATGAGATGCGTCCACCTACTTTATTATTTTATTTTGATTATTCTAAGATCATGCAATCATGTGACCACATCCTAGTCACATGACCGCCGACGCTCTAAGTATTGCTACGTTACCACGTCACATCCCGGCTTGTCCGGATGGGTTATGCGCAGCTGCAGACTCTGGTTCCGCCCCTTACTCACTCCGGCACCATTACATCATCACGTCACGCACCGGAACTCCCGGGAGCGTGGCGTGCGCAGCCGCAGACTCCATTTCCGCCCGCCATCCACCCCGGCGCCATGTCATCCATGGGGAGATTAATTAGATTACAGGTATATATACCGGCTCATTGTTATTCTGTATTGACTCCTGACGAAGCTGCAACGTAGCGGCGATACGCGTGGGGTATTTCTTTTGTCTGCTACATGGGGACGTGATACGATCTTAGGGTATGACCTGTTTTTGACTTATGTAAAAAAGATTTTTTTGATTATTGCTTATGATTGTATTGTCATTTTTCCCTCTTTTGAGTCCCATGCTTGGGGGGCCCTTTTGGCCCGGAACATTGTAGCAGTGCAGTTGTACCTTTATTCACAGGTCCTGCAGTTTGTTTTCCCTTTTTTGGGGATTTTAAATGTTTTTAACATGTTTTGTGTAGCTGGTACCAATAAAGTTTATTTTTCCTTCACTTTATCTTTGGTGTGCGTCTGACTTGGTTACCCTAGTTTCTTTCTGTCCTTCTCTTCATATATGTTGTTACTAGTCTAGGGTCGTCAGCAGCACCCAGTGCTTTATTTGTTACTTCTGTATGGTGGTGCTCACCCTGTCCTCTCTATTCTGGAAACATACACAGTGTGAACGTAGCCCCACCCCTTAGAGACACAGGCGTGTCACTTTATGTATTAATAATTTTGGAATGCTTTTACCAATTCTTGTGATTCCAAGATTTTTGGGGGGGACATATTCTACTTTGTTAGTGGTAAATTTGGGTTCTCAGGGTCCATTTACGCAGAAAGATTATCTAAAAGATTATCTGCCAAAGATCTGAAACCAAAGCCAAGAATGGATTTGAAAAGAGGAGAAATCTCAGGCTTTTCTTTATGACCTGATCTGTTTATAGTCTGTTTCTGGCTTTGGCTTCAAATCTTTGGCAGATTATCTGTCAGATAATCTTTCTGTGTAAATGGACCCTTACCTTTACAATAAAAAAAAAATATTTTTCTAAATTTAAAAGTCTCTGTCAATGAGGAAGATAGTAATACTACATAAATTACTCATAAATTCATATCTATAACATTTTTACTTTAGAGGCCATAAATGCTTGTTAGCAATTTTGAAAATTTTTGAGAAAATTGTTTAGGAACCAGTTTAGTTTTGGAGTATATTTTAAAGACCTGTATAATAGAAACCACCATAATTTTAAGTATTTAAAGTATAGAAACAAACAAGAGGGTGCTTCCTAGTGCAATACAGTCAGCAAAGGTGAGCAGACACAAAATTTTATTGAAATGAACTCACCTAGTCGAGTTGTGCAGAAATAGGCAAACTATATAGAAGCATGTTGTGGGATACATAAATCACCGCAGCTCAAAGAAAGAGGGATCACCACGGTGTCAGGAATATGTAAGACAGAATGGCTCGATCCAGACCTATCGTGCCACTTGATCCTCTATGAAATCCCAAGGCAGGTGAGTGGTTACAACAGTTCATGATAGATGCAGTAGAGATTAATCATCAATTCAGGAGTATGAATAATTTATTTATAAGCGCAACGTGTTTCGGCACCCACATATAACGGAGCCTTTCTCAAGCATGTCATAACAAAGTACAACCTCAACATGGGTAAATATCTAGATGACCCTATTATTTTACTTCCAGGTCATCTCAGGGAGAGCCAATACAAATAAACTACTTAAAAGACTACTAAAAAACATATAAAACATGAAAGTCAAATAATAATATTATAAAATATATAACATTAAAAAGTGGACACATGTTAATAACAATCATTCTAAAAAGGAGTACATATACATATATGAAAATTAACTGATACCCCAGACTTTTTTTTGTATGCAAAATGACTAATACACCTAAAAAGATATACTGTACATATATGCAAAATGACTAGTGGGTGCAAGGAGCAACAGGATGTAGTGGCTGTATGGGTGTCAATAACATAGTGCATGTGACTAAATCTCTATCACATTAAAGATAATAATGAAAATAAAGGAGCTAAGAAGTGAGTAGATGGAAAAATAAGATGTGTGTACAGAAAAACAAAATAATAACATTTATATATTAATAATCATGAGAAATTATAATAATAAATATAATAAAATGATTCAGAAAAAGATGTAGCCAGACTAATAATAATGTTTCTATGTGAATTCAGACACAAATAAAAAACATAAAAAATTGCAAAAATAATATATTATAATATAATATTTACTAGATATATACTAAATATATACTAAATAGTGAGGTGGGAGTGGGAAGGAAAAAAAAAAAAAGAAAGAGAGGGGGACAGGGACAACCCAGTCACACATGTTCGATTGCCTTATTTAATCCCCCCGGTATAAAGCACTGTAATTTGTAAATCCAATAGGATGCCCTTCTATTTAGCAGTGTCCATCTGTCATTCACCCCCTCCTGTATCTGTTCAATGGGGCAAATTCTAATTTTATTAAAATCTTTTTCATGTTCTTGTCATGAAACACTATGTTTTAGAAATCCTTTCATAGTGTTGCACCTATGGCTGTTCATTCTTTTATGCAGTGACTGGGTGGTCCGACCAATATATTGGAGGCAACACTCACAGGACAACAAATAAATCACAAAGGATGACATACAGTTCAGTCGATGTTTTATTGAAAAATCGCTTCCTGTTATATTAGATTTAAAATGTTTTGCACCCTCCGCAATGTTTTTACAACAAACTATTGATCTGACATGTTTTATTGTGTTTTAGTCTACTGGGGGCAACAAAGTTTCTAATAGTCTTGCCCCTACGAAATGTAATACCTGGTTTTTCAGGGATAATCCCCCTGAGGATCGGATCCATTCTCAAGATGGGCCAATATTTTGGGAGAGTGTGTGTCTGATCGGATCCATTACTGTCATTGAACCTTGATATAAAATTTGTACATCTTGTAATCTCTTTTTTCTTTCTTCGTCTAGGTAGCACTAAGTATCTTTGAGAGGTGCCCAGATTTTTTCTAAATGCCTCATCTACCAGATTTTTGGGGTATCCCTTCTCAGAAAAGCGCTCTTTTAAGATAAGTCCTTGTTCTTTATAATCTTCTATCTTGCTGCAGTTTTTCCTGATCCTATAAAATTTACTAAAAGGTATATTCTGTTTCCACTTTCTAAAATGAGTGCTCTTGAAATCTAAAAAGTCCATATGACTCACCACTAAATCTAAAAACACTATTTTTTCACTATCCATATTTGGGGTAAAACGTAGCCCCCAGTCATTAGAGTTTAAATACTCAACAGACACAAGGGCAGATTCAAAGGTACCCCTTCAAATAATAAATAAATGATGAATGTACCTTTTATAGTATATGCTGTGTTCAGTGGACCAGGGAGACCGCGATATATAGGAGGACTTGAACCGCCCCATGAATAAATTAGCATAACTGGGCATGGCCGATTCCCCATCGCGGTCCCCCTTATCTGATGGTACATGTGATCCCCGAAGGTAAAAAAAAATATGTGTTAAAATGAACCTCATGCTGTTCACCAAAAAATCAATCTGTGGGTCTTTAAAATTACCACTTTCCATTAAAAAGAAATGCGTAGCCTCCAAACCCCGCTTGTGTTCAATGTTGGAGTAGAGGGCAGTCACATCTAGAGTTAAAAATAGAAAGTCATCACTCAGGAGGGAACTTCTGAAGGAGCTCACCGCACCAGTTGTAAGACCAAAAGCCCACAGGAACACCATGTTGAAATACCTAGAAAGAAAAATACAGACAAAAAGAAAATATATAGAGGTGTTAAAGGTGGATATAGAGGTGTTAGAGGTGGGAAAAGAAAGGGGAAGAAAAAAAAGCCACTAAACAGAACAGACACAATCTTTCCTCTGAACTAGGGGGTCTATCTAAGGGCCTATCTTTTTGTCCCTCCCAAAGTGCCGATGATTTTGATCTATTTTTGGACTTAAACTCCTTTGTTCATAAGCTCACTCTTGCCAGACACTTTGAAATAGTTAAAAAAGATATACCGATGGTAGGGACCGAAAAGGCAGAAAATGAGTATATTCACCAAAATGTACATGGACAGTCCAATTTTTACCCCCTCCAGCACAGAGGCCATCACCTCCAGACCTTTTATGATCTGGTCATGGAGGATTTTAAGAAAATTCCTGTCATTATTGGCAAAACTAAGGGTAACCTTACTAAAAAAGAAAAAATATCTCTGGCAAACTTACAGAAAAATGATAGTATTGTCATTCGAGAGGCTGACAAAGAGGGGAGTGTTGTATTGTAGAATAAAGAGGATTATATTTTAGAAGCAGAGAACATCTTACAGAATGAGACCTATTACAGGAAACTTACATCTAACCCTCATGATGAGTATGCTGCTGAGTGTCATAATTTGATTGAAAATGGTTTTAGGAATGGCCTCCTAAATAAACGGTAAAAAAATTTTTTTGAATATAAAACATCCAAAAGTGCCTTTCTTCTACCACCTGCCGAAGGTGCACAAAAGTCTTACACATCCTCCTGGTAGGCCTATTATATCAGGTATAGAAGCAGAGAACATCTTACAGAATGAGACCTATTACAGGAAACTTCCATCTAACCCTCATGATAAGTATGCTGCTGAGTATCATAATTTGATTGAAAATGGGTTTAGGGATGGCCTCCTAAATAAACGGTAACAAAAAATTTTTTGAATATAAAACATCCAAAAGTGCCTTTCTTCTACCACCTGCTGAAGGTGCACAAAAGCCTTACTCATCCTCCTGGTAGGCCTATTATATCAGGCATATGTGGTTTAACCGCTAACTTTCTCATTACGTTGATCTCTTTCTACAGGATCTAGTGGTCCAGCTCCCTTCTTATTTGAAAGATTCCAGCTCCCTCATTAGAGACCTGATGGATATGGAATAGAGTGATGATTTTCTATGTTTAACTCTCTCTAACACCTCTATATCCACTTTTCTTTTTGTCTGTATTTTTCTTTCTAGGTATTTCAACATGGTGTTCCTGTGGGCTTTTGGTCTTACAACTGGTGTGGTGAGCTCCTTCAGAAGTTCCCTCCTGAGTGATAACTTTCTGTTTTTAACTCTAGATGTGACTGCCCTCTACTCCAACATTGAACACAAGCGGGGTTTGAAGGCTATGCATTTCTTTTTAATGGAAAGTGGTAATTTTAAAGACCCACAGATTGATTTTTTTTGGTGAACAGCATGGGGTTCATTTTAACACATATTTTTGTTTTACTTTCGGGGATCACATGTACCATCAGATAAGGGGGACCGCGATAGGGACCCAGTTAAGCTAATTTATTCATGGGGCAGTTTGAGTCCTCCTATATATCGCAGTCCCCCTGGTCCACTGAACACATCATATACTATAAAAGGTTTTTGTTGAGTATTTAAACTTTAATGACTGGGGGCTACGTTTTTCCCCAAATATGGATAGTGAAAAAATAGTGTTTTTAGATTTAGTGGTGAGTCATATGGACTCAAATATTTTTACTAAAACTGACAGTTGACTCTAATAGTTTTTTAAATTTCAAGAGCACTCATTATAGAAAGTGGAAACAGAATATACCTTTTAGTCAGTTTTATAGGATCAGGAAAAACTGCACCAAGATAGAAGATTATAAAGAACAAGGACTAATCTTAAAAGAGCGCTTTTCTCAAAAGTGATACCCCAAAAATCTGGTAGATGAGGCATTTAGAAAAAATCTGGGAGCCTCTCAAAGGGACTTAGTGCTACCTAGACGAAGAAAGAAAAAAGAGATTACAAGATGTACAAATTTTATAACAAGGTTCAATGACAGTAATGGACCGATCAGACACACACACTCCCAAAATATTGGCCCATCTTGAGAATGGATCCGATCCTCAGGGGGATTATCCCTGAAAAACCAGGTATCACATTTCGTAGAGGCAAGACTATTAGAAACTTTGTTGCCCCCAGTAAACTAAAACATAATAAAGAAAATAGCTCAGTAGGGATTAAAACATGCCAGATCAATAGTGGGGTGTTTAAATGTGGGAGGAGAAACTGTCTTTGTTGCAAAAACATTGCGGAGGGTGCAACATTTTAAATATAGCATAACTAACTAACATAACTAACATAACTAACTAACATAACTAATATAACAGGAAGCGATTTTCCGATAAAACATCGACTGAACTGTATGTCATCCTTTGTGATTTATTTGTTGTCCTGTGAGTGTTGCCTCCAATATATTGATCGGACCACCCAGCCACTGCATAAAAGAATGAACAGCCATAGGTGCAACACTATGAAAGGCTTTCTAAAACATAGTGTTTCACGACAAGAACATGAAAAAGATTTTAATAAAATTAGTATTTGCCCCATTGAACAGATACAGGAGGGGGTGAATGACAGATGGACACTGATAAATAGAAGGGAATCTATTGGATTTACAAATTACAGTGCTTTATACCGGGGGGGATTAAATAAGGCAATCGAACATGTGTGACTGGGTTGTCCCTGTCCCCCTCTCCTTCTTTTTTTTTTTTTTTTTCCTTCCCACTCCCACCTCACTATTTAGTATATATTTAGTATATATAATATTATTAATATATTATTTTTGCAATTTCCTGTTTTTTATTTGTGTCTGAATTCACATAGAAACATTATTATTAGTCTGGCTACATCTTTTTCTGAATCATTATATTACATTTCTTATTATAATTTCTCATAATTATTAATATATAAATATGATTTTGTTTTTTCTGTACACACATCTTATTTTCCCATCTAGCACACTCACTTCTTAGCTCCTTTATTTTCATTATCTTTAATGTGATAGAGATTTAGTCTCATGCAGTATTGACACTCATACAGCTACATCCTGTTGCTCCTTGCACCTACTAGTCATTTTGCATATACAGAATGTATATCTTTTTAGGTGTATTAGTCATTTTGTATCCAAAAAAGTCTGGGGTATCAGTTAATTTTCATATATGTATATGTACTCCTTTTTAGAATGATTGTTATTAACGTGTCCACTTTTTAATGTTATATATTTTATAATATTATTATTTGACTTTCATGTTTTATATGTTTTTAGTAGTCTTTTTAGTAGTTTATTTGGATTGACTCTCCCTGAGATGACCTGGAAGTAAAATAATAGGGTCATCTAGATATTTACCCATGTTGAGGATGTACTTTGTTATGACATGCTTGAGAAAGGCTCCGTTATATGTGGGTGCCGAAATGCATTGCGCTTATTAATAAATTATTCATACTCCTGAATTGATGGTCCACCTCTACTGCATCTATCATGAACTGTGGTAACCACTCAACTGCGCTTGGGATTTCATAGAGGATCAAGTGGCACGATAGGTCTGGATCGAGCCATTCTGTCTATCAAGTATTCAAAGTCACATTCATACAGTTTTTTAACCTTTTGGGCATTTCACAGGAATAACTGCAAAGTAAGAGTGAAAAGTTAAAATTAGCATTTTCTTTGCAGAAATTCCAAAGTATTCCCCAGCATTTCATACCAAACCAATTACTATTACCGATCTACCAATGCTGGTAATTGCCTAGACCCCTTTTGCAGCTATCAGCTGACAGTTTAGCTGCGGTTCCTGGCCATTGTTTGTGTATACAGTAAATATCGGAAGGTCAGTAAATCGTTCTGGTACTGAAACTAACCTCCTACCAGGACATACACTTACTGCCTGATCCCGGAAGGGATTAAAATTATATTGACATTTCGATATGTGCAGTTCTGAGCACCATTTAGAAGTTTACTTGCTGCACAGTTCATATTTACAGGGAAAAAAACTTGCCTTTTGTTATTGGAGGACAGCGTCATCTGGGCAGAGCTTCATGGCTGTTTGCCCCCCCCCCCCCACACACACACACACACTTCTCTTCATTGGGGCACTCCTACTGCAGCGGAGGCTGGAATTCATCTTTTGTGGTGTCGGTGGGGTAAGAGCACATAAGGATACGTAAATGTCACTGCCTGATTGTGCCTGTGCTACAGAGGATTAATCCTAACCTTCACTGCAGTAGGTGCGGGCCATTCCAATGATGTCATGGTGGGGGCAGGGACTACGGTGCTAAAGTAGGCGGGAAGACAGGAGCACATGAGCCATGAAGCCCTGCCCAGATGACACTGTTCACTAATGATAAAAAGTATTTATGAGCAGAAAGACAGCAAAAATATTTTTAAAAAGGTAAGTATGAAAATGTCACAGGAAGTAAAAAAATAGAAGAACTACTAAATGTGTATTGCCTACAGCTTCCCAACTCCCCCTCTTTCTGTAGACAATGGATTATCCTCTGATGTCACAAGAGAGTTGGCTGGATCTTGTGTCTGATCTCTAGCTCCAGCCCGAGTGATGTTACAATTAGTGATGAGCGAGCATGCTCGTCCGAGCTTGGTACTCATTCGAGCATTAAGGTACTCGATGGTACTCGTAACTCGGACGAGCATCTCGCAAAGATTCGGGTTCGAGTTCGATAAAACAGCTAAACAATTGTTTGTTTAGCTGGTTTAATAATAATAAAGTTTCAGCTCCCTGGGAAAGCAGGGAAACAGTAATACAGTGATCGGCATTACTGGGGTTAGCGATCCTCTGCAGTAATGCCGATCCCTGTATTGGTTAATAATATATTTAATTAATAAAACACATTTTCGTTCTAATAAAGTTATTTCCCTTGTTCAATAATTTAATTCTAACAAATCCATAGTTGTGCAATTAAATATACTGTTAAAATAAATATATATATATAAATGTATATTTATATATTTATTTATTTACAGTATATTTAATTGCACAAGTATGAATTCGTTAGAATTAAATTATTGAACAAGGGAAATAACTTTATTAGAATGAAAATGTGTTTTATTAATTAAATATTAATTATTACAGGAAGCTCTATTAAAGCCGGCAAATTCCTACATCAAATGTTTCTTTTAATTATGCTATCACAATAGCATTATTAGAAGAAACATTTTGCTTTATATGTGCGCTCAGCCGATTGGCTGAGTGCACATTTTAAGAGCCGGTCTGCAGCACAGTGACTTCATTGTGCCGCAGACTGGCGAAGAGGACGCATGGGGACATCGGGTATAAAGCTCTCCCAACCCCCTCCCCTTTACTGCACCCATCCCAGCAAGGAAGGGGGGTCACTTAACCCCTTCCTTGCTGGTATGGGTGCAGTCTGACATCAGTCTGGCCCCCAAAGGGTTAAGAGGGATGCAATGCATCCTCCCTTAACCCCTTGGGGGCCAGACAGCGTTTTTTTTTATTATTATTATTTTTTTTTTAAATGCATAGGGTTCCCACTATTTTCATAACCAGCCGGGTTAAAAACCAAGCAACAGCAGCCTGGTAACATCAGGGTGGGAAGAGCCATTGGTTTAGGACCTCCCCAGCCTAAATATTACCAGCCTGCTGCCGCCATAGTCCAGGAGCACCAATTTTGACGCTCCGGGACCACTGGCACCCGGCTCTTCCCAGTACCCCTGGTGGCAGTGGGTACTGGGGTAATAATGGGGGGGTTAGTGTTAGCCATTTTATACCGGCTTACACTAGGCCCTGACTTAGTAGTGGAAGCCATCTAATAGACGGAATCCATTACTAAGTCTATAAAGTAAAGAAATAAAGACAAGACACAAGTGAAAAACATTTTTTATTCAAATAAAAACACCCCCACACCCCTCATTGACCATTTTATTTTAAAAAAGAATCCAAACAACCACTGGTCATCGTCGTAGTCCATGGAATCCGTTGTAATCCACAGGATACCAATATCTGAAAAACAAAGAGGGAGAAACACACAAAAAACACACAAACAGGAGCACAACACCCATCATTGTGAGCGGTGTTGTGCTCCTTACAGTATGCAGCATCTTTACAGATCGCTGCTTACAGTCTGCCCCCCAAGGGGTTAAGGGAGGATGCATTGCATCCCCCTTAACCCCTTGGGGGCCAGACTGATGTGAGACTGCACCCATACCAGCAAGAAAGTGGTTAAGTGACCCCCCTTCCTTGCCGGGATGGGTGCAGTACAGGGGAGGGGGTGGGGAGAGATGTATACTCACCCTCCGATGTCCCCATGCGTCCTCTTCTCCGGTCCGTGGCACAATGAAGTCACTGTGCTGTGGACCGCCTCTTTAAAGCAAAATGTTTCTTCTAATAATGCTATTGTGATAGCATAATTAGAAGAAACATTTGATGTTTTAATTAAAGTTAAGTATTAATTATTACAATGAGCTCTCTTGTTGGCAATAGAAATTTGCCGGCTTTAATAGAGCTTCCTGTAATAATTAATATTTAATTAATAAAACACATTTTCATTCTAATAAAGTTATTTCCCTTGTTCAATAATTTAATTCTAACGAATCCATACTTGTGCAATTAAATATACTGTAAATAAATAAATAAATATATATATAAATATACATTTTTTTATATATATATTTATTTTAACAGTATGTTTAATTGCACAAGTATGGATTCGTTAGAATTAAATTATTGAACAAGTGAAATAACTTTATTAGAACGAAAATGTGTTTTATTAATTAAATATATTAACCAATACAGGGATCGGCATTATTGCAGAGGATCGCTAACCCCCTTTAATGCCGATCCCTGTATTACTGCTGTTTCCTGTCAATTTCCGTGGTGTTTCCATCAATTGAAACGAGCACTCGAGTATCGGTAAATACTTGTCTCGAGTAACGAGCACTCGAGCATTTTAGTACTCGCTCATCACTAGTTACAATCTCTGACCAGTGCAAAAAAAACTTGATTGCGCAAAAGCTTTGCAGAAAAAGTCTAATAATCTTGCCTTCTTAGAATTAAATGAGCACCAGATTATCAGGTATGTTAGATTTACATGTCAAAAAATCTACGTTGTTCTTCAGGAACACCAGGAACTGCGATCACATTGTCCGGTTCTGGATTTGGTTTGGATGCCTCAAAATTGACCGTGACCATTGGAGGTGCTACATGCTCTGTCACTGCAGTGTCTGACCAGCAGCTCACCTGCTCTGTAGGAGAATACTGGGGCGGCACATTCTCTATTACATTGCAGAATGAGAAGGGGTTTGCAAGATCCAGTGCAACCTTTACCTATGAACTTAGTATCATTGGAGTCTCTCCAAATGAAGGTGAGTCTAATCCTGTTAAAGCTGGTGACAAACAATATGGCTTTTATTATGTCTTCTGCAGTAAATGTTACCCAGCTTTTCCAGACTCCTGCAAGACAAGTCTGTATAATTATATATGGATGTTGTAGTTGTGCACGTATGACTGCAGACTTATGAGACTTTTAAAGGACAACTCTGGCCAAAATGTATCTTTGAATATGTTATTACATAAGCAAATTTAGACAAATTCCTAATATACACTAATTATGGGAAATGCACATATAGTGCTACTTCCCTCAATTTAGTAGATCAGACAGGCTTCAATTTCTCTCTAAAAAAAAAGTCCAGCAGGGGGTGCAGTATGTGTAGAAGTTACATGTAAAGAATGACAAGTTATCATTTTTTACATGTAATTTCTACATATACTGCGATCCCTGCTGGACCCTTCAGGTATGTACACAGAGTCGTGAAATCACTTTTTTTTTTTGAGAAATCGAAGCCTGCATGATCTACTTAATTGTGGGAAATAACACTATGGGGGACATGTATCATCCGGCGTACTGTTTAATTTCGGCGTAAAGTGCCGATATGCGACTGATTTTATGCGCAAATGGCCGATTTGCAAATAAAATATTCGCATATCGGCACTTTCCGCCGGGTACGCCGGTGAGACGGGGGTGTGGAGGGGGTGGAACGGGGGCGCGGACTCAGAGTCCGCGCGATTAATCATTTTTTCAACTAAAAGATACGCTGAAAACCTACTCCACCTTTCAGGTGGCGTAGGTTTTCTCGGCTGTGCGCACCGACGCGCACAGGATTTATGTAAAGGCAGTCCGCCTCTACATAAATCTCCGTAGCGCCGGAGATGCGGGGACATTTATAAGTCCGGCGTAAAAAACGCCGTACTTAATAAATGTCCCCCTATATGTGCATTTCCAATAATTAATGTATATTAGGAATTTGTCATATATCCTTTGATATGATTCCTTTTGGTAATCACCGAGCTGTCTGTGAATGCAACATAGGATTTTACTTTACTTTAGTGAACATCATTTCTATTGATTCTTTCCAGGCAGTTTTGGTGGAGGATTAATGCTTATAGTCGCTGGATCTGGATTTGATAATCAGCAGTCCAAGGTGTTTGTATGTAACACTGAATGCAAAGTGAATGAACAGAGATCCAATGCAAGTCTTCTGTATTGTGAAACCCCCCGGAACGGTAAGAAAGCTGGTATAATAAAATCAGTTCATATTTTATATCTGGAGTGTATGGCGCATTGAATATAAGACCCCTAGGGTCCAGGAATTGGAAAAATGTGTTAGAATTTATGAGGAGGAGGGAGGTGGAGAGCGTTTAGGAGGTATTGAAGAAGGAGAAAAAAAAAATTCTGTGTATTTTTTTGGGAGGGGGAGGGGCAAGGGGGGTGGATACATAGTAAGAGAAATACGGTGGGAGGATTGTGACCGATGGAGTACGCGCGGGGCAGCGGAATTTTTGTGATAAGTATGGGGATAGTTTATGGGAGTAGCCATGTGGGGGGCCGTTCGTGTCTGTTCGTGCGGGGGGGGGGGGGGGGGGGGGGATGTGCCCTGGACTCGGGCTGAACCAGATAGGTATGCACTGTTTTTTGTGTGTTTGTAAAGTGAGAAGCAGGCGACATTTTCTGTTTTCCGACCTTGGGCGGATCTTACCTAATCGTAGCCTCAGTGTTGGGTGTGTCAAAAATCTGTCTCCCCCGGGGTGCCATTGTCTAGCATAATAAATGGTTGGCTGTCATCCGGGGAGAACGGAGGAAGTGCGGATATGCCGTGTGTGAGTAGATCTGGTGGATAAAGGGGGCTGCAGCTGCTTGGTCTGATGAAGAGAGTTAAAATACAGATGGTTGTGGGGGGGAGGAGTTCTGTATGTTACTGTTTTTATAATTTAATTTTTTTTTTATCTTTTTCATTTTTATTTAGTATTGGTACTAGTGCTTTCCAGTTGGCCTGGCCTGGGGCGCGGTCCCCATGCGGGTGGGGGCGGCGGCCTTGCGCAGATAAAGTAGAGATTGAATAGATAGTGGGAGGTGGAAGTGGGAGGTGAAGTTGTGATCTTACAAGAACTGAGAAATGCTATCTGGTGCCTCGAGGGGTTGGCTATGTGGAAAACGAGGGGTTTGTATTGGTCCATGGGCTTTATTGGGTAGATGTTCTCTGTGGGGGTGGGAAGGGGTATTGATGTAGAAGTATTATTGTTAATTGTTTTATTGGAGTTTTTTTTTTCTTTTTTTTGATAAAACTAATAAAATGTATAAATGTAAAAAAAAATACTGCGAAATATAATAAATTATAATATGAAGTTAGTGTGTTAAAAATATAAAGAAATTTTTCTAACAGTACTTATCCAAGGTTATTAGAGGCAGTGTATTGTGTAGTAGATAAAACTTTCATGTACTATGGTCAATAGACAAGCATAGTGGTTACTATACAATGTGAACCTTCACTTATTAGACATTTAATGAATAGTTTCTTAGTATGATACCTGTGGGTATGACCCAGTGGGGTTGCTGAACTTCTAGGTTACTCTGTCTATAGGCACAGGTGTTGTGATGGTGGTCACTGCCCAACAATACACCATGTAGGTTAGGGACATACTTAAATTAGGTGGCCATAAAGTGGCTTTTACAGTTTGATCCCAATGTATGTGAACTACCTGTTGTTGGTTGTTTAAATTTGGCTGAGAAGCAGAAGATCAATGTACATCATGTGGATGTGCGGCCTTGTCTTTCTAACTTTGTGGTACTGTATATTAGTATGATACAGTTTATAAGAGGTGTATCCTAACCCTTTATGCTTTCCATCAGATGCTAATACATCTACCCAAAGCTGTGATGTCATTGTGAAGAATGGAGATTACTCTGCTCAGATGAACAACTCCTTTACATACTCTTCTGCATTAACTCCTGTCATATATGACGTCACCCCCAAGAGAGGAGGCACGGCTGGTGGGACCAGACTCACTATCACCGGAAACCAGTTCAGGTAGGCACCATCTGCAGGTTAGTTATGATGGTAGCTCTACTTCTATAACAGTAGTTTGCACTAATGTTAAAGTTAATTTCTCAGCTGCAATTCAGGTTCCAAACTGCTGACACTGTTAGGGTGCGTTCACACCTACAGGATCTGCAGCAGATCTGCAGCAGATTTGATGCTGTGTTCAGTTATTTAAATGAAATCTGCTGCAGAAAATCAGCTGCAGATCCTGTAGGTGTGAACACACCATTAAATAGAGAATTAGGCTATTTTAACTAACTCTGCATGGAGTAAAAGTACATATGAATATAAGGAGCTTTGTAATATATCTAATTAGACAAAAAATCTTTCTTTTCCTGTTATCAAGCACTTTACCTCTCCCCCACCTCGCTGTTAACCCCTTAAGGACACATGACATACCGTTATACCAGTGGGTCTGGTGGTGCTATGAAGTGAGCTCACTTTATAGAGTGTGGGGACTGGATGCTATCAGCAGCCGGGTCCTCACTGTTAATGACGGGCTGCTGCAATCCTGTGGCTGCCATTAACCCCTGCATTTAAAACAGTGATAGGATCTGTGCTCCTGTCACTGTCCGATCGGGACCCGATCATTTTTACTGAATGCCGCATTTCTCTTACCTTCTTCCCGGCAGTCAGCTTGGCAATCAATGCTTAGAGCCTGTGACAGACTTTGTGTAGTTTCCAACTATGGGTGGTTCTTCTATCTTTAAAACTAATTCTGTCAGGTAACCGCTCGCCTACATCGTGGATTCTTTCTTTAGGACAGTCAATCCCCTTAAGAAGAGAAAAAGCAAAAAGCTGATCCTAAGTAGAGCACAGATGCAAGTTAGCCACTCTCTACTGATTAAGTAGGAAGATTTCAACTACTTAGCTTCACCCAGAGACAGAGGCCTGGGACTCGTAATACCTATCAGGGGGATCACCGAGATTAAGAGGCAGAAGTCGGTCAGATACTATTGTTGTTACTATATTAATTATTATATCCAATTTGGCTTTTTGACAATTTTTTTTTTTTGTGGTTTTCCATTGAAGACAAATTAAATTAAGACATTAATACCAAAGCATTTGTGATTGCAATCATTTTCTGGAAGAAATTGAATATTATCTGACAGAATTGGGTAGGGGTGCCTATACTTTTGGCCAGCACTGTAGGGGTCCTCTATTATATGGGAACTGCACACAGAGGTCTTCTACCATATGAGAAATGCACATGGGGTCCTCTATTATATGGGAAATGCACTAAGGGGTCCTCTATTATATGGGAACTGCATATTTGTCCACTGCACTTTTGTCCACCCCCTTTTTATGTTTGGTGTGGAATTATATCCTATTAGATTTTTTTGACAATTCTTTTTGTGGTTTTTAATTGAAGACAAATTAAATGAAGAGATTAATACCAAAGCATGTATGATTGCAATCATTTTCTGGAATAAATGGTTTTGGCCAGCACTGTAGGGGAACTCTATTATAGGGGAACTGCACACTGTATGAGAAGTGCACATGAGGTCCTCTATTATATGGGAACTGCACATAGAGGCCTTCTACTGTATGGGAAGTACACATAGAAATTGATTCTTATGTACAGTGATTACCTGAAATGGTTGTGCAACAAAAAATTATCCAGGTCAGTTTCATTAGTTTGTGTTTTACAATGTTTCTGTTCAACCACAGTTCAAAAGCAATGTCTGATTTTTATTAATTGTTTTTAAGTAAATTAAAATGAATTATTACTTTTGTCAGTTTCAAGATATTTTAGTGACCATTGTGGGGTTTTTTCTTTATCAAAACAAAAAAAGTACAAACAATTTTGTCAATGGGTGTATATTTTAGGGGACATTTATGAAGACTAGCGTACTCGTATGCCAGTCTTAAATAAAGTCGTGCCCCATTTCAAGCCGGATTTACGATGAGGTGCAGGATTCCTAGTAAAACAGCAGACCCGTGCCTGTCCCAGGGCTTGCACAGAAATCTACCCCTGCTCCGGACCTGTATAGCTAATAGAGTTGGGAGCCCCATTTAGGAGTTTAAATACAGTGGATCTTATATCATAATTTGTGTCTTGAGGGATACATGACGATTTCAATGAGATCTCTGTAAAACACTTACTTTAGGCTCCCTAGCTCTCAACACCAGTGAGAATAAGCTCATGATAAGCTGCTGCCTTGGACCCACAGACTGAAATGGGGATGTTGATGCTCTTGTCTAGAACTTGCATTGTTTCTATAGTAACATGTTATTTTCCTTTTTTATTTTCCTTTTTAGCTTTGACATATCAGCTGTCAATGTCACCGTAGCACAGGCCGTATGTGATATTGAGTTGGCTAATAGCACGTACATCATATGTACAACCAACGCTCAGTCACCTTCACAAAGAACCAAAGTAAGAGTGTACATTGAAGGCCAAGGCATTGCTAATATGGTAAGAAGAAGAACTGGAAATAAAAAGTACAAATCTTAATTCTGCATCAGTAAAATACTTGCCAGTTGCTTAAAGACTCAAAAGGGCCTAGCCTGATCTATATAATAGCCATGGCCAATTATCTTCTAAACTAGCTCATTAATCCCAAAGAGTGTAGGCCCGTGCACCAAGTACAGCTAAGGGTGCCTAAAACAAAAACACAAGGGGGTGGGAATATTTGAGTAAAAATTAGATCTTGAAAACCAGAGTACTCAGTCTCCGATACTGGTGGACGATGGCTGCTCATGTTCAATCACTCCTATTATAGTATGTGGAACATTCAGTATCAGAGGAGTGAGCATGAATTATAAAAATTACTGTCATAAATCATTTCTTGCATTGCATTATTGTACTTCTCTACATAGGAATGCATTGTTAGGCCATGTTCACATGGCGAAAGAGACCGGACGTTCTATGGCAGTAATGGCAAGATGATCTTTCGGGCTGCAGAGAACTTTCCACTGCTCGCTATGGAGAGAGCGGCCGGATCAGCTCGCTCCACAGTGTGCACTGACATGGTTTTCTGCGGCCACTATTTAATGAATAGCGGCCGCAGAAAACTGACATGTCAGTTGTTTGCGTTGTCGCAAGGGATCCCGGCCGGAGCGTATACTATGTGTATACGGTCCGTCCGGGATCCCATAGATGGCTATGTAACGTATATTTCCGTAAAAATCACAGCCATTGTATAACAGCTGTGGTTTTATGAAAATATACGTTGTGCGAACATAGCCGTAAAATTTATTTATATTCTTATATCTTCTTCTTTAATTCTTTCTCTAACTTTAGGACAATGCAGACTTCTTCTACATCGATGTCTGGTCATCTAAATACACCTGGGGAGGAGAATCTCCACCAGACGAGGGGTTCTTTGCAGTCATCACAGCAGGGCAAACTATACTGCTGGATGTTAGTACACCAGTACTGAAGATGTTACTAATTCAAGGTAATGGGATTATATCCTTTATACAGTACTTTATTGGAATGATAGAATCGAGCATTTAACTGCTAGAGTAGAACTAATACAGCATTTTAGTTGTCTTTATACTCTTTAAAACACAACATTAAAAGGACTATTTAGTTAAGAAACCCCACGTTTCTCAGATTCCAAAGTCAAAGGAGAAAATGACTACAAAGAATGATTGTAGCTTTGGTGGGCCCGACATGTTCATGCATCGATTTTGATCATCTTCATGTAATGCCTCATTTCTCCTTTGGTGGTGCTGCAGTATAATTTAACACTTGATGCTGGGTTCTCCTACAGATTACAGCTGATGTCTGGTGGGTCCCAACATACAGAAAATCTGTGATCAGTTTACTGTTAAGAAAAAGGGATTGTTAAGGTCCATGCGTTGTAAACAGTACTTTTTAACTGTATTGATTCAGCTCTGGTTCCCTGTCTTTTGGCTGTCTGCTGCTCCTGTTGCTCCTCTAAGCATGTCTAAGCATGCTGAAGTAACATGCTTTGTGACTACACCTTAGATCAGGGGTCTCAAACTCAATTTACCCGGGGGCCGCTGGAGGTAGAGTCTGGGTGAGGCTGGGCCGCATCAGGTTTTCCACAAGAAAAGCTCTTACAAAAACATTCCAATGTCATCAAATGTTTTTATCTTTTCATCTGTTAAAACCACATATAGTTGCTGACTAGAGAAATGTAACTATTATTATTCAGATTCAAATGTCTTTATTTACAGTTCCTTAACATTTAACTTTCTGAACATGAATGGAACACACACACACACACACACACACACTGCCTGACCCCCACCCCACACACACATACAGGTACACTGCCTTACCCCCACCCCACACACACACACTGCCTGACGCCCACCCCACACACACATCGCCGCACTTACAGTAAAATTACCATTGAGGTGGGGGCCACAAACTAGTGTCCCGAGGGCCGCGAGTTTGAGACCCCTGCCTTAGATGATCACCATCACCAGACATTGGCCATATTAAAGAAATCACTGGTGATAGACCAATTTAGTCAGAAATTTGCTATGGCAGTCACCTAGCACATCATCGCTATGGACATCCCATCATCATCAAAGTAGGCTACGGCAGAACCAGTAACATAGGTATATATTTTAATTTCGAGCCCTTATGCGGTCTGTCTTTCTTTTATACAGGGGGAACTCTGGTTTTTGATGAAGCAGATATAGAGCTGCAGTCTGAGAACATCCTCATTACAGATGGAGGCACTCTACAGGTACCCAAACCCTAATATTTGTCATGGAAACAATTGGCTGATGAAAAGATACTGGATTCATTGTTTTATTAAATTGCCTCTATTTACATCATTTTTTTTCTTCTATGTTTAGATTGGAACCGAGGGAGCTCCATTCCAGCACAAAGCCATAATCACTCTTCACGGCCATCTACGTTCTCCAGAGTTACCATTGTATGGAGCTAAGACATTAGCTGTGAGGCAAGGGATCCTGGATCTTCATGGTAAATATACGAGGAATAACATGTATGATAACAGGTGAATTAAATAAGCTAAATGTACCAGCCCAGATATATTTATTCTAAACTTGGGGAGCCAGGCCACAGAGGGGAGGGCAAATCATCACACTGGGGGCTGGCCGGCCTGCCTCCAGGGTTTCATGCCTGGCTGATGCCCGGTGATAAACTGGCGCCGTGCTCGGGAAACAGGCCATGGTTCAAAAAAAGGACTGCGGCGACGGTATGCCCATGCTGGCGTCGGTCAATTTATATAAAAAAAGCTATGTACCACTGGTACATTCTGTTTAATGGAATCTAACCTGCTGATATCTCTCTATTGTGCAGAGGGCACTGAGGATGAAGCTAAGTCTTTTACCTTCATCCTTTACACCATTTCCATTCAATTTGTAGTTTAATTCAGCATCTAGTTAGGTCATTTGGAGCATTGGGAATGGGACTACCTCCCCAGAGCACCGATCCATCCCTGAGCGACCTGGCCCTTCTAATTATTACCAGGTGAGCTGTCCAGCAGGGAGAAGCAGGGAGTGCTCCAGGAGCAGCAATCATGCCCTCAGTGCACCAAACAGCCTTACTAGATGCTGAAATAAAGTACAAACTGCATGAAAACAGCACTGGGGATGAAGATAAGAGACATACCTTCATCCTCAGCATCCTGTATGCAACACAGAGCTATCAGCAGGTTAGATTACTCTAACTTCCTGATAGTTTTCCTTTAAAGTGTGCCTGTCAGGAAGCCACCATCAGTGGTAAAATCCTCATGATGGGCGGAAGTTCGAGCATTTATAAAGAAGGAATGTGAGTTGGTAATGCACACGACCCCGATTGGATCAGAATGTGGGTCATGTGCGGGGTGTTCTGTCTTTCCAAAACTAATGGTACACTGTTACACTTTACATACTGTCTTCCTGGGACATAAAATAACAAGCAAGCTATACTTATCCCCCTCGCTCCCTCCGCTATTCGATAATCTGGACCCAGTCCCAATTCGCCAGCTGCCCCCGATTTTTCACTTCAAGCTCAGCTGGATGTCAGTGGAAACAGGCCGACCAGCACTAGAAGATCGCACAGTGGGAGTGGGGCAGCAAAAAAAAAGTATGCATAGCATAAATTTTACCTGGACAACCTCTTTAAATGGTTAAATATGTAATGGTTATAGGGATAGCAAAAATATTTGACTATCAAAGAGTTCTTCAGGAAAACTCCATGTGGAGGAAACCTCTAAGGAACCATGAAATTAGGGCCAATACGCTTAATGGATTGAGTGCAATCTTTACCGTACTTCTGAACTATTCAAACTAAAGGTATATATTTATTCTATTTTATTTGTTTTCTTGCACACTCAATTCAATGCCATGAACATATAACTTGAAACAAGAAATCCTAGCAAAAAAAATATAAAATTGTGCTAGACAAAGGTACTTCTCTACTCCTAAATCTCTTTTGAAAGCAGAAGTACCTGTGCTTATATCTATACCATTAAATTAAAATAGGTCCTCCACTCCCAAAGTCCCCCCCCCCCCCTTCTCCTATTTTAGTTTAATGGTATAGATATAAGCACAGGTACTTCTGCTTTCAAAAGAGATTTAGGAGTAGAGAAGTACCTTTGTCTAGCACAATTTTATATTTTTTTGCTTGGATTTGCTTGTTTCAAGTTATATGTTCATGGCATTGAATTGAGTGTGCAAGAAAACAAATAAAACAGAATAAATATATTGTGCTAGACAAAGGTACTTCTCTACTCCTAAATCTCTTTTGAAAGCAGAAGTACCTGTGCTTATATCTATACCAATAAACTGAAATAGGTCCTCCACTCCCAAAGTCCATCCCCCCACTTAGTCCCCCAATGGGGTCTTTCTAGGAAGCCAAGTCTTCCTAGAATTTTGTAACAAGTTTTACAACTTTACCAGGTTTACCAGATATACCAGATTCTTGGAAATGCACGTTTTTCTCTGTTTTCTAGGCATCCCTGTGCCTGTTACATGGACAAGACTCGCTCAGACAGCAGAGTCCGGGAACTCAACCTTGATTCTACAGCAAAACGTGAATTGGAAAGCTGGAGATGAAATAGTGATTGCCTCAACAGGTGATAGGTATAAACCCCAGAATCTAACTACAATGTAATGTAAAAATGATAATTTTTATTTATATAGCGCCAACAGATTCGATCAGCACTTTACAATTTTGAGGGTACATACAGTACATAAGAGTTTACAGACTATGAGTAATGGGTTGGAGACAAAAGGCAGAGGGCCAAAAGCGCTTCGCTGTTACTATGATCTAGCCATCTTTATAGATAGGACAGTGCAGGTAGAGGTGGGTGAACCAGTCACCAATCAAGGTCTGTATGTACAGGTCCAAGTGCTTGACTGGAAAGAAGGGGGGAGGGGATTGACCAAATCAGGGAACCTGATAGGCCTGTTTGAAAATATGAGTTTTAAGGGCACGTTTGAAGCATTGAGTAATTGAGGTGAGTCTGACATTCTTAGGCAATGCATTCCATAGAGCTGGTGCAGCTCTGTTGAAGTCCTCAAGACTGGAATGAGAGGTGCGGATTAAAGTGACTCTGTACTCACAATCTGACCTCCCCCAAACCGCTTGTACCTTCGGATAGCTGCTTTTAATCCAAGATCTGTCTTGGGGTCCGTTCGGCAGGTGATGCAGTTATTGTCCTAAAAAACAATTTTTAAACTGACAGCCCCGTGCCCAACGGCTGGGGCTTAATTATGTATGCATTAGGCTGGCACAACCTCTCTGTCTCTCCTCCCCGCCCTCCTCATCATTAGGAATGCACCGGGCAGATTGTCTCCTATTCATCAGCTGTGTCAGCCCAGCATATGGGCTGGATTGTTAAGGCACCTGTGCAATGTTCAGATGGGAGAAAATATTCCAGTGGTACTCCTAATGATGATGAGGGTGGGGAGGAGGGACGGAGGGGTGGTGCAAAGTTAGGGCACAGATACTCTAAGCCCCGGCCGTTGGGCACGGGGCTGCAAGTTTAAAAATAGTTTTCTAGGACAATAACTGCATCACCTACCGAACAGACCCCAGGACAGATCTTAGATTAAAAGCAGCTATCCGAAGGTACAAGTGGTTTTGGGGGGACAGATTGTGGGTACAGAGTCGCTTTAAGGAGGACGTTAGGCATAGGTCATTAGCAGAGCGCAAAGCACGGGTAGGACCAGTAGTGGATTATAATAGGGGCGTTTCGGGCGGCAGCCCTGGGCCCTGAGCTCCTGGGGGGCCCATGACCACCCAAAAAGACTTGGCTACACTTCCGCCATGATTTGCAAAAATCACAGTTTTTTTAATGGCAATTTTGCACAAATCAGGACATCATGACATTATCTGTCCTGTACTATGAACCTATGGGGCCTATGGTAAAGTTAATTCCCCCCTGGGTAGGACGGTAGCTAGGGATGAGGCAGGAGATGTAGGAGGTGCAGCACTGTGGAGTGCTTTATGTGGGAGCAGGAGCAGTTTGTATTGTATCCTGTGCTTAATAGGAAGGCAATGTAGTGACTGGCACAGGGGAGAGGCATCGGTATAGCGTCTGGAAAGAGAGATCTACCTGACTGCTGCATTAAGAGTAAACCGGATGTGTTTACACTTCTGGCATTGCATTGCCAATTACTATAATATGAGTAGTGATTATTTTCATTTTGTCTTCAATAAAATATATAAATATATATATATCTATCTATATATATATATATATATATATATATCTCTATATATATATATATATATATATATATATATATATATATATATATATATATATATATATATATATATATATTGTGGACATGTCACTGGTAAAGTGCTCGAGGGGATGTACATCTCACCCAGGTTGATACATAGTGTGAGATGGTGAGTCCAGGAGGCATCTGTGCTCAGCAGTGTTATGCTGCTGAGCTATTATTTATTATTGCCGGGGCTGGACTTACATGGAATGGCAGGTAGGTCTTGGTAGTGGGACTTGCCATTCCCTCCCCCTCGATCCAGTGTGGGTTTTGGGATCAGGTGAGCTCTGATCCCAATCAGCCTGAGAAGGCAAAAGCTGTGCTCAGTGTACAGGTCCTGGCTCTCAGTCAGGAGTGAACAGCCTGCAGGCTGGGTTTGCTGCGAGCAAAGGATACTGTCGCTGCTGGGGGGCTTACTCAGCGACTCTGCTTACCAAGTGCCAGATAGGTGACCGGTTGTTAGTAAGTGCCCGGACGGGCAGGACCTTTTGTTTTGTTTGTTCTGAAAAGCACGGTATTGCTATTTTTCTGTTATGGACTGTTTATGATACAAATAAACACCAAGCTGTTTTTTATAAGTCCAAGTTTGCTGACTGAACTGTGTCCAAACACACCATCCCCCGGGAAGATCCCTACAATTGGTGCTGCGGAGCGGGCAAAATGGTTGCTAGGGGCAACGGTGTGCATCAACTTGGCTACAGCTGCTTATGTCCTGGGTGAAGGCTGCTGCTTCACTCCAAAAACAGTCAAGCAACATGGAGGAGATGATGAAGCAGTTAATGCAAGTGAGTCTGCAACAGCAACAAGCTCTGACAGACGCTAACCTACGCCATGAGCAGGCATTGGCCGCACACCAGCAGGCTAATAGGCAACAACAGCAGGCTCAGGCAGATGCTAATCTGCGCCATGAACAGGCTCTGGCAGATGCTAATCTGCGCCACGAACAAGCGATGGCCCAACAACAGAGACTTATTGAGCACCTGATAGCAAAGCAAGAGGCGTCTGCAGGTGCTAATCCCCAGCTGGTGGCAGCAGCCGCGCCAGAGACTTTGTCTGTGAGAAGAGCCGTGCAGCGTGCGCTGCAAAAGATGACGGCTGATGACGATGTTGAGGCCTACTTAACTGTCTTTGAGCGTGTGGCTGAGCGAGAAAGGTTGCCATCCACTGAGTGGGCAGAGGTCATTGCTCCCTATTTAACAGGCGAACCTCAAAAGGCCTATTATGACCTCAGTGAGCAAGAGGTCAAAGACTATCCTCGGCTAAAAGCAGAGATACTCGCCCGACTAGGAGTTACTGCTGCTGTCCGTGCCCGGAGGGTCCGCAACTGGAGCTACAGTCTGGACAAGTCAGCGAGGTCCCAGATGTATGACCTGATTCATCTGGCAAGAAAGTGGTTGGAGCCAGATACCTCTACTCCTGCCCAGATCCTAGAGAGGTTCGTGATGGATCGCTATCTCCGTGCACTTCCTGCTGATCTGCAACGCTTGGTGGGACAAGGCGACCCTAGGAGTGCCGACGAACTCGTCAGCCTTGTGGAGAGGTTCCAGGCGACCGAGGACTACCTCCGTGATGTTCCTACAGCACCGTCACCTCCCCGGAGTGCCAGATCTGTGCCATCATCTGGTAAGAGACTTCCATCTATTGGGGGAGTGTGGAGGGGTGCTGATAGAGGGAAGAGCGCTCAGGAGGTGTCTCAGGGGCAAAAGACTGGTGGTGGTCCCCGGTGGCTAAGTGGCCCTAAAAAGGACTCCCTGCCAAGGAGACCAGGCCCTATCCAGTGCTGGAGATGCCATGAGACGGGACATATGTCTGCCCATTGCCCTCTTACCACTGAGCCCATGGAGTGTGACGCTAGCCGGCGTCAGTCGCTATTTGCGGAGCCGTCTTTTGTTGCAGTCACTGGACTAGAGACTGAACCACAAGTCTGCAACATTACTGTAAATGACTTTCCTGTTAAGGCGTTGCTGGACTCAGGAAGCCTTGTCACCCTGGTGCATGCCAGCCTGGTGGCTGGGGACTTTGTGCCAAAAAGACATATGAGTGTGGTGTGCATACATGGTGATACAAAGGTTTACCCTATAATACTGGCTAATGTCGGGACTGAACTAGGCGCTATACAGTATGAAGTGGGTGTGGTTAAAAACCTTATGCATAATGTGATATTGGGGCGTGATTTTCCATTGTTCTGGGCTCTATGGGGAAAACAACAATCCCCTGAAAGGAGTGAGGAGACCCCTAAGTCTATTGCATTACCCACGGTAACTGATAAAAATGTACAGGATGAAAATGATGCTTTTCCTTTGCAGGTCCTGGCTGGTGAGGAAGAGGCTCCTCCCACTGCGCAGAATGTTCCAGACTTAGAGGTGTCTAGGGATAGTTTTGGTACGGCACAATTACAGGACCCCACTCTCAAAAATGCGAGAGAGCAGGTCACTGTTATGAATGGGGTACCTCAGGAACCAGAAGCTGAGAAAAAGTTTCCACATTTTTCTGTGACTAATGATCTCTACTATAGAGTCACTAAGATTAATGATGAGGTTGTGGAACAGCTTCTGGTGCGTAAGTCGTACCGGCGTCAGGTACTCGACATGGCCCATAATCATGTCCTTGGGGGCCACTTGGGGACAGATAAAACACAGGAGAGAGTCCTCCAGAGGTTTTATTGGCCTGCGATTTATGCTGACATAAAAAAATACTGTGAGTCGTGCCCCACATGTCAGCTTAGCGCTCCAGTGTCGCATTTTCGCAGTCCTTTGGTCCCACTCCCCATCATAGAGGTACCTTTTGACCGGATCGCAATGGACTTGGTGGGTCCCATTGTAAAGTCGGCTAGGGGACACCAGTACATTCTAGTTGTGTTGGACTACGCGACCCGCTATCCTGAGGCTGTACCCCTAAGAAACACTGCCTCTAAAACCATTGCACGGGAATTGTTTTATATGTTTTCCAGGGTGGGGATCCCCAAGGAAATCTTGACCGACCAAGGTACCCCATTTGTGTCAAAGGTAATGAAAGAGCTATGCAAACTGTTTAAAATCTCACACCTACGTACCTCTGTATATCACCCACAGACAGACGGGTTAGTGGAGAGGTTTAATAAAACCCTGAAACATATGTTAAAAAAAGTGGTGGAAAAGGATGGTCGTGATTGGGATCACTTACTACCTTATCTAATGTTTTCTATTAGGGAAGTACCCCAAGCGTCCACAGGGTTCTCTCCCTTCGAATTAGTCTATGGTCGTCACCCTAGGGGTTTGTTGGATATAGCGAAAGAGACATGGGAAAGTGAGTCCACCCCATACAAGAGTGTTATAGAGCATGTAGCACAAATGCAGGACCGTATAGCCACTGTAATGCCCCTAGTAAGGGAACACCTCCAGAGGGCGCAAGAGGGCCAAAGCAGAATTTACAATCGTTCTGCAAGAATCAGGACATTTAGCCCAGGTGACCGGGTACTCATACTTGTTCCCACGGTAGAAAGCAAATTCTTAGCAAAGTGGCAGGGTCCCTATGAAATTGTAGAGAAGATCAGTGAGGTCAACTACAAGGTACACCAACCAGGTAGAAGGAAGCCTTTTCAAGTTTATCACATAAACTTGATCAAGCCCTGGAAAGACAGGGAATCCTTGGTGGCGACAAATCCTGTTGGTCATCTGTCACCACCAATCCCTCCGGTCAGGATTGGTGACACCCTATCGGTGTCCCAGAAGCAGGAAGCTAAGGAGTTCCTGCAGAAAAATAAAAACAAGTTTTCTGACCTACCAGGGCGTACGCATCTCATTAGTCATCATATTGAAACTGAGCCTAGAAGCAGAGTAAACCTTAAGCCCTATAGGATACCAGAAGCCCGGAGGGAGGCGGTATCATCCGAGGTAAAACGTATGCTTGACCTAGGAGTCATTGAGGTGTCCCAGAGCGAGTGGTCCAGCCCGATTGTGTTAATCCCAAAGCCCAATGGAACTTGGAGGTTCTGTAATGACTTTAGAAAGTTAAATGAGATCTCCAAGTTCGATGCCTACCCCATGCCCAGGGTAGATGAGTTGATAGAAAGGATGGGTAATGCCAGGTACATAACTACCCTTGATCTCACTAAGGGCTACTGGCAGATCCCCCTCACTCCTGAGGCTAGAGAGAAGACTGCGTTCTCCACCCCTGATGGGCACTTCCAATATGTAGTGATGCCATTCGGGTTACATGGAGCCCCTGCCACTTTTCAGAGGTTGATGGACTTGATTCTGCGACCACATCGTGATTACTCCGCTGCCTACCTCGATGATGTGGTCATTTTTAGCCCGGATTGGGAAAGTCACCTCTGTAAGGTCCAGGCGGTGTTAGATGCCATAAGTGATGCGGGGTTAACCATCAATGCAGAGAAGTGTGCACTAGCCTTAGAGGAGGCCAAATACTTGGGCTACATTATTGCGAGGGGGTTAGTGAAACCACAACTAAATAAAATCGAGGCAATACAGAATTGGCCTCAACCCCTCACAAAGAAACAGGTCAGAGCTTTCCTGGGTATTACGGGCTATTACCGTAGGTTTGTGCCAAATTTTGCCTCAGTTGCAGCCCCACTAACTGACCTGACAAAGGGTGCGAAGTCCGCAATGGTGACATGGACTCCAGAGGCCGAGAAGGCTTTTCAAAGCCTCAAGTCTGCCCTGTGCCAACAGCCTGTGCTAGTTACCCCTGACTTTAGGCGAGAGTTTCTAGTACAGACAGATGCCTCTAACACAGGGTTAGGTGCCGTCCTCTCACAGGTCGTGAATGGCGAGGAGCACCCGGTGATGTACTTAAGTAGAAAGCTATCCCCGGCCGAGAAAAACTATGCCATAGTTGAGCGAGAATGTCTGGCAGTGAAGTGGGCCCTAGAATCCCTGAGGTACTACTTACTAGGCAGGAGGTTTAAGTTAGTGACAGACCATGCCCCCCTAACATGGATGAAAATAAACAAGGAGAAGAATGCAAGGGTGACTAGGTGGTTTCTGTCCCTACAAAACTTTAATTTCACTGTGGAACACCGGCCAGGGAAATTACAGGCAAATGCTGACGCCCTATCAAGGGTACACTGTCTGTGGGGACAATACACTCAGCCCTCCGGTCTGAAGAAGAGGGGGGGGATATGTGGACATGTCACTGGTAAAGTGCTCGAGGGGATGTACATCTCACCCAGGTTGATACATAGTGTGAGATGGTGAGTCCAGGAGGCATCTGTGCTCAGCAGTGTTATGCTGCTGAGCTATTATTTATTATTGCCGGGCCTGGACTTACATGGAATGGCAGGTAGGTCTTGGTAGTGGGACTTGCCATTCCCTCCCCCTCGATCCAGTGTGGGTTTTGGGATCAGGTGAGCTCTGATCCCAATCAGCCTGAGAAGGCAAAAGCTGTGCTCAGTGTACAGGTCCTGGCTCTCAGTCAGGAGTGAACAGCCTGCAGGCTGGGTTTGCTGCGAGCAAAGGATACTGTCGCTGCTGGGGGGCTTACTCAGCGACTCTGCTTACCAAGTGCCAGATAGGTGACCGGTTGTTAGTAAGTGCCCGGACGGGCAGGACCTTTTGTTTTGTTTGTTCTGAAAAGCACGGTATTGCTATTTTTCTGTTATGGACTGTTTATGATACAAATAAACACCAAGCTGTTTTTTATAAGTCCAAGTTTGCTGACTGAACTGTGTCCAAACACACCATCCCCCGGGAAGATCCCTACAATAATATATATATATATATATATATATATATATATATATATATATATATATATATATATATATATATAGACTGGAGGGGGGAGATTTTAGAGGAAGGAAGGCTGATTAGTAAGGAATTGCAGTAGTCTAGACGTGAATGAATCACAGAGACATTGAGAGATTTAGCTGATTCAACAGTAAGGAAGGGATAGATTTTAGAGATTTTTTTTTTTTTAGCTGCAGGTGACAAGAATGTGATGGAAATTGAAAATGGGGAGTGAAGGACAGAGTCAAACATAACTCCAAGGCAGCGGGCTTGCTGTGTAGGAGTTATGTCAGGTGGAAGGTGGTTAGCAAAGGGAGGGAAGCTCAGTTTTAGCAAGATTGAGCTTTAGGAATAGGGAGGACATGATATCCCCTGTGCGCCCCCTAGTAGTATATAGCTCCCATGTATGCTCCCCATTATATATACCAGTTATATATACCTCCAGTTATATATACTGTACCCTGCGCCTGAGGAAGTCTCTACCTAATTTTTGAGCCGAAACGCGTTGTGTCTGCTAATAAATACCGCTTGTTATATTATTATACCTCTTGGAGATTCTCCTTGGTGGTGTATGATAGACTGGATATTCCTACACCTGCGCCAGGCTCGTTTGGAAGGTTCTTCCCTGTCCCAGTTGGTAGCTGTTGGGAATTTGCTCTACTGCTACTGTCTTTAGCTCCCGATTCACCTGTGAGGCACCTATAGCCGGCTGCAGTGGTATTTTGAGCTACTGATAGTGGTGTGCCTACATATGCACAACCTGTACAGGTGAGCACACACTCTGTTCACCTCCTCTGCTTATTTTGAGCTGGCCTAAATTACTGCACTAGAAGGGTGCCCTTCTTCTGTCTTTGTCACCTTTCATCATTGTGTGCAGCTCACAAAAGAAAGAAGGCGTGCGCGTCCGGGACTGATCCCTGAGAAACCCCAACAGTAAGGGAAAGAGAATATGAGGAGGAGCTGGCAGTCTACAGTGTTAAAAGCTGCAGTAAGGTCCAGAAGTATTAACAGAGAGAGGTTGACTTTAGATTTAGTAGTGAGGAGATCATTAGAGACTTTTGTAAGAGTAGTTTCTGTAGAATGGAGAGGACAGAAACCAGACTGAAGGGTGTCAAGAAGAGAGTTTTCAGAGAGATATTAGACAGGAGTAGACCAGACGTTTCAATTTAGAGATAAAGGTGAGATTAGAGACAGGGCGATAGTTGGCTGTACAGGATGGGTCTAAAGACAGGGCCATATTTACCACTAGGCACCCGTGGTCCATTGCCTAGGGCAGCACCTTGCAGGGGGGGGGGGGCAGCACCAGGGAGCAGGGGGAAAGGAGAAAAACTTTTTTTTTTTTTTTTTTTTTTTTTTTTTTTTAGTCTCCTATATCCTGTTCAGGCTTGCCAGTAAATCTGGTGTTTTTTCCAGGGGGGTGGGGGGTATGATGGTATTGTTCAGGTCTGGTAAGGCCAATCTGTGCGTGAACATGGGGTGTCTTCAGGTATAGTGCCCAGGGCAGGAGCAATTGTTAATACGGCCCTGTCTAAAGAAGGTTTTTTCAGTAATGGAGTGAAAGGTCGAGGTTAAGATGCCATGAGAAAGGGAGAGGTTGAAGATTTTAGTTCAGTGAAGCCCCTATTCCACCGACCGTGCTATTAGCGCTAGTTTGCTCCTCGTTCCCTGCTCGCTGCCACTGCTATTTCGTGTAGCGACAGCAAGCGGGCGAGTCCGGGGGGAGGCGCGGGGGGGGGGGCTGTCCGGGTGATCGCTAGATTGTCCGGGCAGCCCATAGCATACAGCAGCGGTCTGCTGCCAACGCTCCTATTCCACGGAGCGATGGCAGCAGATCGTTGCTGTATGAGTCGTTTGTCTTTCAACAGCCGATATGAACGATGTCGGCTGATCGTTGCCTTCTATTCCATGGGATGATTAACAGCAGATATTGGCTGAATACGGCTGATAATCATTCCGTGGAATAGGGCCTTAAGTAGTGAGAGCAGGAGAGAGTAGGGTGAAAGGAGGAGATGAGCCTGGAGACTTCTTCCTTTGTCATTGGTTGGAAGGCTGAAAGAGGTGCGGCGGGAGGGGCGGGAGGTCGGGACTGGTACGGGGGGAGGGACGCTCGGACGGGACTGGTGCGGGGGGAGGGGCGCTCAGATAGGACTGGTATGGGAGTCCTTAGACGGGACTGGAATGGTGTGTCACTGCACATACAGTAAAACGTGTGGCGCTCATGCCGGGCCGTGTGTGTGTTGGGGGGGGGTGCGATTTTGCACTGGCCGGCCAAGACCGTTGCGGGGTGGGGGTGCTCTGACACGAGGGGCGCAGAGGGGCGCGCTCTGACAAGCCAGGCAGCTCAGACCAGGAGATAGAAATATGCCGCAGATACCGTCGTGGCTAAGTTGAGATCGATTAACCAACGCCAGAGACGGTATCGGTATTTTTGCACTATACCGCCCACCTCTATCAGGGTGAAGGCCGCTCAACCTCCCGCTGGAGCCCCTTATACTTAGCGCTTCCACGAAGTCCCAGTCCTGGAGCCTGTCTCGGCGCCATCAATCCCCGTCAGAAGCCGTGCGCGCGCTCACCAAAGATGAGTCCAACGCCCGTAGAGAATGACTGTTCCAGTTTTCAGTCTATTTATATTTTCTGAAGATTTTATTTCTGTATATTATTCTGGTGGACACATGGACATAAGATTCCTGACTGTAGGAGAGTGTATTGAATATGCTCTTCATGACGTGTTCTAATGACCTGATCTTGTGATCCTGTGTTATCTGCCTCCAGCTTTATCATGTTATCATGGAGGCATTAGCTTTATTATTAATTTTTTTTTATTACATTTTAATTGAAATCCTATAATAAGTTATGGGGGCTCTGTACATAGTCGAACCACTATTCATTTTATTATCCTCTTACAGACACAGTCGAAGTCAGAATGAGAAGCGGATTATACAGTCTGTATCTGAAGATGGCAAAAACATCACCCTAACACAACCATTACTATATAAGCATTTGGGGATCTCGGTCACTCTACCTGATGGCAGTGTTTTTGAGGCCAGAGCAGAAGTAGGTCTGCTTACTAGAAACATCCTTGTCCGAGGTTCCACCAATGTGGAATGGAGCGACACAATACCAGCCTGCCCGGATGGATTCAATACAGGTAATTTTATAGTTTAAAAGTCCAAAAGATAGGTCAGCACTCCCTCCAATTCCTATAAGGTTGAAATGTTTCCCGGGCTGTATGCCACACCAAGCGTGTGTGAGACTGATACTTGGACCATAGGGTTTTCTGATACAAACAAAATGATGAATTTTCCCCAGCACTTTTAAAACAATTAAAGGAGAAGTCTGGCGGAAATTTTTATTAAAGTATTGTAATGCGCCCAAAAATCTATACAAATTACCAATATAAACTTATTATGGGAAAAGCTTATAAATCGCTTTTTTCCCTGCACTTACTACTGCATCAACGCTTCACTTCCTAAATAAAATGGTGATGTCACTTCCTGGATAACATGGTGATGTCACGACCCGACTCCCAGGGCTGTGGCTGCTGGAGAGGAGGATGGCAGGGGGACACTGACACAAGGCACTGGAGGGACACTGAACATTCCCCTGCCATCATCCTCTCCAGCAGCCACAGCCTGCAAAGCTCTGAGAGTCGGGTCGTGACATCACCATGTTATCCAGGAAGTGAAACCTTGATACAGTAGTAAGTGCAGGGAACAAGCACTTTATAAGCATTTACCGTAATAAGTGTATATTGGGGATTTGTATAACTTTTGGGGGGCAATACAATACTTTAATAAAAATTTTCGTCTGACTTCTCCTTTAAATGGGTTATCCAGTGGGGGAAAAAAAATTCTTTCAAATCAGCTGGTTTTAGAAAGTTACATATATATTTTTAAATGACTTCTATTTAAAAATCTCAAGTCTTACCATACTGCAGGAAATGTTGTTTTCTTTCCAGTCTGACACAGTGCTCTCTGCTGCCACCTCTGTCCATGACAGGAACTGTCCAGAGCAGGAGAGGTTTTCTATGGAGATTTGCTGCTGCTCTGGACAGTTCATGTCTCTGACAGAGGTGGCAGCAGAGAGCACAGTGTCAAACTGGAAAGAAATTTTCTGCAGGACATACATCGGCTGATAAGTACTGGAAGACTTGAGATTTTTAAATTGAAGTAAATTACTAATCTATATAACTTTCTGAAACCAGTTGATGGGAAAGAAAAAGATTTTCTCTGGATAAGCCATTTAATCGTGGCTCTAAACACAAAACACAGACAATAAACATATATTTACAAGCAGTGTAAAGTTAGTACCAACCATATGTAAGGACAATACTTCAATATACAATGGATTAAAAAATTAAATTGTAATTACTGGTATACAGTTTACATATATTCTCATATATAGGTGGCATCCATAGAACTAGCGACACTCCCACATTATATATTGTTCTATATAGATGGCATCACTAGGCCTAATGTGAGGTCCCGCACATATCAGTGTGTCTGGGGCCGGAGATAATGACAGGCAGCTGTGATCCCGCAGCTGCCTGTCATTAACCCCTTAAACGCCGCGATCTATAACGATTGCGGCATTTAAGGTAGTCAGTGACAGGACAAGCACCTGTCACTGACTGATCGGCTGCAGGGGTCCCAATCGCTTGTACCGACGGGCGGGGGTAAGTCACTTACCTCCATTCTGTCGGATCGGCCATCTCTGTATAGAGTCTGCTCTCAGGCTGGCTCTATGCAAAAATCGCCGATAACACTGATTTAGGCTCAGCTATGGCATAGCATAGATCAGTATATGCAATTTATTGATTGTATGTTTTTTTCAAACATTTTCGCTTACACCAATGTGATATTAATAAAGATATCATGGTGCAAAAAATGACACCCCAACCAGCCCTGTAGGTCAAAAAATAAAAGTGCTATGGCTCTTAGAAGGCGAGGAGGAATACTGCATTATTTTGACCTGGCACCAATGACCTCGGTCATGAAGGGGTTAAAAAGAACAGGACCCAAAACAGACCCTTGTGGTCCCCATTTGTAACCAGTCTCTGCTTGGAATACACACCACTAGTGATGAGCGAGTTCTAAAATGCTCGGGTGCTCGTTACTCGAGACGAATATCTCCCGATACTCGAGTGCTCGTTTCGCATAACGAACCCCATTGAAGTCAATGGGAAACACGAGCATTTTTGCAGGGGACCTAAATTCGGTAGAGGGAAGGTTGTGAGAAAACCTGTTAACCTTAGAAAATGATGGAAACACAATGGAAATGGACAGGAAACATCAGGGGCAGCATGTATCGATGCCTCTGAGGCTGCCTAATGGCACCATTATGCCAAATTGTGGGCAACAGCCTGGTTAAAACAGAGGTAGGCAATATGAACCACCCAAAAACTCAGCCTGACACAGCATGGCAGTGAGAACACAGGGAACCATTAAAACAGAGGTAGCATATAATGAACCACCCAAAATCTTAGCCTGACACAGCATGGCGGTGAGGACACAAAGAACCATTAAAAACAGAGGTAACATATGAACCACCCCAAAATTTAGCCTGACAGCATGGCGGTGAGAACACATGGAACCATTCAAACACCAGTAGCATATGGACCACCCAAAAACTTAGCCTGACACCACAGACTCAGACCAAGATGGACAATACAATCATCCAATAAAAATGGCCGGATTATGGCTAGATTTAAACTCATACCCTCATGCAGTTGTGTGTGAGAGACATATATTTGGAGGTAGGGATGAAGAATAACAATACAGTTTTCTTAAGAGGCCCCAAGCTAAAAAATAAAAGGACGGCAGAGAACCCTCGCAAGTTGACATCCACAGATTGTCTGGTACGAAAATGGACAACACAAGGATGCTAAATTAGGATCCACCATTTTCACTGTATGTTCCTTTGAACAGTGGAGTGTATCTTGGAGATACAATAGATGACCAGACAGCCCTGCAAAATAGCAATGGAATTGAAGTTGATTTGATTTCAAAATTTAAATTGAAGATTAGAAAAAAAAGACCATAAAGTGGCCATTACCGGCTTTTAGATGAGGCAGGCGTGGAACCTCACAAAAATTAGAGCTGACACAGTAGACTACCAAGGGGCATGAGGTTCCAAAAAGGGAACACAGAGAACCATTCAAACACAGGTAGCATATGGACCACCCAAAAACTTAGCCAGACACCACTGACCCAGACCAAGATCAACAATACATTCATCCAATAAAAATAGCCGGATTATGGCTAGATTTAGCCTCACACCCTCATGCAGTTGTGCGTGAGAGGCATCTCTTTGGAGGTAGGGACGAAGAATAACAATACAGTCTTCTTAAGAAGCCCCGGAATTTGATTTGAACAAATGAATACACTTTAAAGAGTCTCTAAGAGAGGGCAAGTGCGGTAGCCTGTCTACTAAAAAGACCTGGTCAATCTTGCCTTCAAAAAGGCTACAACAACATCCAAGGAAGGATATAAGCTACTGGTGAAAGGCCTGGTCAATCCTTCCTTCAAAAAGGCTACTACAACATCCAAGGAAGGATAGAAGCTACTGGTGAAAGTCCTGGTCAATCCTGCCTTCAAAACGGCTAAAACATCCAAGGAAGGTAGAAGGTGCTGTTCAGCAGTTTGAGCATCGCCTGTTGGCGCTTTGCCATGGCAGTGCTGCTGCGCTTAAAACTAAAATAGCCAGATTATGGTTAGATTTAGCCTCACACCCTCATGCAGTTATGCGTGATAGGCATCTCTTTGGAGGTAGGGACGAAGAATAACAGTACAGTCTTCTTAAAAGGCCCCGGAATTTGATTTGAACAAATGAATACACTTTCAATCCTTTAAAAAGTCTCTAAGAGAGGGCAAGTGCAGTAGCCTGTCTATTAAAAAGATATAGTCAATCCTGCTTTCAAAAAGGCTACAACAACATCCAAGGAAGGATAGAAGCTACTGGTGAAAGGCCTGGTCAATCCTGCCTTCAAAAAGGCTACTACAACATCCAAGGAAGGATAGAAGCTACTGGTGAAAGGCCTGATCAATCTTGCCTTCAAAACGGCTACAACATCAAAAAAAGGTAGAAGATACTGGTGAAAGGACGGCAGAGGACACCGTAAGATGACATTCACAGGTAATATGGTTTGAAATGGACAAGACAAGGATGCTAAATTGAATTTGACTATGCATTTGACTGTAGCAGTTGGGGTAACATTCCCTGCATAATGTGACTCCCCACTTCTCCCCCCACCGCTGTTTTGACTTTGAATTTTACTGTAGCAGTTGGGGTAACATTCCCTACATTATGTGACTCCCCACTTCTCCCCCACCGCTGTTTCGAGTTTGAATTTGACTTTGAATTTGACTGTAGCAGTTGGGGTAACTTTCCCTAGTTGACTTGCGGAAATGCACACAGATGTGGTGCACCTTGGTGAGCAAGTCAGCCAAATTGGGGTAAGTTTTAAGGAACCGCAGTAACACTAGGTTGAAAACGTGGGCCAGGCATGGTACATGTGTGAGCCTGCAGAATTGCAGAGCCGCCAGCAGGTTCCGCCCCTTGTCACACGCAACCAAGCTCACTGCTAATTACACAGGGTAATTAGCAGTGAGCTTGGATATGGCTTCAATAAGAAATAAAGAAATAATAAAATTAATAAACATGTGAGCGCTTATTAGTGACTCATGATGCCACCAGCTGCACTGAAGACCCGCTCTGATAACACGCTAGGGGCAGGGCAGCCCAGCACCTCCAAGTCAAACTCAAAATCCAATCAGCTTTGGGGAGAAGTGGTGAGTCACATCCAAGCTCACTGCTAATTGCCCTGTGAAAGATGGTGGCATATACTATATACTATATAGCTGCAGTTACCCACAGATTGTATACAACAACCTCCAGAAACTAGTGTGACTTGTCCTGTATATTTTCTTATTTCTTCATTTATGACTGCAGTCACATCGAAGCTCACTTCTAATTGCCCTGTGAAAGATGGTGGTATATACTATATACTAGTAATAATAATAATATAATAGTACTGAGGACTTCTTAGGGGTCTGTATGCAACACCTGCTGTCCCCTTTCTGCCAGCAGCCGATCACCACAGTGTGCTGCTAAAATCTTGGTAGCTGCACTGGACTTTGACCATAGGGGAGGTGAAGGGGTGGTTGTAGGGAGGGAGGCGCTCGTGCCTTGGGCCTGTGGTTTACAATCTGTTGGTGGCTGCACCAATACACTCTGTAACACCCCATTTACTCTGTGCAAGCAGTTGTGAACTTAGATATGGCTTGAGTAAGAAAGACAGAAATCTGGAAATATACTAGTGGTCCCACTAGTTTTGGGGGGGGGGCTATGGTATACCATCTAGTGGTGGCTGTACCAATACACTCTGTTACACAACCCCTTTACTCTGTGCAAGCAGTAGTGAACTTAGATATGCCTTGCGTAAGAAGTACAGAAATCAGTAAATATACTAGTGGTCACACTATTTTTTGGGGTGCTGTGGTATACATTCTGTTGGTGGCTGCACCAATACACTCTGTGACACCCCCTTTACTCTGTGCAAGCAGTTGTGAACTTAGATAGGCCTTGCGTATGAAATACAGAAATCAGAAAAAATAGTTGTGGTCCCAGTAGTTTTGGGGAGCTGTGGGAGACAATCCGGTAGTGGCTGCACGTATACACACTCTGTGACACCCCCTTACAATGAGCAGTGAAGGTCTATGCAGGTGTACTACAAATCCCAGCAATACAATGTAGTACAGCAGCACCACCAGCCACAAAATCAAAAAATAGTACACTGAGCACTTCTTATTGGTCTGTATGCAACACCTAATGTCCCCTTTCTGCCAGCAGCCAATCACCACAATGTGCTGGTGAAATCGTGGTAGCTGCACTGCATATCCCAGCCAGCAGTCTGTAGTAATACTATTTAAAAACGATTTGAAGCCCTTAAAAGGGCTGTTTGTTTGTATTGCTAGTATTCCCTGCCTACTGGAATGCTAAATCCTTCACTATCGCTTTCCCTAACAAGCAGCAGCTCTGTCCCTAATCTCTTTCAGCATAAATGTGAGCTGAGCCTTGCCGGCCAACCAATCGCTGCTATCGACATGTATGGGTCCCACGTGATCGCAGGATGTACCAAAAAGTCTCCTGCATGTTTATTGGCTGAGAAATAGCGCCCAAACTTACAGGAAATGAATGATGAGGATTTTCTCGAGTATCGCGAGATGCTCTTCCGAATAACGAGTACCATCGAGTACCCTAATGCTCGATTGAGTACCAAGCTCAGACGAGCATGCTCGCTCATCACTACACACCACTGACAATCTTTAAGAACTCTGGAGTGGACACCATCTGGACCCATCACCTTGTTCAGCATCTGAAAACATTGGGGCTTACCCTATACAACTGGCGCCAATGCCTAAGTGTTGGACCTAAAGCAACATTTCTCAAAAAAATACAGTTTTTCTAAAAGCCGATCTATATCCAAGATGGTGCAGGCAAAGAAACTACATTTGCCATTATGCAGCTCCCTGATTGGTCCCTTTGCATACTCGCTCCCTTAGCTTTCTTTCCTGCCCTCTGCTGTCATTACTATTGCACAGTAAACACGGGGCTGTTTTTTTTTCACTGATTTTGCATCACATGATGTCTTCTGGGGGCCAAGTCAGTAGACCGCTATACCAGTCCCCAGAGAGGATATCACATGTCCTGTGTCTACAAAGGGAGAGGGGTAGAGGGAGCATCGTGTTGTCAGAGAGGACACAAAGAAGATGATTTTAGATATCCAGAGCGGATAGGTTTGAGGAAAAACAAACAAACAGGGAAAGGGTGCAAGATATATGATACATACTGTATAATATATATATATATATATATATATATATATATATACATGTATATATGTATGTGTGTGTGTGTGTGTGTGTGTGTGTGTGTGTGTAAAACCCCCCAAATAATTTTTATTGTTATAATTTTATCATGCTGTCATGTTATCTTGTTAATACTTTAGGTGAATTTGCCACCCAAACCTGCTTCCAGGGAAGATTTGGTGAGGAAGTAGGAAGTGATGAGTTTGGAGGTTGTATAATGTTCCATACAACACAACCCGGTAAACTTCTGTCCATTGGAAGAATAGAGTATGTTGAGGTACGTGCAAAGCTAAACATAAATGACAAATAGTTCTACACTACTAGAAGATGCTTTATGATTCAATAATCATCTACATTAATATCTTCATGTGATAATTTATTAGTTTGGGTGACTACTCATGCGGTGATACCAAATATGTTTGTTTGTTTATTTATTCATTTATTTAATTTTTATTTATAGGGAAATTTATTTAATGGGAAAAGGGGGGTGAGTCAAACTTTTATTAGAGGAGGGGATTTTTTTGTATTAGTAAAACACACCTTTTTTATTAGGAGTTCCTAAAAAAAAACATATTACAGAGTTTCTTAAAATCGATCGTACTATTGATTTCTGCAAAAATTAATAAATAAATGATAATTACACTTTAACCTTGAAAGGAAATTCATTTTGCAAACATTATCCTTCTTCTATGTCCACTTTTTCCCTCTTATTGTTGACAGCTTATCTAAGTTACCGACCAACACCCTGTTTTAAAAGCAGTGGTCTAGCTGGTGCATACTGTATATAGCTGTGATGCAGATATAGGCTATGTTCACACAACGTCAAAAAAAATAGAGAAAAGGCGGCCGATTTTGATTTTTAAAATAATGTCTGTTTTTGCCGCGATTTAACCGACTGCAATGGCAATGAATTGAAGTCAATGGGAAGACGGATGTCCAATGCACACAATGCATTAAATAATGGGCGTTTTTACCGTAAACGTCAAAATAATAAACACGATCATTATTTTCGGACATCTTTTGCAAACAGCGGATGTTTTTTATTAGTTGTTTACACAGTTTTTCTTATGTCACTGTTCTTTCTCCATTTTTACTATTAAATTCAATGGAATTTTCAATTAAGCCACACCCAAAGGGCAATTTGTAACCCAAACTAGAATAATGTACCAACAGCTGTCATTGCACTAAGGGAAGGCCAGACAGCTAAATGACGTCCGTTATTTTAGACTCAAAATAACAGACGTCATTTTAAACGGAGCTGAAAAAACGTTGTGTGAACATAGCCATATAGAGATATAGGGGGACATATATTATCTGGCGAAGATGACATTTAGCACACAGGGCGTCTAGTGGCTCCCTGACTGCTCCTTTAGTGTTTTCTTCTCTGGCTCTACTTCTTCTCTTTTACCCCTTACTGTTAGGGTTCCTTAGGGATCAGTCGCGGGTCCCCTCCTCTTCTCTGTCTATACAGCCCCCCTCGGACAGACCATCAGCTGGTTTGGCATTGAATACAATCTTTACGCTGACACCCAGCTATACACCTCTTCCCGTGACATCACCCCTGCATTACTATAAAAAAAACAGTGACTCTCTATCTGTCTGCTCTCTTTAATATTATGAACACTCCTGTCACCTACACCTCAAAAACATCTCCAGATTCTGCCCACAGCTCAGACTATTACTGTCGCTTTGATCCATTCTTCCATTCTTTTCTTGACTATTGTAACTCCCTACTAATTGCCCTTCTCCTCTCTAAACTTTCCTCTATTTAGTCTATTCTGAATGCAGCAGCCAGACTCATCCTCCTCTGTGTCAGTCACTGCACTGCCCATTAAGTCCAGAATTCAGTTCAAACTCCTCACCTTCACCCATAAAGCTCTCCACAATTCTCCCCCTCTATACATTTCCTCCCTTATCTCCACCTGCCATCCAACCCAAGCTCTATGTGCTGCTAATGATCTTACACTAACATCTTCCATAATCGGAAACTCTTACTCTTGCACCAGTTCTCTGGAATGCCCTACCCATTAGACATTAGACTCATACCCACAGTTTCAAGCGTGCCCTGAAGACTCATCTCTTCAGGCTTGCTTATAACATTCCCTAAACTTGGTTCCCCTTCTGCTGTCCCCTCAACTTCTACTCCATATCTCCAAAAGTTTCATGCACACCATACTTGTACTTGCTCACCCAACACTTAAAGACTCTGATTCTATGTACATGGCTGGACCATCTGCTAATAATGCTAGTACATTCTTCCTACTGTGTTACCCCCAGTGCTCCTAGTCTGTAGGTCTCTCACTTCCTTTTTATTTTTGTTTATTTAAATTATTCAATTCTGTAGTGTGTGTGTGTGTGTGTGTGCCTTAGGTTAGATGGCGACCTGTGCGAAGTTTGTTTTCGGTGTGTCACGTACACTGACTGCGCCGGGGCAGAGGCTCCGGGAGGCTCCGGAAGTACCCGAAGCCTCTGTCATTCTTCCGAAGCTCTCCTGAGCAGCCTAGCGTCTCTGATTAGATGCTCGGCTGCTCGGGAGAGCTTCGGGCATCCCAGGCGCATTCAGTGTACGTCACACTGGCTGCTCCAGGAACGGGAGCGGAGAAGATGCGCGGAGGGAGAGAGAAAGCAGTTGTTATTCAAACTTGCAATGATATTTATTACTTCTGTCTAGTGTTACGTAATAGTAAATGGGTAACTCCTTATGTCTCTACTGGCTTTTTTATTTTTTTAATTAAATTTTGCCTCTTTACTTCACTAGTTGACAGCACTTTTTTACAAAAATACATGTACCTAAAACTGCTATTATATAGAAACTGCTGTTATAAGAAAAAAAAAAAACCATATATTAGCATACAATTTTTATATTCTTATTCAAATGCAGTTATTATAATATTATCATTAAATAATTATCAATATAATTATTCATACATATGAAAGTGAATAATATAAATTAAATACAAATACTGGTATTTGTTTTGTACCTATTTGTTTTGTAGGTTTCCCATGCTGGGCAAGCTTTCAGATTAGGCCGGTATCCAATACACTGGCATTTAATGGGGGATATGCAGTATAAATCATATGTACGAGGTTGTGGAATTCATCAAACCTACAACAGAGCAGTGTCCATCCACAACACTCACAACCTGCTTGTGGAAAGGAACGTCATCTATGATATCATGGGGGGAGCGTTCTTCATTGAAGATGGGATTGAGCATGGAAATATTCTTCAGTATAACTTGGCTGTATTTGTTCAGCAAAGTACCAGCTTGCTGAATGATGATATTACCCCAGCAGCCTTCTGGGTAACTAATCCAAATAACACAATAAGGCACAATGCCGCGGCTGGTGGAACACACTTTGGTTTTTGGTACAGGATGCATGATAACCCAGATGGACTTTCCTATGACCCTAGCATTTGTCAGTTCAGATTACCATTGGGAGAGTTCTACAATAACACTGTTCACTCTCAGGGATGGTTTGGCATTTGGATATATGAAAATTACTTCCCAATGGCCGTACCAGATCAGAGTCAATCTTGCTATTATTATTATGCACCATCACCGGCTGTTTTCAGGTCGTTGACCACTTGGAATTGTCAGAAAGGAGCAGAATGGGTAAATGGTGGTGCTATCCAGTTCCATAACTTCTCCATGATCAATAATGAAGACTCTGGCATAGAAACAACAAGGGTTATGTTAGATTATGTTGGTGGATGGGGAGAGACCAACGGAGCTGTTCTCAAAAATGCCATAATAGTGGGACATGTGGATGAGCTAGGACTTGGTTCTGATTTCTGCACTGCCCGAGGCATCACCCTCCCGTATGATGAAGGACTCACTGTTTCATCTGTAAAGTTCATGAACTTCGACCGACCAAACTGTGCAGCGATTGCAGTTACATCTATTGCTGCTGGAGGTTGGAGTGCAAGATTTGATGGAATACAGTTCTTCAATTCAACCAACAAGGCAAGATTCAGATGGGAGCATGAAGTTGTTCTAATTGATACAGATGGGACACTAACAGGTAAATAGATAAATAGCCTAAATATAACAAGTTTACCTTGACACATTACCCAACTATTTAGTTGGCCATACAGATGAGATAGCTGTTGGCTGAGGCCTCAGTCAATGAACAGCTATTCATTCCGATTCCACTATAAACATGTATGCTCAGTCAATCATTCCTTTTTACTTCAATCAGAAGAAATAAAAATTTATCGCCAAAATCTTTGGCAATAATTTGTCTCCCACAAGAACAAATGATCTGACACACACTTAACAGGCCTAATCCCTCTTTCTATTCAAAATCTGGTGTTGGGTAGCCCTCATGAATATCCCAGGGAAATTGGAGGATTAGCCAACCTTTTCTCTTATGTGCATATTCAGCTTTAAGGTAGCTATAGAATTTACATATTTGTTGACAGTATCTATAAATAGAAAAGAAAGAAAAAAACTTTGGGAGCGGTAACGTCTTCTGTGTGAACTAGTCCTTAGAAATGGTGAACTTACACTTGGTGAGTGGTGAGGATTTCACCACTCCTAAATGTAACACGCCCAAAGATAATTATGCAAGGCTCGCTGCGATCCTCCCGGTGTGATCTTCCAGTTCCCCGGTCTCCGGAATACCAAACAAAAAAATATAAAAAATAGGAGAGCGAACTTTACATCTGATAAAATCATAAATATGTATCGTTAAAAAGGGAGCACAGATGTTACTCACGCTGAGGAGGGGGGTTTTGGAACGCTCCCCTCCACCTCCAGGTTCACCTTCAAAAAGATCTCAGCAGGCATCCAGATCAGTCTTTGTTTCTTGTAGCTACCTTTCAGCATCTGGAGAGAAACACTGGGATTCCTGTATCAATTTCTCAAGTAAATTAAGGGTTCTGTATACACTTTACTAGGTTTTATTCATAGCCCAACGCATATCGAGATATCAAATCTCTTTCTCAAGGACAATGTTCAGCAAAAACACATGCAAGCTTAAAAAGCCCTCCCTTTGCTCCTCCCCCTCATGACCTCATACTGGAACCATTTTACAAAAAAAAAAAAAAAAAAAAAGAGGCACAATGTTAACCCCTAGACGACCCAGGGCGTATAGTTACGCCATGGAAGTCTGTCCCCAGACGACCTAGGGCGTAACTGTATGCCCTGGGTGTTTCTCCCGCTATGAAGCGTGCTCCGGAGCGGAGCGCGCTTCATAGCAGGTGGGGGCCGGCTGCAATCAGCAGCCGGGACCTCACCGGCAATGACACGCTGCAGCGATCGCGCTGCCGCGTGTCATTAACTCCTTAAACGCCGCGACCGCGGCGTTTAAGTGTAAGTGACAGGGGGAGTCCCCTGTCACTTACCGATCGGGACCCCCGCAGTGTGATTGCGGGGGTCCCGATCGGTAAAACGGGCCGCCGGAGGTCTCTTACCTGCCTCCGTGCGGTCCGATCGGCGATCTGCTACACTAAGCCTGCACAGGCAGGCTCAATGAGTAGATCGCCGATAACACTGATCAATGCTATGCCTATGGCATAGCATTCATCAGTGTAGAAATCAAACTAATCTATGTAAAAGTCCCCCAAAGGGACTTCAAATGTGTAAAAAAAAAAAGTTAAAAACACTATTACACTACCTCAAAACCCCTCCCCCAATAAAAGTTGAAATCACCCCCCTTTCCCATTATATAAATAAAACATATAAAAATAAATAAACAAATAAACATATAATATACCGTAGCGTGCGTAATTGTCCGATCTATTAAAATATAACAAGCATCATTGCGAACGGTAAACGGCGTACACGAAAAGAGGGAAAAAAATGCGTGGATTACCGATTTTATGTTACATTATATATAAAAAAAAATTAATAAAAAGTGATCAAAACGTCCGATCTTCACAAATATGGTATTAATAAAAACTAGAGATCATGGCGGAAAAAATGACACCCCATACAGCCCCGTAGGTGAAAAAATAAAACCGTTATAAGCGTCACAATAGGCCCATTTTATTTATAATTAATTGCCAAAAAAAAGGATTTCATTTAAAAAATATATATAACATTAGAGAATCTGTGTAACCTGCATATGGTTGTGTTCGGGCTGACCTATAGAGTAATAGTATCATGTCACTGTTACCATATAGTGCATTACGTAGACACAGGAACCCCCCAAACGTTACCATATTGCATTCTTTTTTGCGATTTCACCAATTTATATCTTCATAAATAATATATTTGGGATTCCATCATACATGTTATGGTAAAATGAATGACGCCATTACACAGTACAACTATTCCTGTAACAAATAAGCACTTACATGGCTTGTAGATAAAAAAAACTGAAAGTGCTAGAGCTCTTAGAAGGGGAGGAGGGAAAAACGGAAACACTAAGATCAAAATTTGCGCGGTCCACTGGGTCATTTTGGGCCTGGTCCTCAAAGGGTTAAAAAAGTATAAATACATAAAAACAATAAAAATCTCTATTCTTATCAATGTGGTTACACTCTCTCCAACATTTCATTTAGACCATTTGGTGTTAGTGTGTTTAGCCTAAAAATCCAATAGCTCTCTCGTTTGCATAACTTCGCAAATCTATGTAACTGGCTTTCTATTCTTTCTACTGGATACACTTTTAGCAGGCTGGCGTCGGCATTGTGGAACTGAGCAAAATGCCGTAATACACTATGCTTGGCAAATTTGTGTACTATGTTAAATCTGTGTGTATTTACTCACTTCCTTAGAGTCGGACACGTCCTACCTAAGTACTGTAGGCCACAAGGGCACTCCAGAACGTATATAACAAAGTCACTGCTACATGATAAGAACTGTAAAAATTGATATTTCCTCTCCTGACACCTTACTTTTTAGCATTTTTGTTTTGTTAGCAAAATTCGGATAGGTTTTACACACTATTTTTCCACACTTGTAGATCCCTGAATTTTTTTTAAAAAAACTCCCATTTTTAGATTTTTTGGGGTTTTATATTAGGATAAGATGGAGCTATCAGTTGTCCTAAAGTTTGATATCTTCTAAAAATCAGTTTTTTTTTTCTCAGAATTTTTTTAATACTTCTATGGTTACTTCTGAACTTAGTAATAAATGAGACTTCTTTTTTCTCTCTTTCACTTTCTTTTTCCTCCTTTTTCCTTCCTGTGTTCATTACCTGTAGCTTTCTATCCAAATCCTCTGCTCTTTTCTTCGCTCCTTCAATAAATTTTTTGGGATAGTTTTTTTGTTAGAATCTTTCTTCCAGTACTTTGGTTTGCTCTTCAAATACTTCCTTTTCTGTGCAGTTGCACTTTATCCTTAACATTTGACCGAACAGAATATTAGTTTTCCAGTCCTTTTTATGTTCACTGTCATAGTATAGTCAAGTATCCGTTAGCGTCAATAGGTTTAAAATATGTTTTTGTATTAATTTTACCATCCTTAATATAGATATTCAGATCCAAAAATGAAATTTCAGTATAGCTACAATTTTCTGTGAACCCAAGGCCCCATTGGTTATTATTTAAAAAACTCATAAAATCCATCAATTCATCTTTAGTACCGTTCCAAAATATTAAAAGATCATCTATAAATCTTCCATAAAAATTAATATATTTCATAAAATTACCGTTGTATACAGATTCCTGCTCTAACGCTCCCATATATAGATTCGCGAAAACTGGCGTGCATTTCGCGCCCATTCCGGTCCCGAGATGTTGAATAAAAAATTTGTTTTAAAAAACAAAATAATTATTTTCTAAAATGAACTTTAAACCATTTAAAATAAATTGTTTCTGATTATCTGGCATTAAAATATCTTCTTTAAAAACCTGGCTTACTGCTGCAATTCCTTTGTCGTGTGGTATATTTGAATATAACGATGCTACATCTAATGTAACAAGCAGGTCTCCTTCCTTCCAATTCACATTTTCCAGTTGGGATAAAAGATGTCCTGAGTCCTTCAATTATGAAGGCAAAGTAATTACATATTTTTGTAGCAATCTATCAATGTACTCACCCAAGTGACTGTTGAGGGATTCAACCCCCGCAATAATGGTATCTTTCCGGGGGACATTTCGGTATTTCTACAGCTTTGGAAGAAAAAAAAAAAATAAGGAACAGACGGATTTTTTACCAATATACACTCTTGTTCTTCTTTTGTGAAGAAATAATAGATAATAATAATAGAAATAATGCTAGAATCTCTCAGACAATTTACACAAGAACTTTTAATAATACACAATATAGAGAGAGGTGGCAACATTTTAAAATGAGCCAAGGGAAGGAAGATAAAATGGAGATAGTAGCCCCATTGAATCTCAAGAAATAAAGGTAATCACCACCTCCCCAGGAGAATTGTCAGAAACATTAGTCCATAATACTTCATCACCATCCTTTTTAAGGCTGCCTTTAACCCTCTCAGAACAGAAAATCAGAGTTTTAACCCATTCTCACTTGGGATGAGTTGGAAGTGTTAAAGAAAGGACTTCCATTCTGTCCATCCACTAATATGGATTTATTTGAAGCTTTTATTGATCTGAATGATTTTGTGAGGAAATTAACGCTTAGGATGCGTTCACTCCTACAGGATCTGCAGCAGATTTGATGCTGTGTTCAGTTATTTAAATGAAATCTGCTGCGGAAAATCAGCTGCAGATCCTGTAGGTGTGAACGCACCATTAAGAGATTTTTTGCAATGAATAGGAAAAAGGAAAAAGTCCAGATTTTTGCACAGAATAAGGCAGAAAGCATTGTAGAGAATGTGAGTCCAGAACAAACTGCAGATTTTTTGTTAAATACTCCTATCACCTCAGGTTTGAAAAACAAGTCTACCTTTTATCCGATTTAGAGTAAAGGTCACTATATTGAATCATTTTATGAGATGGTGCTAGCAGATCTCAGAGATTTGGAGTGTTCAAACCAAACACTGGAAAGTAAGAAAGAAAGAATGAAAGAGTGCAATTTAAATAGGAAGGAGAGAGTTGCTGTGAAGAATTTACGGGAAAATGAAAAAATAGTGATAAAGAAAGCAGATAAGGGAGGGGGGATTGTGCTAATGGAGTAAGAATACTATCTAGAAGAGACATATAGGATAATAAGAGATGAAAAATATTATAGTAAATTAGATCCTAGTGATATATTTCAGGAAAACCTAAAAAGATTAGTGGAAGAGGGCAAAAAAATGGGAACCCTCACATAAGAAGAACAAGAGTATATATTGGTAAAAAAATCTGTCTGTTCCTTATTTTTATTTTCTTCCAAAGCTGCAGAAATACCAGAAATGTCGCACGGGAAGACCCATTATTGCGGGGGTTGAATCCCTCAGCAGTCACTTGGGTGAGTACATTGATAGATTGCTACAAAAATATGTAATTACTTTGCCTTCATATTTAAAGGACTCAGGAAATCTTTTAACCCAACTGGAAAATGTGAACTGGAAGGAAGGAGACCTGCTTGTTACATTAGATGTAGCATCGTTATATTCAAATATACCACACGACAAAGGAATTGCAGCAGTAAGCCAGGTTTTGAAGAAGATATTTTAATGATAGATAATAAGAAACAATTTATTTTAAATGGTTTAAAGTTCATTTTAGAAAATATTTTGTTTTTGAAAATAAATTTTTTAATCAACATCTCGGCACCACAATGGGCGCGAAATGCGCGCCAGTTTTCGCGAATCTATATATGGGAGCGTTCGAGCAGGAATTTGTATACAACAGTAATTTTATGAAATATATTAATTTTATGGAAGATTTATAGATGATCTTTTAATATTTTGGAACGGTACTAAAGATGAATTGATGTATTTTATGAGTTTTTAAAATAATAACCAATGGGGCCTGAGGTTCACAGAAAATTGTAGCTATACTGAAATTTCATTTTTGGATCTGAATATCTATATTAAGGATGGTAAAATTAATACAAAAACATATTTTAAACCTATTGACGCGAACGGATACTTACACTATCACAGTGAACATAAAAAGGACTGGAAAACTAATATTCCGTTCGGTCAAATGTTAAGGATCGCAACTGCACAGAAAAGGAAGTATTTGAAGAACAAACCAAAGTACTGGAAGAAAGATTCAAACAAAAAAACTATCCCAAAAAAATTATTGAAGGAGCAAAGAAAAGAGCAGATGGTTTGGATAGAAAGCTACAGGTAATGAATACAGGGAGGAAAAAGAAGGTGAAAGAGAGAAAAAAAGAAGTCTCATTTATCACTAAGTTCACAAGTAACCATAAAAGTATTTAAAAAATTCTGAAGAAAAAAAATGGAAAATTCTACTTAGAGATCCTTTTTTATCAGAAGCAGTGACCCAGGGCCCACGTATGATTCTTAGAAGATCTCAAACTTTAAATCTTTAAAACCCAAAAAATCTAAAAATGGGAGTTTTAAAAAAAAATTCAGGGATCTACAAATGTGGAAAAATAGTGTGTAAAACCTGTTCGAATATTGCTAACAAAACAAAAATGCTAAAAAGTAAGGTTTTAGGAGAGGAAATAGCAATTTCACAGTTCTTATCATGTAGCAGTGACTTTGTTATTTACGTACTGGAGTGCCCTTGTGGCCTACAGCACGTAGGTAGGACGTGTCAGACTCTGAGGAAGAGAGTAAATACACACAGATTTAACATAGTACACAAATTTGCCAAGCATAGTGTATCACGGCATTTTGCTCAGTTCCACAATGCCGACGCCAGCCTGCTAAAAGTGTATCCAGTAGAAAGAATAGAAAGCCAGTTACATAGATTTGCGAAGTTATGCAAACGAGAGAGTTATTGGATTTTTAGGCTAAACACACTAACATCAAATGGTCTAAATGAAATGTTGGAAAGAGTGTAACCACATTGATAAGAATAGAGATTTTTATTGTTTTTATGTATTTATACCTTTTTAACATTGTGCCTCTTTTTTCTTTTTTTTTTTTTTGTAAAATGGTTCCAGTATGAGGTCATGAGGGGGAGGAACAAAGGGAGGGCTTTTTAAGCTTGCATGTGTGTTTGTTGAACATTGTCCTTGAGAAAGAGATTTGATATCTCGATACGCGTTGGGCTATGAATAAAACCTAGTAAAGTGTATACAGAACCCTTAATTTACTTGAGAAATCGATACAGGAATCCCAGTGTTTCTCTCCAGATGCTGAAAAGTAGCTACAAGAAACAAAGACTGATCTGGATGCCTGCTGAGATCTTTTTGAAGGAGAACCTGGAGGTGGAGAGGAGCATTCCAAAACTCTGGAGATTGTTTTTTTACAGAACACAACAATCACTGAACTCAGGGAGAGCAGCAAAAAAATCCAATGGAGTACTCAATTACGAGTCTCCACTGATAGCCCGTACAAAATTTGAATATGCAAAGAAGGGGTCCGTGGAGCCTCAGTTGCGAGTCTCAAAACACGGGATATCCCTCTCTTCAGAGAAGGCAGCCCGTTGCCAAGGGGTGCCTCCTAGTGGGGAGAGCACCAAACCACCCTGATACGTAGTCCCTTAGGTCCTCACTCTGTTGCGAGCTTTGGAACCTAAATAGGAAATACTCGCCACAGAGTTAGACTTTGACTTACAGGGGCCACCCTGGTGTTTTCCTATTTAGGTCCCAAAGCTCGCGTGGAGACTCGTAATTGAGTACTCCATTGGATTTTTTCGCTGTTCTCCCTGAGGTCAGTGATTGTTGTGTTTTGTTGGTCTACTTTTCATTGCCCCCGGTAGCCAGAATCCTGCTTCACACCGATGAGGGGCAAATACCACGAAACTGCAGTCTGTGGATGGATGCCTGCCTTGGTACCCTTGTCTTATGTCATTATACTCGCCACAGAGTTAGACCTTGACTTACAGGGGCCATCCTATTGTTTTCCTATTTAGGTCCCAAAGCTCGCAACAGAGTGAGGACCTGAGGGACTACGTATAAGGGTGGTTTGGTGATCTCCCCACTAGGAGGCACCCCTTGGCAAGGGGCTTCCTTCTCTGGAGAGAGGGATATCTGGCTATTCCCGTGTTTTGAGACTGAGGCAACTGAGGCTCCACGGACCCCTTCTTTGCATATATTTAGATTGTTTTCTACAGCCTATGGCCACCTTAACCCCTAGACAACCTAGGGCATACAGGTACGCCCTGGCCACCTGTCACCAGACGCCCCAGGAGCGCACTTAATAGCAGGTGAAGGCCGGCTGCAATCACCAGCCGGGCCCCTTAAAGTTAAGGACAGGCTGCACCGTCGCGTTTAAGTGTAAGTGACAGGAGCAGTTCCTGTGACTGTGAGGGTCCCGGTCACTTTCCTGGACCACCAAAGGTCTCATACCTTCCTCCATGTGGTCCGGCCAGTGCTCTGCTCATTCAATCTGCCACAGGCAAGCTCTGTGAGCAGAGCGCTGTTAACCCTGATCAATGCTATGCTTATGATTGCACATAAACACATAAAAGTCCCTCAGGGGGACTTAAAAAGTGTAAAAGGAAAAAAAAAAGTTTAAAATGTTTTTAAAAATACCCCAAAGCCTCTCCCCCAATTTAAATTAAAATCACCCTCCCATACCATTATACAAATAAAACATATAAAAATAATTAAATAAATAAACATTTTATAAACTGCAGCGTACGTAATAGTCCGATCTATCAAAATATAACAAAAGTGATTACTTATGACGAGTGGCGTAAACGGAATGAGGGGAAAAAAGTGCCAGAACTGCTAATTTTTGTTACATAATATAAAAAAAAAAAAATAAAAAAAAAAAAAATATATATATATATATATATATATATATATATATATATATATATATATGCGTGATCAAAACGTCCGATCTACACAAATATGTTAGTAATAAAAACTAGAGATCATGGTGCAACAATTGATGCCCCATATAGCCTTGTAGGTAAAAAAAAAAAAGTAAAAGCAGTAAAAGAGTCACAATAGGCCCATTTTATAATTGCAAAAAAATTAAAAATTCATTATAAAAAAAAAAAAAAAAAAACCATTAGAGAATCTGTGTAGACCTGGAAACCTGCATATGGTTGTGTTCAGACTGACCTATAGAATAATGGTATCATGTCGCTTGTACCATATAGTGCATTGCATAGACACAGGAACCCCTCAAAGGTTACAATATTGCATTCTTTTTTCTAATTTCACCCATATATATATATATATATATATATACATACATATATATAATCACATTTTGGGGGTTCCGTCATACATGTTATGGTAGAATGAAAAGTGCCATTACAAAGAACACTTGTCCCTTACATGGTCTTGTAGATAGAAAAATAAAAGTACTAAAGTTCTTAGGGAGGAGGGGAAAACGAAAACGCAAAAATGCAAATTGACAAGGTCATATGGGTCATTTTGGGCCGGGTCACGAAGGGGTTAAAATTTGTCATAGACAAACAACTCACCAAACAACAATCATCATCCCAAATCAAACAACATAAATATGGAAGTGAGTAAAAGGACTGTGTGCCTAAGTGCCCTTATATATGTGCCCGGCGGTCGAGTGCCGATCAGCAGGATCAAGCTCATTCTAAGGCTGCATTCACAGGTTCTGTGTTCCTCACGGAACACCGAGGTGGAATGCCTGTAACAGACTCTTCCCTGCCCAGGCAGCATCTGTGATAAGATGCTAGGGGTGGGGAAACTGTACAGATATGCGCCGCGCTGTAATGAATCAGCGCGCATTGCTAGTATTACAGCACATGCATATCTGTACAGTTTCCTCACTCCCAGCATCTAAGTACAGATGCTGCCTGGGCAGGGGGGAGTCCATTACACTCCGGCCAGGATTCCCTCAGCCTGCAGCACTACATATGTACCGCAGAAATCCCGGCCGTTGTAACAACAGCCGTGATTTCTGTGGTACTTATGTAGTGTAAACATATTGTGCTGGGATCCATCTCTACTACTTCATAATTATTTATGATAGAGGGGTCCTTATATCTCTCATATAGTTTACTAAACGTTGTTATAATTTTTTGCACAGTAATAATGAGCATTAACAAAAACCTTTGCTTTCATACAGGTAAAATAGGGGGAAAGGTAGTCCCAACAAGTGGGCTACTCGATCCTTCCCAGTGCAGCCAAGATAATGACTGGAGTGCTGGCTTCCCTGGATCCATCTGCAATTCTTCCATCAGCTTCCACAGATTTGCCTTCTATACCCTATTCCCTTATTCCCTTTATGGAAAGGATATCATTATTTCCAATTCCTATGGTATGTACAAAATGTTTAACACCTTCCACAGTATTTTAGTTTTTTTTCTCATGTGATATTTTATCTCCATTTTACATGTAACTTTTTCCATAAACTGGGGGAATAAAGGCTTATTTATGCAGGGCAAGTTGTTTTGTTTAAGGCCATGTTCACAGGGCATAAGACACCAACCGTTCGGTGACCCGGGCAGGTCACGGAACAGCCGGTGTCAGAGAAGATCATCACGGCTGGTACTGGCTGGATTATTTTCACTGTCGCTGAATTCGGATGCGGGTGCATCAGTGTGTGCTTGCATCCAAACTCCCCGCTGCATGCAGTGGAGTGTGTCGGAGCCGTACACTCCATTGTGAAAACTGACAGGTTCTCTGTGGCCGCTATTCATTGAATAGCAGCTGCAGAAAACTGACAAGTCAGTTTTTTGAGGCGCCGCTAGGGATCCCGGCTGGAGTGTATACTATGTGTATACACTCAGGCCGGGGTTCCCTCAGCTGCAGCACAATGTAAGTTCCGTTGTAATCATGGCCGTTGTTGCCGATTTTCAACAACGGGCATGATTACCAGGGAACTTAAGTTGTGTAAACATAGCCTAAGACTGGTTTCACACTGGCTAAATTTCTTTTGCCAAAAACACTGTGGCCAGATGTTCGCTGTAAGTCAATTGAATTTTTTTAATTTATTTCTTCAAATACAATTTCTGTGGCGTTTTGAGGGTTTGACATATTTTTCTATAAAGAGACATTTCTCTCCCATAGGGTTCAAAGGAATTTTTTCAGTTCATCTCAAAACAGCCATTCACAACTAAAGTCAAAAACGCCCCCCCCCCCAAAAAAAGTCAAAATTATCTTTGACTGTTGGAGGTCAGAACACCACCCCTCCAACCCCCCCCCCCCCCCCCCCCCCCGCCCCAAAAAAAAACAAAACTCATGGAACCCCTTATTTTATCATATAATGTACTGCAAAAATTTGACAAAAAAAAGCATAATTTGCCATTTAGGGGGAGATTTATCAAACTGGTGTAAAGTAAAATTGGATCAGTTGCCCCTAGCAACCAATCAGATTCCACTTTCATGCCTCACAGACTCTTTGAAAAATGAAAGGAGGAATGTGAATCTGATTTTATCCATAATGTTGGAATGTAAGGCGGCATTTATGATGTCTGAAAAGTTGTAATTGGAATACAATCATGGTAGACACAGGGGTCTTCACAAGGTGACAACTGCTTGGCACCCCACAGTGGTGTCCAAGGGAGAAGGGCAGTCAGATCTATGGTGTTTTGAGACTCTTCGATGAGGCTCCACTGCCTCTTCTTTTGCATATTCATGTTTCCCAGGGGGCAATGCACCTAGGATTTCACTGCGTTGAGCGCTTTCACTAGCAGCCGGCAGGTCTCCCTGAGATCAGTGATCTGTTTCTCTTATGGCTCTACTAGGCATTGCTCTCACCTAACAAGAATCCTGCTCCACACTGATGAGGGGCAACACCCCGAAACAGCTGTATGTGGATGGTTCCCTGGCCTTGATTTTTCCCTTGTCATTACATTGACTTATAGGGCCACTTAAAATGGTGGTTTTGGTGGTTTCCCTACAGGAGCCACCCCTTGGCTGGTTCCTACCTGGAGGGATATCTGGCTAGTCCTTTGTTTCGAGACTCTTCAATGAGGCTCCACGGCTCTTCTTTTGCATATTCATGTTTCCCACGGGGCAATGCACCTAGGATTTCACTGCATTGAGCGCTTTCACTAGCAGCCAGCAGTGTTATGTTTTGGCTGGTCTCCCTATGATCAGTGATCTGTTTCTCTTATTGTATCCATGGGGTTAAACAGCTGGTATTAGATTTATCTTTACTTCTAGCTGCTGATAGCACCCACCATGTATGGAGTAGGCTTAGCTCTTTAATCTGTTCCTGTAATAGCTCTTGTTCAGAGGCAATGATCAGCTGACATGCTCGATGTGGACAGATCGTTGTTTTTAAACATGTTGAATAAAAACAACAATATTGCCAGTCATCACTTATATCTTCTATGAGCCACCCCGGTTTGTCTTAGCAGCCCCTCTTGCAGCTCCCCCCCCCCCCCCACGCTCAATGTCTATGCATGTAATAGCACAGACAGCGAGTGCTCCTTAATATTGGGCCGTGTAAATAGGGCCCTTACTTGCTGCCTTGATTTTTTACAAAGTGCACATCGAATATCAGAAAAGGTTTCATGAAAATCCACCTTACTGTTTCTAAAGACAAGGCAAATTTTTCTTTTAGGCTCCAGCGTTGTAAATGGATGGAGGGCCTTGTTACCTAATGCAGATTCCTTCAACTGGTATTTCAGAAATGCGGATTATATCACAGACATCACCTATACAGCTATCTTTTATGGATTTAAGGTAAAGTCAAGAGACTCAAGACATATTGTACCCAAAATAGCCCAGTCTATGAAACCTTCCAATAACGTTGTCATGTTATTGTATTCTATCTAGAGTGAGGACTATGTGCTGATGTCCCATAACCTTACTCAGTTGGTTGACATGGTCCAGATTATTGATATTCGCAGTGGATCCACACAGCCATTGAGCTATGCCAATAATAGCAATGGAGACTGGTACTTCAATGATAACACAACTACAGTAACATATCTAGGTATGTGCATTGCTGTTGCAAGAATAATATTAGGCAATTACTTTTCCTGATCATTGCCTAAAGAGCTGAGGTATCTGGTTATAAGGATTTTTTAAAAATTACTTTACACTATATATATATATATATATATATATATATATATATATATATATATATATATATATTTATATATATATATATAATTTTATTTTTATTTTTTTAAGAGGTTCACTGCTTTGGATAATCCCTACTAGATAATGGGTTTACTGACAATAGATTGATCAATACGGAAACACCCTGTTCAGACCCCCTTCTATTTGTTGTAATTAGTAGGAAACCTGGCAGTAGGGTTTCTTTACACTGTCAAGAAAAAAAATTATGGGGATATAATCATTTACAAAAAAATTATGCACCAAGATAGATATGATGGATCACTGCAGATTAGCATGCGGTTATATCTAAAGCAGATAGGTAAATGCTTTTCGGTGGGGTCTGATTAGAAGAAATAAACAAAGGAGCATATAGATCAGCTTACTGCCCATGGAGACAAAGGTAGCTGAAGGTCTAGGATTGAAGTATATGAAGTAATAAGCTGGCCGGTTCTCAGTAAAGAAGAAAAAAATGGATCAACCAGCTTCAGAGAGACTAAACTTTATTGTTTCATATTTATAAATTTCAGGGTTTAATATAATACAAAGTTACATAGTTACATAGTTACATAGTTGATACGGTTGAAAAAAGACACATGTCCATCAAGTTCAACCAAGGAGGGGATGGATACAGGGAAGGGGGAGGGGTGATAGGTTCTATACATATGCATTTATATTATTTTGGTCTAAGAACTTGTCTAGCCCGGTTTTGAAGCCCTCTACTGTTGTTGCTGTGACCAGATCCTGTGGTAGACTGTTCCACAGATTCACAGTTCTCATGGTAAAGAAGACTTGTCGCCTCCGGAGATTGAACCTTTTTTTCTCCAGGCGGAGGCAGTGCCCTCTTGTCCTTTAAAGGGGGGTTTTACCTGGAACATCTTTTCCCCATATCTCTTGTAGGGGCCATTTATATATTTAAATAAGTTAATCATATCTCCCCTTAAACGTCTCTTCTCCAGACTAAACAAATGTAATTCTTTTAATCTCTCCTCATAACTAAGATGCTCCATTCCCCTTATTAGTTTATTTGCCCGTCTTTGTACCCTCTCCAGTTCTAGAACATCTTTTTATGAATCGGGTTCCAAAACTGGACGGCATACTCCAGATGGGGCCGCACCAAAGCTTTATAAAGCGGTAATATTATATCCCTGTCCCGTGAGTCCATGCCTGTTTTAATGCATGACAATATCCTGCTGGCCTTAGAAGCAGCTGACTGACATTGTGTGCTGTTCTGTAGTCTATTATCTACAAGTACACCCAGATCCTTCTCCATCAGCGACTCTCCCAGAGTAACTCCCCCCAGGACATATGATGCATGTGGGTTATTAGTACCCAGGTGCATAACTTTACATTTATCCACATTGAACCTCATTTGCCAAGTGGACGCCCAAACACTCAGTGTTTCTAAGTCATCCTGTAACATCTGCACATCCTCCATAGACTGTACTGTACTACAAAGCTTGATGTCATCTGCAAAGATAGAAACATTGCTGTTAATTCCATTCTCAATATCATTAATAAACAAGTTAAACAGAAGAGGGCCCAGTACTGACCCTTGGGGTACACCACTTATTACCGGGGACCATTCGGAGTAGGAATCATTGACCACCACTCTCTGGGTACGATTATTAAGCCAGTTTTCAATCCAGTTACACATTAAATTTTCCAAACCGATAGACTTTAACTTACCCCATCAGACGTCCATGAGGAACTGTATCAAACGCTTTTGCAAAATCCAGGTACACTATATCCACAGCCACGCCGCCATCCAGGCTTCTACTTACCTCTTCATAGAAACATATTAGGTTGGTTTGACAGCTTCTGTCCTTAGTAAAACCATGCTGGTTATCACTTATAATACTATTAGCCACTACATATTCCTGGATGTAGTCCCTTATAAGCCCCTCAAATAGTTTCCCCACAATGGACGTTAAGCTTACGGGTCTATAGTTACCTGGGGAAGTTCGAGAGCCCTTTTTGAAGATCGGCATTACATTTGCCTTACGCCAGTCCCTCGGCACAATACCAGTAAGCAAAGAATCACGGAATATTTCATACAAGGGTAGAAAAATTACAGAACTGAGTTCCCTAAGAACTCTGGGGTGCAATCCATCAGGCCCTGGAGCTTTGGTTACATTGAGTTTGTTTAATTTATCTTGGACCATATCTATAGTAAACCAGTTCAGTACATTACATGTGTTAGCAGCACTGGCCCCACCCACCTCAGTACTGGCCCCACCCACCACAGCTCCATCCTCTTTTGTATATACAGAACTGAAGAACCCAAGTAACTCAGCTTTCTCTTGATCCCCAGTTATTAACTCCCCGTCGCCATTATTTAGGGGTCCTACATGCTCTGACCTTGGTTTTTTTGCATTAATATATTTGAAGAATTTTTTGGGGTTTCTTTTGCTTTCTATGGCTACCTGCCTTTCATTGTGAATTTTTGCTGCTTTTATTACATTTTTACAGGTTTTGTTGACTTCTTTGTAATGTTTAAATGCTACAGCTGACCCCTCTGAATTATATTTTTTGAATGCCCCTTTTTTCTCATTTATAGCCCTTCTAACCTCGGTTGTAAGCCATGTGGGATTGGATTTTAACCGTTTATATTTGTTACCCATAGGAATATATTTGGCAGTACAGTTATTTAATGTGGATTTGAAGATTTCCCATTTATTAGCTGTATCCGTATGCGACAGCAGCCGCTCCCAGTCTATGCCCTGAAGTTCTGCCCTTAACCCAGGAAAATTGGCCCTTTTAAAATTAAGAGTTTTTGCCCTCCCAACATGTTTTTCTTTTCTACACTTTAAGCTAAAAGTCACTATATTGTGGTCACTATTACCCAGGTGTTCATGGACAGTGACATCCCCAACCAGCTCAGCGTTGTTAGAAATAACCAGATCCAACAAGGCATCACTTCTAGTTGGCTCCTCCACAAACTGGCCCAGAAAATTATCCTGCAGGAGGTTAAGAAATTCCCTCCCCGTTGTGGTTTTAGCTGAACTGTGACCCCAAACTATATCTGGGTAGTTGAGGTCCCCCATTATCACTACTGTCCCCTCCCGGGCAGCCCGTTCTATTTGTCTATTCAACTGGCCATCTACCTCCTCAGTAATGTTGGGGGGTCTATAGATTACACCAAGAATAATTTTTTCACTCTTTACCTCCTTCTGTAGTTCTACCCACAATGCTTCCACATGATCACAGTCATCGCCCACTATTGCATCTTTTACACTCACTTTAATATCATTTCTGACATACAGACATACTCCTCCTCCCATTCTGCCCACCCGGTCACTTCTGAACAACGTAAATCCCTGAATATTGACAGCCCAGTCATGTGAGGAGTCCAGCCATGTCTCAGTCACACCAACCACATCAATGGACTCCTCCAGAACCAAGGCCTCTAGCTCCCCCATCTTGCTGGCTAGACTTCTGGCATTAGTAACCATACACTTTATATTACCATCGAGTTTAACCGCTTCATTATAAGAAATGGGATTTATTACTGTGCTGTGGCTACAATCATCCTCAATGTTCATCCGCAACATATGGATCTCCCTATGCACTGCTCTTATCCTCCCCCCACAGGACCCTTCTCCTCCCTCCTCATTGTTCTGTCCCCTCTCTAACCTATCTGCCACTACATTACATACTACATTGTCCTCCCTCCACATCCCTAGTTTAAAAACCCCTCCACCCCTTCTAGGATTCTCTCCCCCAGCACAGCGGACCTCCTTCCATTAAGGTGCAAATTATCTGCGGAAAACAGATTGTACCCCAATGAAAAGTCAGGCCAGTGCTCTAAAAACCCAAACCCTTCTCCTCTACACCACGACTTGAGCCATGCATTTAACTCCCTAAGCTCCCGCTGTCTTTCCTGCGATGCGCATGGCACAGGCAGTATTCCAGAGAATACCACCTTGGAGGTCCTTCCCTTCAACTTAGCTCCTAGTTCTCTAAAATTATTTTTAATAGACCTCCACCTACCATGTATCCTGTCATTGGTTCCCACATGGACCACGACAGCTGGGTCATCCCCAGCCCCCCTAAGTAATTTATCCACCCTTTCCACCACATGCCGAACCCTGGCACCAGGGAGACAGCAAACCATTCGGTTGAGGCGGTCTTGGCGACAAATTATTCTATCCGTCTTCCTGATTATAGAATCCCCTACAACCACTAGCTGTCTAAGCCTACCTACAATACCATCCCGCCCACTACTAGTTGGACTGTTCCCCCGGCTGTTAGGGAGAACAGGTTCCACTAGAGCTGCCATTTCTGACACGGATGCCCTTGCATCATCACCTAACTTAGCAATTTTGCTTGGGCATATAGTAGGAGAAGTGGCCTTCCTTTTCTTGGATCCATTACTGGTCCCTCTAACTACATTAACCCAGCTACTTACTTGGGCCTCCTGATCTATATCACCACCCTCCATCTCTAACCCACTAACTTCCTGCTCAGTGAGCCGAAGTTCCCTCTCAAGGTGGCCAAGTTCCCTCAGTGTTGCAATATGCTTCTCCAGATCTCTAACTCGAGCTTCTAGATGGGCAACATGCTCACATCTGTCACAGCGGTACTCACCCTGGAACACCTGCTCCAGTTGTGCGTACATGCGGCAGACTGCGCACTGAATGAATCCTTCCATCTCGCTAGCCATCATCCTCAGTGCAACAAAAACAGTGAAGTTTTAGTCTCTCTGAAGCTTGATGATCTATTTCTTCTTCAGGTCGGATTAGACCCTGGGTCTTGCCAGAAGAAGGTGTAGAAGTGTTTTCACTGTTTTTGTATAAAAAAGCTCTCCGAGGCTATATTTTGGTAGTGTTGTACCATCATTAACTGCTAGACATGCCTCTACAATTAACTTTTGACCAGTTGACACACTTTAGTAGGGGGCATATCAATGGACTGGGGAAAGCACGATGGCCATTATGACAAATCGCCCCCCATCTGGGCTGTTCTGACAAAGCTGTTAGGAAATTCTGAGAACGGTGGTTCTAGAAGGGCACAAAGACCGCAAACAGGCTCCAGATGGCCCAGAAAGATCACCAGAAGAGAGAATCATTTGATCTGCCAACTAGCAAGAGCAGCTCCCCTAGTTTCTTGTCAACAACCCATACACAGGTTATATTTTCATTCTGTGTCTGCCTAGATCATTCTAAGGTGCGTAGCAGATGGAAATTTGGTGTCAAAGCCCCCATTACGGAGAGACGACATAAGGTGATAACATAAACCTGCATGCGCTATCAGTGGAGATAGTGACCACAGCAGTTAGTTCCAGAATTCAATTCAAGATCCTAAGCCGAAGGATTATAAGTAGTGATGAGCGAGTACTAAAATGCTCGGGTGCTCGTTACTCGAGATGAATATCTCCAGATACTCAAGTGCTCGTTTCGAGTAACGAACCCCATTGAAGTCAATGGGAGACTCAAGCATTTTTGCAGGAGACTCAAGTTCGGTAGAGGGAAGGTCGTGTGAAAACCTGTCAACCTCAGAAATTGATGGAAACACAACGGAAATGGACAGGAAACAGCAGGGGCAGCATGTATGCATACCTCTGAGGCTGCCTAATGGCACCATTATGCCTAATTCTGTGCAACAGCCTGCTTAAAACAGAGGTAGGCATATGGACCACCCAAAAACTCAGCCTGACACAGGGAACCATTAAAACAGAGGTAGCATATCATGAACCAGCCAAAAATTCAGCCTGACACATCATGGTGGTGAGAACAGAGCGAACAAGGTAGAAACTGTAGCCAGTCAGCCTTCTAAAAATTATACCAGACCTAGCATGGCATTGAGCACACAGAGAACCATTAAAAATGAGTGAGGAAGCTAGTGAGCCTCCCAAAAATTAGGCCAGACACTGCATGGCATTGAGCACACATAGAACCATTAAAAGTGAGTGAGGAAGCTAGTGAGCCTCCCAAAAATTAGGCCAGACACTGCATGGCATTGAGCACATAGAAAACCATTAAAAGTGAGTGAGGTAGCAAGTGAGCCCACCCAAAAATTGGAGTGAGTCCAGGGCCTGGTATATTTAGTGGACATGAACCCGGGTGCTGACAGCTAACTGGCTAGGCCAGCTGTCAGTCACCATCAAGGGTACACCTGATGCCTCTCGACCAGGGGTGTTGAGGCCACGGCCACGGCTAGACCAAAACAAAACAAAACAACTGGCTGGTTGGTGGAAACGCGATCGTCGGGCCACCGGCAACCAGTCCCGCTCCTCTGCAGACGTAGTGTGACGTCAGGGCATGGCAGTGAGGACACAGAGAACCATTAGAAGTGAGTGAGGAAGCAATTGAGCCTCCCAATAATTAGGCCAGACCCTGCATGGCGGAAGAAGACTTGGCAGTTGGCTGAGAATTGAAGGAAGAGGAGGAGGAGAAGAGGTACCAAGAATCTTCATGTTCAGCTGCTTTCCCTGGGTGGACAGTTGAAGTCACGTGAAATCCAGGCTTTGTTCATTTCTATAAATGTCAGCCTGTCAGCACTGTCAGTTGACAGGCGGGTGCGCTTATCAGTGATAATGGCACCAGCTGCACTGAAGACCCGCTCTGACAACACGCTAGCGGCAGGGCAGGCCAGCACCTCCAAGGCGTAAAGCGCTAGTTCGGGCCACGTATCCAGCTTTGAAACCCAGTAGTTGTAAGAAGCAGAGTGACCGGTAAGGACGTTGGTATGGTCATTGAGGTACTCCCTCACCATCTTCCTGAAGGCTTCCCCCCTACTCTGTCTAGACTGGGGACGGTTGACATAGTCTTGCTGGGGTGCCATGAAACTGTCAGAGGCCTTGGAGAGTGTTCCCCTGCCCCTTGACAAGCTGCCTGCTCCACCGCTCCTCTCCCCTGCTCTTTGGCCCACAGAACTATATCCTCTGGCGCTAGTGGTGTCAGATGGGAAGTACATTTTCAGCTTCTGCACCAGGGCCTGGTCAAACCTGCCTTCGAAAAGGCACCTTGTCAGCCACATTGGGGTAAGTTTTAAGGAACCCCAGCAGCACTAGGTTGAAGACGTGGGCCAGGCATGGTATATGTGTGAGGCTGCCGAGTTGCAGAGCCGCCACCGGGTTCCGCCCCTTGTCACACGCAACCAAGCTCACTGCTAATTACACACGAACCCGGGGTGCCAGTTAAGGCTCAGCAGTAGCCAGCAAGGAGGCAAGGGCAGGCACACTAGTAGTCAACATGGATGCCAGTTAAGGCCCAGCAGTAGCCAACATGGAGGCAAGGGCTGTCACACCAGTAGTCAACATGGATGCCAGTTAAGGCCCAGCAACATGGAGGCAAGGACAGGCACACCAGTAGTCAACATGGATGCCAGTTAAGGCCCAGCAATAAGGAGGCAAGGGCAGGCACACCAGTAGTCAACATGGATGCCAGTTAAGGCCCAGCAACAAGGAGGCAAGGGCAGGCACAACAGTAGTCAACATGGATGCCAGTAAAGACCCAGCCGTAGCCAACATGGAGGCAAGGGCAGGCACACCAGTAGTCAACATGGATGACAGTTAAGGCTCAGCAACATGGAAGCAAGGGCAGGCACACCAGTAGTCAACATGGATGCCAGTTAAGGCCCAGCAACAAGGAGGCAAGGGCAGGCACACCAGTAGTCAACATAGATGTCAGTTAAGGCCCAGAAACAAGGAGGCAAGGGCAGGCACAACAGTAGTCAACATGGATGCCAGTAAAGACCCAGCCGTAGCCAACATGGAGGCAAGGGCAGGCACACCAGTAGTCAACATGGATGACAGTTAAGGCTCAGCAACATGGAGGCAAGGGCAGGCACACCAGTAGTCAACATGGATGCCAGTTAAGGCCCAGCAACAAGGAGGCAAGGGCAGGCACACCAGTAGTCAACAAGGATGCCAGTTAAGGCCCAGCAGTAGCCAACAAGTATCCTTCTACCCCCAGCACCCTTTTGATTTTCAATTTGACTGTAGCAGTTGGGGTAACATTCCCTGCATAATGTAACTACCCACTTTTACCCTCACCACTCTTTCGATTTTCAATTGGACTGCAGCAGTTGGGGTAACATTCCCTGCATATTCACCACCTCTCCCCCCACCGCTTTCTTGATTTTGAATTTGACTTTGATCCTTGAGGATCTGTCAATTGTCTCATGCAAAGGGATCATCACTTGAGGGGTAGTGTACTACAAATTCTAGCAATACAATGTAGCACCAACTAGTTTTGGGGGGCTGTGCGGTACAATCTGGTAGTTGCTGGACCTATACACACTCTGTGACACACCCTTTACTCTGTGCAAGCAGTTGTGAACTTAGAAATGCCTTGCGTATGAAATACAGAAATCAGGAAAAATACTTGTGGTCCCACTAGTTTGTTTTTGTTTTTTTTTTGGGGGGGGGGGGTGTACGGTACAATCTGGTAGTGGCTGGACCTATATACACTCTGTGACACCCCATTACAATGAGCAGTGAGATTCTATGCAGGTGTACTACAAATCCCAGCAATACAGTGTAGAACCAACGAGTTTTGAGGGGGCTGTACAGCACAATCTGGCTAGGCCAGCTGTCAGTCACTATCAAGGGTACCCCTGATGCCTCTCGACCGGGGGTGGTGAGGCCCCGACAACGGCTAGACAAAAAAAAAGCTGGCTGGTTGGCGGGGGCGCGATTGGCAGGCCCCCGGCAACCAGTCCCGCTCCTTCACAGACGTAGGGCTGTGCGATCCAATGTGGTAGTGGCTGGATCTATACACATTCTGTGCCGGCCCCTTACAATGAGCAGTGAAGTTTTATGCAGGTGTACTACAAATCCCAGCAATACAGTGTAGTACCCACTAGTTTAGGGGGGGCTGTACGGTACAATATGCTAGTGGCTGGACCTAGACACACGCTGTGATACCCCCTTACAATGAGCAGTGAAGTTTTATGCAGGTGTACTACAAATCCCAGCAATACAGTGTAGTACCCACTAGTTTAGGGGTGGCTGTACGGTACAATCTGGTAGTGGCTGGACCTAGACACACGCTGTGATACCCCCTTACAATGAGCAGTGAAGTTTTATGCAGGTATACTACAAATCCCAGCAATAGAGTGTGGTACCCACTAGTTTAGGGGGGTCTGTATGGTACAATCTGGTAGTGGCTGTACCTAGACACACTCTCTGACACCTCCGTCCAATGAACAGTGAAGTTCTATGCAGGTTTACTACAAATCCCAGCAATCCAATGTAGTACAGCAGCACCACCAGCCCCAAAATCAAAATAGAGTACACTGAGCACTTCTTAGGGGTCTGTATGCAACACCTAATGTCCCCTTTCTGCCAGCAGCCGGTCACCACAGTGTGCTGGTTAAATCGTGCTAGCAGCACTGCAACTCCCAGCCAGCAGTCTGTAGTAATACTATTAAAAAACGATTTGAAGCCCTGAAAAGGGCTCTTTGTTTATATTGCTAGTATATACCCTGCCTACTGGAACGCTAAATCCTACACTGATGCTCTCCCTGACCAGCAGCAGCTCTGTCCTTGATCTCTCACAGCATGCGTCTGAAGCGAGCACTGCCGGCGCCGAGTTTTATATAGCAGGGTCATCTGATCTGGCCAACCAATCGCTGCTATCGACATGTATGGGTCCCACGTCATCGCAGGATGTACCAAAGAGTCTCCTGCATGTTTTTTGGCTGAGAAATAGCGCCCAAACTTACAGGAAACGGATGATAAGATTTTCTCGAGTATCACGAGATGCTCGTCCGAGTAACGAGTACCATTGAGTACCCAGTTCAGACGAGCATGCTCGCTCATCACTAATTATAAGACTAACAAAAATAAGAATATGTCAGATCCTCAGAACTCACCGGTAATGGAGATGAAGGCGCTGAAGAGCAAGAATCAGTAGCAGTGATAATGATATAATAAACTTAGGAAGAAAACTGACGAATAAACGATATTGGTTCTTCATCTCCATCTCCGGTGAGTTCAGAGGATCTGACACATCACCAATTGCGCATTTACGGGACCAGCTTGAACATTAGAGTCGGCAACCTACAAGTGTACTGCCATATGGAACCTATATGTCTCCATGACCAACTGTAGTTCATCCATACCTCCCAACCGTCCCGGATTTCGCGGGACAGTCCCGTTTTCGGGGTGCTGTCCCGCGGCCCTGGAACGGCCCCCTGTGTCCCGCATTATATGTGGCCCCAGCAAAAAAAACCATAAACCAGTAACTCACCTGTCCTCCGGTCCCAGCAGCTCCTCTCCCGGCAGATCGCACACTCCCGTCATCCTCCGAGGCGGGCAGCGGGGAACAGAGACACTGACTGTGCCGGAAGTGACCTGCAGCCTCTGTCATGAATCACTTCCGGTACAGTCAGTGACTCTGTACCCCGCTGCCCGCCCCGGAGGATGACGGGAGTGCGCGCTCTGCCGGGAGGGGAGCTGCTGGGACCGGAGGACAGGTGAGTTACTGGTTTATTGTTTTTTCCGCTGGGGCCACACAAATGGGGGTATTGGCTACTCTGTGGGGCGCTATACGGGGGATTGGCTACTATGTGGGGCACTATATGGGGGGATTGGACAATATGTGGGGCACTATATGGGGGCATTGGCTACTATGTGGGGCACTATATGGGGGATTGGCTACTATGTGGGGCACTATATGGGGGATTGGCTACTATGTGGGGCATATATGGGGGCATTGGCTACTATGTGGGGCATATATGGGGGATTGGCTACTATGTGGGGCACTATATGGGGGATTGGCTACTAAGTGGGGCATATATAGGGGCATTGGCTACTATGTGGGGCATATATGGGGGCATTGGCTACTATGTGGGGCATGTATGGGGGATTGGCTACTATGTGGGGCATATATGGGGGCATTGGCTACTATGTGGGCACTCTATGGGGGTTTGGCTACTATGTAGGGAACTCTATGGGGGACCGGCTACTATGTGGGGCACTGTATGGAGGGACTGGCTGCTATGGGGGGCACTATATGGGGATTGGCTACTATGTGGGGCACTATATGGGGATTGGCTACTATGTGGGGCGCTATATGGGGGGATTGGCTACTATATGGGGGGATTGGATAATATGTGGGCACTATATGGGGGATTGGCTACTATGTGGGGCACTATATGGGGGATTGGCTACTATGTGGGGCATAAATGGGGGCATTGGCTTCTATGTGGGGCATAAATGGGGGATTGGCTACTATGTGTGGCACTATTTGGGGGATTGGCTACTATGTGGGGCATATATGGGGGCATTGGCTACTATGTGGGGCATATATGGGGGCATTGGCTACTATGTGGGGCATATATGGGGGATTGGCTACTATGTGGGGCACTATATGGGGGATTGGCTACTATGTGGGGCATATATGGGGGATTGGCTACTATGTGGGGCATATATGGGGGCATTGGCTACTATGTGGGCACTCTATGGGGGTTTGGCTACTATGTGGGGCACTCTATGGGGGATTGGCTACTATGTGGGGCACTATATGGAGGGATTGGCTACTATGTGGGGCACTATATGGGGATTGGCTACTATGTGGGGAACTATATGAGGGGATTGGATACTATGTGGGGCACTATATGGGGGATTGGCTACTATGTGGGGCACTATATGGGGATTGGCTACTATGTGGGGCACTATATGGGGGGATTGGCTACTATGTGGGGCACTCTATGAGGGGATTGGCTACTATGTGGGGTACTATATGGGGATTGGCTACTATGTGGGAACTATATGGGGATTGTCTACTATATGGGGCATTATATGGGGATTGTCTACTATATGGGGCATTATATGGGGATTGGCTACTATGTGGGGAACTATATGGGGATTGGCTACTATATGGGGCATTATATGGGGATTGTCTACTATATGGGGCATTATATGGGGATTGGCTACTATGTGGGGAACTATATGGGGATTGGCTACTATGTGGGGCATATATGGGGATTGGCTACTATGTGGGCACTATATGGGGGGATTGGCTACTATGTGGGGCACTATATGGGGGGATTGGCTACTATGTGGGGTACTATATGGGGATTGGCTACTATGTGGGGCATATATGGGGGATTGGCTACTATGTGGGGCATATATGGGGGCATTGGCTACTATGTGGGCACTCTATGGGGGTTTGGCTACTATGTGGGGCACTCTATGGGGGATTGGCTACTATGTGGGGCACTATATGGAGGGATTGGCTACTATGTTGGGCACTATATGGGGATTGGCTACTATGTGGGGCACTATATAGGGATTGGCTACTATGTGGGGCACTATATGGAGGGATTGGCTACTATGTGAGCATATATGGGGGATTGGCTACTATGTGGGGCACTATATGGGGGCATTGGATACTATGTGGGGCACTATATGGGGGCATTGGCTACTATGTGGGGCACTATATGGGGATTGGCTACTATGTGGGGCACTATATGAGGGGATTGGATACTATGTGGGGCACTATATGGGGGATTGGCTACTATGTGGGGCACTATATGGGGATTGGCTACTATGTGGGCACTATATGGGGGGATTGGCTACAATGTGGGGCACTATATGGGGGATTGGCTACTATGTGGGGTACTATATGGGGATTGGCTACTATGTGGGGAACTATATGGGGGGATTGGCTACTATGTGGGCATATATGGGGATTGGCTACTATGTGGGGCACTATATGGGGGCATTGGCTACTATGTGGGGCACTATATGGGGGCATAGGCTACTATGTGGGGCTCTATATGGGGGCTTTGGATACTATGTGGGGCTCTATATGGGGGCATTGGATACTATGTGGGGCACTATGTGGCGGATTGGATTCTATGTGGGGCATATATGGGGGGATTGGCTACTATGTGGGGCATATATGGGGGGATTGGCTACTATGTGGGGCACTATATGGGGGCATTGGATACTATGCGGGGCACTATGTGGGGGATTGGACACTATGTGGGGCACTATGTGGAGGATTGGACTCTATGTGGGGCACTATGTGGGGGCATTGTATACTATGTGGGGCACTATAATGGGGGATTGGATACTATATAGGGCCTTTTTGGCGGGATTGGATACTGTATAGGGCACTACTCAGTCAGCAGCATGTGGTGACTGTAGGGGAGTGGCTTTGGAGGGGTGCTATGGGGGCGTGGCTATGGAGGGTTGCTATGGGGGCGTGGCTATAGAGGGACGCTATGGGGGCGTGGCTATGGGGACCGCGGCGCACATGTCCCTCTTTACAAAAGTTGGGAGGTATGTTCATCTTGTATTGAAGTCAGAGGCCCCCAGCAGGGTCTAATGGTGCGTTTACACAGACAGATTTATCTGACAGATTTTTGAAGCCACCACCAGGAATGGATTTGAAAAGGGGAGACATCTCAGGCTTTCCTTTATGATCTGTTCCCTGTTTATAGTCTGTTCCTGGCTTTGGCTTCAAAGATCTGTCAGATAAATCTTTTTGTGTAAATGCACCATTAGAGTTTAATTTCAGTTGTGCAGTTTTACTCAATAACTGTCTTCTTTTGCTCTACATTTGTAATCACATACATATATTATCTTTCACAAATTTAACTTTAATACAATTCCCACAAATCTTTCTTGGTGTGTTTTTTTAAGGACTTTTCTGTATGGATCTGTGTGAAAGCTCACATTGAAATCAATGAAGTACTAAAAACTAGATTAAAATCATCACCGAAATCTGCACATTAAAATCCACACTGATTCTGAGGCGTTATATATATATATATATTTTTTACCCAAGTGAACATGCCCTAAGAACATGTGAATAAATCCTAAGGGTACAAACACACACACCGTATACGCAGCAGATACGCAGCAGATTAGATCTAAATAACTGAACACAGCATCAAATCTGCACCATCAAATCTGCTGCGTATCTGCTGCGTATACGGTGTGTGTGTTTGTACCCTATGGGCATGTTAAAAGCATGTGGCTTTGATGGTGCAAACCACTACAAATTGGGTCTAAAAAACATCTCCTATTGATTTCAAGGGGAGCCTCATAAAAACCATGGGGGAGATTTATCAAACATGGTGTAAAGTGAAACTGGCTCAGTTGCCCCTAGCAACCAATCAGATTCCACCTTTCATTTTCCAAAGAGTCTGTGAGGAATAAAAGGTGGAATCTGATTGGTTGCTAGGGGCAACTGCGTCAGTTTCTCTTTACACCATGTTTGATAAATCTCCCCACATATTTGCCTGTTATTTTTTCTGCTTGAAAGCGAAGTCATGTCACTTCATTTAGGCTGTTATGCCTGTGTACTATGCATTTTTTCACACTAAAATTAATGGGACAATGTAAAACCCCAATAAAACTAAATTTGTTCTCCACTTTGGTGCATTTTTGGTGTGGACAAGGTGTGCTGCTTTTGTCCAAATCAACAAGATATCTACAATTCAGGAGGTGGTAGCATTCGGGGCAACACTATTTCTATAGAATTTTTTCTATTCTATTTTTAAAAAGTTTTTGTTTGAAAAACAATAGAATAAGAACAATCACAAGTTTGCAATGCTTTCAACCAGATTAATAATACTAATCAATAATTTACACAATATAAATAAATTATAGAAAGGAAGAGGATAGGGCATTAGAAAAAAAATTACAGTTTTGTATAGAGATGAGCGAATCACTCAGAAATTCATTTTGTGTAATTTGCGAATATTCGCAAATTGCATACACATTTTTATTAAAACAGGCAAACTATAGTAGCTACAATAGTGGGACTATTACAGAGTAACAATTTTTTTCAACAGCTGTTGCTGTGACTGTCAAAATTGGAAAATGGCAGTTAAAAAAAAAAAAAAAAGTCAATCAGCCTGTCAATCATTTAATTTCCACCATGGACAGTAGTGGACGTTGGTAAAAGATGGACACTGTGTTCACTGTAACTTCCTATAATGCACCCCCAGCACCCAGTGACTTGGTATAATGAACAACAGTTACCCAGTAAATTGGTAAACTGGACAATGGTTTCACTGCTCCCACAGAAAACAGGGAATGCTACTGCAACTGCTACAGGAGCGGGACTGGTTGCCGGGGGCCCGCCGATCGCGCCCCCGCCAACCAGCCAGCTGTTTTATTTTATTTTTTCTTGTCTACCCGTGGCCGGGGCCTCACCACCCCCGGTCGAGAGGCATCAGGTGATGGTGACTGACAGCTGGCCTAGCCGGATTGTACCGTACAGCCCCCCCAAAACTAGTGGGTACTACACTGTATTGCTGGGATTTGTAGTACCATCCTGCGTAGAACTTCACTGCTGGCCCACGTGTTCAACCTAGTGTTTCAGCGGTTTCTTAAGACCTACCCCAATTTGGCTGACTTGTTCACCAAGGTGCAGCGCATCTGTGCGCATTTCTGCAAGTCAACCACGGATGCTGCCACCCTTAGGGCAGTGCAAAGGCGCTTGCAACTTCCGGCTCAGAGACTCTCAACAGCTCCGTTTCTCAACACCGAGTAGAGGATGAGGAGGATGAAGAAGAGGAGCAGACTGGTGCCGCCACTGAAGAGGGTACCCATGCTCAATCCTTAGTTGTTGAGAGTGTATCGCCTGAAGAGGATGAATTGGTGGAGGAGGAGGAGGAGGAGGAGAAGGAGGAAATTGAGGCTAGTGAGGAGAGAGAGTTCTTGCGTGTTGGGACCCTGGCGCACATAGCTGACTTTATGTTAGGCTGTCTTTCCCGTGACCCTCGGGTTAAAATTTTTTTGAAAACACCGATTACTGGGTGATCACCCTCCTGGACCCTCGGTACAAACAGAACTTGTCCACTCTCATTCCTGCCGAGGAACGCAGTATGAGAATGAATCAATATCAACAGGCCCTGGTGCAGAAGCTGAAAATGTACTTCCCATCTGACACTACTAGCGCCAGAGGACGTAGTTCTGTGGGCCAAAGAGCGGGGGAGAGGAGCGGTGGAGCCTTAACTGGCATCCATGTTGACTACTGCTGTGCCTGCCCTTGCCTCCTTTTGGCTGGGCCTTAACTGGCATCAATGTTTACTACTGCTGTGCCTGCCCTTGCCTCCTTGTTGCTCGGCCTTAACTGGCATCCATGTTGACTACTGCTGGGCCTTTACTGGCGTCCCTAATTTAGCATCCTTGTTTTGTCCATTTCGTACCAAATGATTTGTGGTCCATATGCCTAACTCTGGCATCCTTGTTGACTACTGGTGTGCCTGCCCTTGCCTCCTTGTTGCTGGGCCTTAACTGGCATCCATGTTGACTACTGCTTTGCCTGCCCTTGCCTCCTTTTGGCTGGGCCTTAATTGGCATCCGTTTTGACTACTGCTGTGCCTGCCCTTGCCTACTTGTTGCTGGGCCATAACTGGCATCCATGTTGACTACTGCTGTGCCTGCCCTTGCCTCCTTTTGGCTGGGCCTTAACTGGCATCCATGTTGACTACTGGTTTGCCTGCCCTTGCCTCCTTGTTGCTGGGCCTTAACTGGCATCCATGTTGACTACTGGTGTGTCTGCCCTTGCCTCCTTGCTTCTGGGCCTTAACTGGTATCCATGTTGCGTACTGGTGTGCCTGCCCTTGCCTCCTTGTTGGTGGGCCTTAACTGGCATCCATCTTGACTCTTGGTGTGCCTGCCCTTGCCTCCTTGTTGGTGGGCCTTAACTGGCATCCATGTTGACTACTGGTGTGCCTGCCCTTGCCTCCTTGTTGGCTACTGCTGGGCCTTAACTGGCATCCATGTTGACTACTGGTGTGCCTGCCCTTGCCTCCTTGTTGGCAACTGCTGGGCCTTAACAGGCATCCATGTTGACTACTGGTGTGCCTGCCCTTGCCTTCTTGTTGCTGGGCCTTAACTGGCATCTATCTTGACTCTTGGTGTGCCTGCCCTTGCCTCCTTGTTGGTGGGCCTTAACTGGCATCCATGTTGACTACTGTTGTGCCTGCCCTTGCTTCCTTGTTGCTGGGCCTTAACTGGTTTTCCATGTTGACTACTGGTGTGCCTGCCCTTGCCTCCTTGTTGGTGGGCCTTAACTGGCATCCATGTTGACTACTGTTGTGCCTGCCCTTGCTTCCTTGTTGCTGGGCCTTAACTGGTTTTCCATGTTGACTACTGGTGTGCCTGCCCTTGCCTCCTTGTTGGCTGTCCATCCGGGGAAAGCAGCTCAACATGAAGATTCTTGTTATCTCCTCCTCCTCCTCCTCCTCCTCCTCCTCCTCCTCCTTCAATTCTCAGCCAACAGCCAAGTCTTCTCCCGACATGCAGTGTCTGGCTTAATTATTGGGAGGCTCAATTGCTTCCTCAATCACTTCTAATGGTTCTCTGTGTCCTCACTGCCATGCTCTGACATCACACTACGTCTGCGGAGGAGCGGGACTGGTTGCCGGGGGCCCGCCGATCGCGCTCCCGCCAACCAGCCAGCTGTTTTATTTTTTATTTTTTTGTCTAGCCATGCGTGGCCGGGCCTCACCACCCCCGGTCGAGAGGCATCAGGTGTACCCTTGATGGTGACAGCTGGCCTAGCCAGTTATCTGTCAGCACCTGGGTTCGTGTCCACTAAATATCCCAGCCCCTGGACACACTCCAACTTTTGGGTGGGCTCACTTGTTTCCTCACTTCCTCAATTGCTTCCCAAGTTTGGAGGTTTTTTTAAAGAAAGTGCGGATGACCGACGGACTGTAGTGTGCAACGTGTGCCACGCCAGGATCAGCAGGGGAGCCACCACTACCAGCCTAACAACTACCAGCATGCATAGGCATATGAGTGCTAAACACCCCACTCAGTGGAACCAAGGCCGTTCAGTGACGGCAAGTCGCACCCCTGCTCCTTCCCCTTTGTCACTTGCTGGCTCTGTCAGTCCCTCCACCCAGGCCCCAGGCACGAGCGCCTCCTGCCCTACACGCACCCCTTCACCTCCACTATGCTCCACACCCTCGAGCAAGGTGTCCAAGCACAGCGTTCAACTGTCCCTGCAGCAGTTCCGTGAACGGAAGCGCAAATACACTGCCACTCACTCACAAGCACAAGCCCTAAATGTGCACATAGGAAAACTGCTGAGCTTGGAGAAGCTGCCCTATCGGCTGGTAGAGACAGATGCTTTTAGGAACCTCATGGTGGTGGCTGTCCCTCGGTACTCTGTCCCCAGCCGCCACTAATTTTCACGGTGTGCCGTCCCAGCCCTACACCAGTTGTTGAGCGTGTATGGCCTGAAGAGGAGGAATTGGTGGAGGAGGAGGAAATTGAGGCTAGTGAGGAGAGGGAGTTCTTGCGTGTTGGGACCCTGGCGCACATGGCTGACTTTGTTAGCCTGTCTTTCCTGTGACCCTCGGGTTAAAAAAATTGTTGACAACACAGATTACTGGGTATTCACCCTCCTGGACCCTCGGTACAAACAGAACTTTTCCACTCTCATTCCTGCCGAGGAACGCAGTATGAGAGTGAATCATTATCAACAGGCCCTGGTGCAGAAGCTGAAAATGTACTTCCCATCTGACACCACTAGTGCCAGAGGACGTCGTTCTGTGGGGCAAAGAGCGGAGAAGAAGAATGGTGGAGCAAGCAGCTTGTCAAGGGGCAGGGGAACACTCTCCAAGGCCTTTGACAGTTTCATGGCACCCCAGCAAGACTATGTCAACCGTCCCCAGTCTAGACAGAGTAGGGTCTGGCCTAATAATTGGGAGGCTCAATTGCTTCCTCACTCACTTCTAATGGTTCTTTGTGTCCTCACTGCCATGCTCTGACGTCACACTACGTCTGCGGAGGAGCGGGACTGGTTGCCGGGGGCCCGCCAATCGCGCCCCCGCCAACCAGCCAGCTGTTTTTTTTTTATTATTATTTGTCTAGCCGTGCGTGGCCGGGGCCTCACCACCCCAAGTCGAGAGACATCAGGTGCACCCTTGATGGTGACTGACAGCTGGCCTAGCCAGTTAGCTGTCAGCACCCGGGTTCATGTCCACTAAATATCCCAGCCCCTGGACTCACTCCAATTTTTGGGTGGGCTTACTTGCTTCCTCACTTTTTTTTTAATGGTTCTCTGTGTGCTTAATGCCATGCAGTGTCTGGCCTAATTTTTGGGAGGCTCACTTGCTTCCTCCCTCATTTTTAAAGGTTCTCTGTGTGCTCAATGCCATGCTGTGTCTGGCCTAATTTTGGGGAGGCTCACTTGCTTCCTCACTCACTTTTAATGGTTCTCTGTGTGCTCAATGCCATGCATTGTATGGCCTAATTTTGGGGAGGTTCACTTGCTTCCTCACTCCCTTTTAATGGTTCTCTGTGTGCTCAATGCCATGCAGTGTCTGGCCTAATTTTGGGGGAGGCTGACTGGCTACCGCTTCTACCTTGTTCACTCTGTCCTCACCGCCATGCTGTGGGTGTTTTTTAGCGTGGTTCATGATATACTACCTCTGTTTTAAAGGACAACTCCCGCGGGACCCCCCCCAAAAAAAACACAGACACACACAGACACCATACTCACCATCCCTCCGGTGATGATCGCCACTGGATTCGCCCGCTGTCCGCCTCTCCGTCACCGCTGTCCGCCGTCAGGTTGCTTCAGGTTCCAGGGGATGGAAAAGGCTGCCAGTGCGCTTTCGCACCGTCAGCCTTTTCATTGGTTGGAGCGCATCACATGGCTTCCAGCAAGCTCAGCCAATCAGGGCTGAGCAAGCTGGAAGCCATGTGATGTGCTCCAGCCAACGAAAAGGCTGCTGGTGCGCATGTCCACCAGCAGCCTTTTCTATCCCATTCACTTTCCATAAAGACGCCGAGGAGGAAGAAGACCCGGACCGCCCCCCGGCTCTGACGTCGTCGTCACAAGATGGCGCCCAGGAGAAGAGGACCGTGACGACCGTAATAGGTAATGTATAATTTCTTTAACTTCCGGGGAGGGGGGGGGCGGTCAGGGGTTCGAAAGTGGGGGAAGGGGGCCAGACCGGGTATTTAACCACATTACAAAGTTATATAACTTTGAAATGTGTGTTGAATAAGCAAAAAAAAAATTTCGTGGGAGTTGTCCTTTAATGGTTCCCTGTGTTCTCACTGCCATGCTGTGTCAGGCTGAGTTTTTGGGTGGTCAATATGCCTACCTCTGTTTTAACCAGGCTGTTGCACAGAATTAGGCATAATGGTGCCATTAGGCAGCCTCAGAGGCATGCATACATGCTGCCCCTGCTGTTTCCTGTCCATTTCCGTTGTGTTTCCATCAATTTCTGAGGTTGACAGGTTTTCACACGACCTTCCCTCTACCGAACTTTGGTCCCCTGCAATAATGCTCGAGAGATCGGGAGATATTTGTTTCGAATAACGAGCACTCGAGCATTTTAGTACTTGCTCATCACTAGTTATAACGTAACATTATATATGATTATTTGGAAATGCTGAGTGTGAAAAAAGATAATAGTGTGTAGACAGATATGCAGTAGGTATAACTAAATTGAAGACTACTGAATAAGTCGCTTAAAACTGCTGACGTCTGCATTTTGTGGCTCTATACACACACACATTATAGCATGGCCTGCTAGAGAGACATTCAAGATTGGTGAAAAGAATATTAAGAATGAACCACTTGCTAATCCTCAGCAACTGTTGCTCCCTCCACTGTATATAAAATTGAGACTCATAAAGCAGTTTGTTAGGGCTTTGGGTGGAGATGGGGAGTTCTTCAGGTACATCACTACCAAATCTCCTGCTCTTTCCCAAGCGAAGTTAAAAGCTGCCATATTTGATGGCCTGCAAATAAGACTTCTAACCAAAGAATTCCTTAAATCCATGAAAACCATAGAGAAGAATGCTTGGTCTGCTCTCTGATCTTCTGATCTTATTACAGAGTTATAAGGATGGTAACAGAGAAATTTTAAAACTTTATTTTTTTTTTAAACCCTTACGGGACACAGCCATTTTTCATTTTTGTGCTTTCCTTTTTTCCTTCTCGTGTATATAAGGCCATAGCGCATGCATTTTTCCATCTAGAGACCCAGATAAGCCCTTATTTTTTGCGGCACTAATTGTACTAATTTTTGCCTAAAATATGCCATGAAACTAGAAAAAAAATATATGTGTGGTGAAATAGAAGAAAAATGCTTTTTTTTTTTAATGGGGGGGGGGGGGGGGGCTTATGCCGTTCACCCTAGGATAGAACTGACTTCTTATATATGTTCCTCAAGTCAGTACGATTAGGACGATATGTAACTTGTAAAACTTTTATTTTATTTGATGGCTTTTTTTAAAAAGCCATCAAATAAAATAAAAGTTATACAAGTTACATGTCACTGTAATCGTACTGCCTTGAGGAACATATATAACATGTCAGTTATACCATAGGGCGAATGATGTGAACACAAAACCAAATTATCAAAATAAAAAGATTTGCACTTTTTTCAGTTTCAGTGCACAAATAATTTGTTTCTGGTTTATCGGTATATTTTATGGTTAAATTAAGTCTGTCATTTCAAAGTATTATTGGTGTTGCAAAAAATAAGGGCTTATCTGGGTCTGAAGGAGAAAAAATGCAAGCGCTATGGCCTTTTAAACACAAGGAGGACAAAATGAAAGCACAAAAATGAGAATTGGCCCGGTTTATCAAACAAATTTGACGTATTGCATATTTTTTGCCTTCAAATATGAAATCAGCCCCTTTCATTTGGGTAAAATCAGCAAAAATATTTAGGTCAGCAGAATTTGTTTTTTCAAATGTAGACCAGTGTAATAGATGTATTTATGGATTTATCTTAATTTTATTTATTTATGTTCTTAGTGTCTGGAAAACACAAAGTTATGAGACGTGCCGTGGCTGGGATGCTGGACACAACCATGTCAAACATAGTAGTAAACTTTAAGGCCTATCAATGCTACTTTGGGAAGTGTATCCCATCTACTGTAGCTCCAACTACAACTACAACTACAACTACATCTACAACTACAACTACATCTACAACTACATCTACAACTACAACTCCAGTTACTGGAAGGTAACTGTATGTAGATCACGATATATAAATCTCAAATAGTCGGACAATTTACTCAAACTGTATTTTAACTTTCTCCTGCTGCACAATAACAGGGTGTCTTCAACATTAATATTTATTATATTTAGAAATACCTGCTGTATATGATATCCAATGCAATGATATACTCACCATAGAGCCAAGGCAGCTGATATGGGGCTTATGATAGAAGACCGTCTAAATCAGATGGCACCGTCCGTCTTTGTGTGTATTTTGAACATGCATGGGGCTTCTACATCACAGGGACATCTACATTAGCTAATAAAAAAAGAAGGAAGCAACCTAGAGAGGAGGGCCACAGGAGGCTTTGTTTAGGAAGCTCCAGATGGTAGAGTATGCATATGACAGTGAAACAGTACCACATAAAAGAATTAAAAAAAAAAAAAAACATCTGAGGAGAGCACTCAATAAAAAAAAAAACATTGGTTGCACTTCAATAGGATGTGGGGAAAAAAATATTTCATACACAGCAATTGATTAAACACTCTGTTATGTGGTAGTTTACATTGATGTCAGTGATAGCGCCCCCTGTTGTTCCTTGTTTTGCTGATTTCTGTTGTGCCCACATCTATAGATTTAAAAAAATATTCAATGTTTGGGCAAAAATTCCTTTTACAAGCATTTATATTTTCTTGACAAGCTTTTACTAGTTTGGGGTGATTCTTGTCAATAAGCCTATCATTTCTAACTATCTTTTTTTTTTTTCTTTCAAAGTGACGGAGGAGAAGAAGAAGAAGTAACAGCTGGTAACCCAACAAGGTATGTTTTTTTCCAAAGGCAATATGATGACAGCTGGAGATGTACAGGTGACCGTTTGTTAATGTTTATCATTAATTATTAATCATTAAAAATTGCTCAGGCTAACAGGGCCCTAAAAATGACAGCGATCAGCTAAGGACTGGGGAAAAGCCCAATCCTTGGCTCATCCTCTGTTTAGAACTTTAGGCTTTAAAATGTATCATTGTAGGGCACACATCTCCCTGCGTAAAAAGAGGATGTGAGTCTGATGACGATAAAGGGAAAGTGATATGCTGTCTCTCCAGCTCTCACCAGTTGCAGTGACTTCAGGATGATTTATTGTAGCATACTGCACTCACAGGAAGGGAGACGAATGCAGTTATGAATACACTGCTTGTGTTCCAGTATCTGGCATCTCCAGTCTTAAAGCGAGACTGTACCCAAAATCTGCCCCCCCCCAAACCGTACCTTGTACCTTCAGATAGCTGCTTTTAATCCAAGATCTGTCCTGGGGTCCGTTCGGCAGGGGATGCAGTTATTCTCAGATTGCCCAGATTGCCAGTACATGGGGGGGCCACCTGGGCTGTAAAAGTAACAGGCATCACAGCGGATACCCCCCCTACTCCCAGGCCCCCCAGGCCCCGGTGCTTACTAAGCAGCTGCTGAAGGGGCCAGGGTCAGACTGAAGGCCTCTGCTGTCACAGGTGGCACAACAACGCACCACTGTGAGCAGCAGCAAACCTCAATGCATGCTGACGGCCCGACCCCATTACATACTGGAGGAGGAATATGCTGCTGGAGGAGATCTGCTGCACAATGATGCCAGTCCCAGGAAGAACAGTGGGGAGAGGAGGAGACAGCATACAGGGGGTTACTGGGAGTCCCGTCCCCTGCAGGAGGAAGCTCCGCCCTTATACTGCCCGACAACATACAGGAGAGGAGGACTATGTAAGTGCCTCAGTGTAAAGCATTTTGTGTGTGTGTGTCTGTGTCTGAATGGGTATATACTGTATCTGTCTGACTGTGTACATAGGACTGTGATGTATGTGCTTCTGTGTACAGCATGTGTGTGTGTGTGTGTGTGTGTGTGTGTATCTCTGAATGGGTATATATGTGTCTGGCTGTATGTACATACTGTATGTGACTGTATGTGTCCCTATGTATGTACATTCCTGAGTGTATATACAATATGTGCCTGTGTGTGTATATGTATATATATATATATATATATATATATATATATATACAGTCTCATAATAAAGACACATATTCACAGAGACACACATATGTACACACACACTCTCCTACATATAGGCTATGTTCACATAACGGCTCTTTTCGTAATTTTCTATACTGGTTAGTGGAGGGGCACAGGATAAGTGATCTGCAGTAACTAGGGAGTTACCAAGGGTCAGACTGCAAAGTAATCCTGGTAAAAAAAAGCTGTTTCCTGGTCACATGACTACACTGGGGTCCGCCCACAGGAAGTGAAGAGAACAGGGCTGCAGAGAGGTGAAAATAAAGGATTAGATCTGATTAAAAAAAATTGTAATAAATAATAATAATTAGATAGATAGATAGATAGATGTATAATTTTTTTTACCAAAAAATGTCTAATATAAAAAAATGTAAAATAATAATAATAAAAAAAATAGGTTTAGGGGAAATGTTTATTCAATCCCTTCATGTCCTGCACACAAGCATTCATTATGTTTACAAGCATGTATATATTCTTGACAAGCTTTTACTAGTTTGGGGTGATTTTTGTCAAGAAGCCTATCACTAATAACTTTTCTTTTTCTTTTAAAGTAATGATGGAGGAAAAGTGACATCTGCTTGTTCGATATGGTATGTTTGTTTCCGAAGCCCTATGATGACAGCGAGCGAGTTAGAAGTGACTGTTACATTAAAGGGAACCTGTCACCCCCCGTGTCGGGGTGACAGGCTCTCGACCCCCCGTTAGAGCCCCCTATACTTACCTAATCCCGCCGGGTCCCGCTTCTGGAGGTGGTCGGGTGATGAAGATCTCAGCCGCTGCAGCCCGGCGCGCGCGCTCCTCAGATGAGTCCAACGCTCATAGAGAATGACGGAGCGCTGGACTCTCCTGTCATTCTCTATGGGTGTTGGACATATCTCTCAGCGCGCGCGCCGGGCTGCAGCGGCTATGATCTTCATCACCCGACCACCTCCAGAAGCGGGACCCGGTGGGATTAGGTAAGTATAGGGGGCTCTAAGGGGGGTCGGGAGCCTGTCACCCCGGCACGGGGGGTGACAGGTTCCCTTTAAGTTCCCAATGTTTTTTTTCTCATCTCGGAAACATACTGTCGGCAGAAAAAGACCACTTGGTCCATCTAGTCTGCCCTTTAAGTATTTAGTAAAATCTTTAGTAAAATTATTGTATTGCATCCCTTATATTCTGTTTGCAACACTTTCTCAAGTCTGAGTGAAAGATGAGACTGGGCTGAAGGTGGAGCAAACTGACAAAAAAATTGTGGACATGCAACCTCCAATCTTTGATTAGGTTCTATTAAAATTATAGATATTACATTAGGGACTTTTAAAAAGGAATCTGTCAGCTCCACAGTTAAACAGTCCAAGAGATGGTGCTGAGCTGCAAGCTTCCTCCCTCCCACTCCGCACCCTGCCTTGCATGAGTGACATATGGAGCTTGGCTTTTACAATGGAGCCCTATATGTCTGAGACAGAGAGGGGGGCTTTCTACACCACCTTTCTACTTAGCAACAGAACTGGCAGGTGCTCTTTAAGATATAATAAGGTAACTGCCTATGAGAATGTGCCAGAACTACAGGCAGGCAAGAAGGCTTTGGAATACTATGCATTTATTTTATTTAAGGATTTCTCTCCAGCAGGTTTGAATGCAGGTGCCTTGTTCTAATAAAGTGGGAAAATTTTTTACAACAGTAAAGTAAAGTGTATACTCCTTAGGCTGGGTTCACACTACATTTTTGCAATCCGTTTTTTCCTGTTTTTTTTTTTTTTTTTTCAATCCATTTTTTGCAAAAAAAAACAAAACGGATGCCTTTGTGTGAATCCGTTTTGATCCTTTCTCCATTGACTTCCATCATAAAAAACAAACAAATCAAAATGCATCCGTTTTTTTAATGGAAGTCAATGGAAAAACGGATCAAAACGGATGCACACAAAAGAATCCGTTTTTTTCATCTTTTTTTTTTTTTTTTCAAAGAACGGATGAAAGAAATGGATTGCAAAAACGTAGTGTGAACCCTGTGTGCGAAGCTGCTAGAAAGGTGCCCTCTGGTAAAAAAAATGTAAGAATGAGAGAACGTCAGAGTTGGTGGCATTGTGACACTAAACTCACTTCACAAAAAAATGCTAGTAGTTTAGCGACCAAAAATAAAGTGATAGTCATGGCTCCTTTAAGCAGGTATAGAGATGGCTCAAGACATGAGCTCTCAGTATACACGGTGTCTCCAAAAATAGAAATTTGGCAAACATGGAAATTTTCTTGGTCACTAAGGGGTTAAAATTCAGTTCAGTATTAATCTTTAGGATTTCCATAAAGATCATTAACACCTTAAGGGCACATGACATACCCGTATGTCATGGAGTCCCCAAGGGGGTACAGAAAGTGACCACACTCTGTACTGTGCCGCACCAGCTAATAAACCATTTAAATGCCACTGTGAAAACTGACAGCAGCATTTAAATGCTGTTAAAATGCCATCCATGGTGGTTGTGATGGGATTGCAAACCCCAGGGCACGATTGATCCTACTTGCCAGACTGAGGTCCAGTGATGCTCTGGCGCTAATCCTGGTCAGGCAATTGCTTACTTTGGGCTTCAGCAACCCTAAGTAATCAAGTGAAAACTGCAATATTAAATTATCATATCCCTGATCTCGCACGGTAAACAGAGTGGGAAAAAAAAAAAATTAAAAATTTGAATAAAAAGTTGCATATAAGCAAGCAAGCTACCGATAGAAAGTACAGATCATAGCACAAAAGGTAACCCTCAAATAGCCCTATTGACAAAAAAATAAAAGCGTTATAAGGATGGTAATAGCGCAATTTTAAACAATAAATTTTTAAAAAACAGTCAAATAAAATAAAACTTACATAAGTTGCCTATCGTAATCGTACAACCTTCAGGAACTTTTTTAAATTTTACAGCAGGAATACTTTTTGTCTGGTTTTGTAGCATATTTTATGGGAAAGTTAAGTCTGCCATTGCAAATTATTGGTATAATTGGTGTTGCAAAAAAGGCGTATGTCAGTCTGTAGGTGAAAAATGCAAGTGCTATGGCCTTTTAAACAAAAAGAGGAAAAAAGAAGTGTGCAAAAATGAAAATTGGTTTTGTCCTTAAAGAAGTATTCCAATTTCAACAAATGAGAAGAGGGAAAGTGTATGTCATATAATGTGTATATATATGAATATATATTATGCTTAAGTGAGGGCAGCATAAACTAGTGACAGAAATGCTTAACAGATCAGCGTATTACCTACATCATTTTGTTGAGTCGTTCTTCTAATATGCAGGAGAATAGGATTCTTGCTGTACCCAGCCGCTGATTGACAGTTGGCTGCTAATACACAGCAAGGATAGATAACTGCCAATCAGCAACTGGTCTGCGAAGTTTTCTGCTTCTCATGAATAATGAGGACTACTGGGCTCATGCACATATTGGTTAGGACTACATATCGCCATGTTATTGAGGAGGATATCTTTGGATCAGCTGCACAGAACAATGGACTGTAAGTGATACATCATTCTGTTCAGCTTCTCTGTCACTACATCATGCTACCCTTAGATAGGACATACTGACAGAGTCTCTTTAAATCCAAAAAAGACATCTTTATTACATAAATCTCAACAGCAAGAAAACACAAAAGTCCCTATGCCCAATTCAAAAACATTTAAAATCTTACCACTAACGGGACCAGACCAATACAATTTACCCCAAGGGAATGTAACCCGTGCCAAGTATTCACAATGCAGTATATACAAAAGCAACGCTCACAGCATGTAAACCAAAATAAAGTGCCAAAAGCGTGTCAAAGGAATTAGACTGCAAATAAATATGCACGAATATATGAGCAGATATCACAAGGGGAGGCAAGAGCAAGATTACATATGTTGCAGACAAAGATGCCCAGTTATCTAATTTCATAAAGGTTTTTAACATAAACAGACTAAGTAAAACTCCCCAAACCATATTTTATATATTCTAGTAAAACAACGTGCCAACTTTGTCCCCATGGTTGACCCATTTTGTTAAAATTTTTCAGAAAGTAAGGTACGCATAACCTTGGTTTTAAAACTAGTATACTATTCCTGATTATAATATTCATCATGTATTTCCAGTTTATGGTCGGATAGCTCCTTTTGGGAATCATCGCCCGAAAACTATTATACTGTTCCAGTAGAAGGATCCAGTGTTGTAATCCCACTAGGTAAGAATGTGCTCACTTTTTAACATTATTTGTATGCTGTATTTTGTCCTTTTTAAAATTAGTTTTGTTATACCCAGTGTGTTGCACACGTATGTATTTGAACAACGAACAGTGATCCATTATGTTTGGCACCATGTCACTACATCATTTACATTAAAGGGATACTTTAAAATATTTCTCTTTTCAAATCAACCAAAAGTCATACAGATTTGTAATTTACTTCTATTTAACAATCTTAAGCAACCAATCAGATTCCACCTTTCATTCCTCACAGACTTTTTGGAAAATGAAAGGTGGAATGTGATTGGTTGCTAGGGGCAATTAAGCCAGTTTCACTTTACACCATGTTTGATAAATCTCCCCTATGCTATCTGGATAAATTTGGGGCATTGTAAATAATAAGAAATAAAAGTTTTATTCTTTTGATTTATGACTAAGCTTCTGTTTCCATTCCAGGCAGGTGGGTTATAGCTGATATAGAGATCCCGTCCCTGTATAAACTCACTATTTATGGGACCTTGGAGCTGAGAAATCTTACTGACAACTCTACAACCCTATATGAGCCCACCTTCAAAACAACTGTAGTCAGTGCTACATACATTTTCATCCAGGTGAGGATCACTATGCTTGGTAAAAAATGTAATTCTGTAAAATATCTCTGAACATTAATGATTTCTACTTTCCTTGTTTCTTGGTTATGGACAGGGTGGGAAATTGATAGGAGGAACAGAGGACAACCCATTCCAGGGAGAACTACATATTGTACTAAGAGGAAATCATTTAACACCAGAGTTACCATTGCCAAATGGACTAATCCTAGGCTCAAAGGCTTTAGGTAAACTGAGATATGTATTGTTGTACACATTTGAAGACAACATGGACATTATAAATGTAAGCGTCCATTCCCTCATCTTCTCTGTGTAGGAGTGTTTGGTCAGCTGGAGCTACATGGACTTCCTCGCTCTGTATATAGAACAAAGCTGGCGAATACAGCATTAGCAGGATCCCAGCTCATCACAGTCTCCGAACCAGTAGATTGGCAGGTGGGTATGATCATTCTTGGTTTTGTCTTTTCTAATTAGGCCCTTATTCAAGGTATATACTTACATTAGATTTAAGTATTCCCACTGTAATCTCATACCAGGAAATACTGGTAGTTGGTCTCCACTAAAGGCCCTATAAAACAAAATGATTATGGGCTGTATTCAGCCCCTGCGGACGGTCATCTTGTGTAATAGGAGACAACGATCATGTAGGCTGATTGTTGTATGTCGCTCGTCTTTCAACATGCTAAAAGACAAACAACTATGATAGCAGCGATATGCTGCTGTCGCTCTGTGGAATAAGAGCAGTGGCAGCAAACTGCTGCTATCTTCTATCAATCTAGCAATCTAGCAGTCATCCAGGCAGCCCTCCCGCAGCTCCCAGCGCCAATGCACCGGCAGTGAGCGGGAAGGAGGAGCAAGCGAGCCCTGACAGCGCTCGTTTGCGCCTCTGCATCACCCTATGTAATAGGGGCTTAAGTCTGCAAGCAAGGGGGGTTGTGGGAAGGAGTGTGCACGGTTGCATTGAATAAGAGAAACAGATCACTGATCTCAGGGAGACCAGCCAAACGATAACACTGCTGGCTGCCGGTTAAATCACTCAATGCAGTGAAATCTTTGGTGCATTGCTCCCTGGGAAACATGAATATGCAAAAGAAGAGCCCGTGGAGCTTCATTAAAGAGTCTTGAAACACATGACTAGCCAGATATCCCTCCGGGAAGGACCCAGCAAAGGGGTGGCTCCTGTAGGGAAACCACCAAAACCACCATATTAAGTGGCCCTATAAGTCAATGTAATGACAAGGGAAAAATCAAGGCCAGGTATCCATCCACATACAGCTGTTTCCCCTCATCAGTGTGGAGCAGGATTCTGGCTAGGTGGGAGCAATGCCTAGTAGAGCCATAAGAGAAACAGATCGCTGATCTCAGAGAGACCAGCCAAACGATAACACTGCCGGCTGCCGGTTAAAGTGCTCAATGCAGTGAAATCCTAAGTGCATTGCTCCGTGGGAAACATGAATATGTCAAAGAAGAGCGCTTGGTGCCCCATCTACATTGACTTATAGCGCCACTTAATATGGAGGTTTTGGTGGTCTCCCTACAGGAGCCACCCCTTTGCTGAGTCCTTCCCAGAGGGATATCTGGCTAGTCCTGTGTTTCAACACTCTTAAATGAGGCTCCATGGGCTCTTCTTTTACATATCCATGTTTCCCAGAGAGCAATGCACCTAGGATTTCACTGCATTGAGCGCTTTAACCTGCAGCAGTGTTATCGTTGGGCTGGTTCACCTGAGATCCGTTATCTGTTTCTCTTATGGCTCTACTAGGCATTGCTCCCACCTAGCCAGAATCCTGCTCCACACTGATGAGGGGCAACACCCTGAAACAGCTGTCTGTGGCTGGATTCCTGGCCTTGGTTTTTCCCTTGTCATTACATTGACTTATAGGGCCACTTAATATGGTGGTTTTGGTGGTTTCCCCACAAGAGTCCTGTTGCATGGAAAAAGCAGGGTCACAGTTCAGAAAGGAAAGAGATTAAATCCATGGGGGAGACAAAACAGTAGAGGGATGTAAGTCACTAAAAACAGGATTCCTTTAAATATATCAGTGTGGCACATGTATAATTTTACTAACTTTGTTTCATGCTACAATCCCTTTAAATGTCATCAAATGTCTTTTGCAAGGTGGGAGAAGATATTCTGATAACTACTACCAGCTATAGTGCCTGGCAGACAGAGATCAGGCAGATCCTTAATGTTTCTGCTGACCAGATGACCCTGACTCTGAATGTATCCCTCAGCTACAATCACTTAGGTAAGTGACAAAACAAACATTATTAGTTAATATTTAAGTTTAACCCCTAGACGACCCTGGACGTAGGGTTACGTCATGGAAGTCTGTCCCCAGACGACCCATGACGTAACTCTACGTCCTGGGTGTTTCTCCCGCTATGAAGCGCGCTCCGGAGCGGAGCGCGCTTCATAGGAGGTGGGGGCCAGCTGCAGTGAGCAGCCGGGACCTCACCGGTAATGACACGCTGCAGCGATCGCGCTGCCGCGTGTCATTAACCATTAAACGGCGCGACCGCGGCGTTTAAGTGTAAGTGACAGGGGGAGTCCCCTGTCACTTACCGATCGGGACCCCCGCAGTGTGACTGCGGGGGTCCCGATCATTGAAACGGACCGCCGGAGGTCTCTCACCTGCCCCGTCCGGTCCGATCGGCGATCTGCTACACTGAGCCTGCACAGGCAGGCTCAATGAGCAGAGCGCCGATAACACTGATCAATGCTATGCCTATGGCATAGCAATGGTTAGTGTAAAAATCAAAGTATTGTATGTAGAAGTCCCCCAAAGGGACTTCAAATGTGTAAAAAAAAAAAGTTCAAAACACCAATACACTACCCCAAAACCCCTCCCCCAATAAAAGTTGAAATCACCCCCCTTTCCGATTATATAAAAAAAAAATTTTTAAATAAATAAATAGATAAACATATAATATACCGTAGCGTGCGTAATTGTCCGATCTATTAAAATATAACAAGCGTCATTGTGATCGGTAAACGGCGTACACGAAAAGAGGGGAAAAAGTGCGCAGATTACCTATTTTATGTTACATTATATATTTTAAAAAAATCAATAAAAAGTAATCAAAACGTCCGATCTTCACAAATATGGTATTAATAAAAACTAGAGATCATGGCGGAAAAAATGACACCCCATACAGCCCAATAGGTGAAAAAATAAAACCGTTATAAGCATCACAATAGGCCCATTTTATTAATATTTAATTGCCAAAAAAAAGGATTTCATAAAAAAAATATATATATAACATTAGAAAATCTGTGTAACCTGCATATGGTTGTGTTCGGACTGACCTATAGAATAATGGTATCATGTCGCTTTTACCATATAGTGCATTACGTAGACACAGGAACCCCCCAAACGTTACCATATTGCATTCTTATTTACGATTTCACCTATTTATATCTTCATAAATAATATATTTGGAATTCCATCATACATGTTATGGTAAAATGAATGACGCCATTACAAAGTACAACTATTCCTGTAACAAACAAGCACTTACATGGCTTGTAGATAGAAAACTGAGAGTGCTAGAGCTCTTAGAAGGGGAGGAGGGAAAAACGAAAACACTAAGATCAAAATTTGCGCGGTCCACTGGGTCATTTTGGGCCTGGTCCTCAAAGGGTTAAAGTGTCACTGTCGTTGAAATTTTTATTGCAGAAATCAATAGTACAGGCGATTTAAAGAAACTTTGTAATTGGGTTTATTAGCCGGAAAATGCATTTTTATCATGAAAAAGCAGTTTGAAGCTCTCCCCCCTGTCTTCATGGTTTTCCTATGGAGAGAGAAAGTAAGGGCAGCAAAAACAGGACAACAAAGAGTTCATTTACACTCACATCACGGGCTCTCTCCTGTGACAGTCACCACTGAGCTATCTGACATCTAATTAGGGCTCTGAATAGCTCCCCCACTGAGCAATCCTTTGTTCTCGGCTCTCAGCTGCCCACTAATCTCCCTCCTTCCCCCTCCCCCCTCCCCTCTTCATAGACCAGACAGATCCGACTGATGAAAAAACATTTGAGATTTGCCGATTCTGAACAGTGGATGACAGAACGGAGAGGAGAGGGGGGAACTGGGAAAAGGCTTTTTACATCCAGATAATGGCATATTTGGCTAATAAACCCAAATAAAAAGTTTCTTAAAATCGCCTGTACTATTGATTTCTGCAAAAAAACATTTAACGACAGTGACACTTTAATGTTAAAAGGTGTTTTATAGTTTGGACCATCTATGTATAGTTTATGGGTAACATTTAAAAAATCCTATAAAGTGAGTTACTCACAGTGGCTAAACGTAAAACCCCCTTTAAGGCACCAGCTGCCCCATATTAGGGGGACTACCCCTTCCCTATGCCAAATGTAGCAATCAGAATCTTTGGACCAACCGCCAATCTTATATGGTAACTTTAACTCAACAATTCTCAATGCCACCGAAGAGTTGGTAGTGGATAATCTGACAATTCCTACCTAGAACAATTCCTCTATGCTCACTGATAAATCTATCACCTGCAACTGAGGTTCCAAACTGCTGAAAGTGTGAGATAGTTGTTAAAACAAGGCAACACATGGTGTCTTTATTTATATATTTATCTGTGTGTTTAAAATATACAAAAACTCTTTATTTTCTAGTGTAAATAGTAAAGAGGCAATCCAAAGCTCCTAAAAGCTGGAATGCTTCCTCACTCCCCCTCCCATCCGAATCTCTGTTTGATTAACAGCTATCTAGAAGCTGAATCCCAAGGCGGGTGTGGTATGGGAGGGAACATGAGGAGGTGTCCCAGCCCTCAGCACATAGGAAGGTTGACTCTGACTCTTTGCACTGGAGAAAAAAGATTTTTTTATGTTCTGGAAGCACAGATGGATATAAGAAAGGTAAAAAGTGTCCTTTTCGTAACAACTATCTAACAGTGTCAGCTGATCTGCAGCTTACAGATTCCCGTTAACAACATTTAGATATTAGAGATATTATATAGTAAGACCTATTGACATAAACAATTGACAGGACCACACCTATTGACATGAATAGGAAACCTTACTTGAAGTATTCTGTGACCTTTGAAGAGGTCATTCCACAGAGGGAAAAAGAGAATGACTAAGTTGTGAGCCTTAACCACTGAAATTTCTATCTATTGATGTTACATTTATACTCTAGAGGTAATTTTTATAGTCATCTATGCTGAGGCTGCTGTAAGACAGAAGGGAAATCTAAAATTACCTTATTGCCATTGTCATGGGGCCAGTCTCCACTGCACAGTTGGAAGAAGATCCTGGCCACTCATCCAATCACTCGCTGCAGTGGTGCCCCAACTTAGCCAGTGATTGGCTAAGCAGGCAGACTCTTATTCCAACACAAGGAAGTTCTGCATAGCAGTAACTGACACCATGACAGCTGCAGCAGCATGAGAAATGGGGTAGATAAATATAGGTCTCATTGCTCTTTTACAACAGTGTAATCCTAGATGGCTATGAAGAAATAATCTCCAGAATACCCCTTTAAGTACACAGAATTAAATAAAATAGGTAACATGAATGTGGGACATAGAATATAAGTACAATAAACCTGCCTCTACACCTTTTAACAACTTACTGTATAACTAATGTACTGGTAGTATAAAAAGATAATTAAAAAAAAATATATTTATAGATAAAGATTTTTAATTGCATTTCTCTTTCAGCTAACACCTACCAGGTACCAAACTCAACTCTGAGTTACACTCTGGCAGCTGACGTTGCTTTACTTACTCGGAATATTAAGATCATTGGTGAGGATTACCCCGGATGGTACAGTGAATCATTTGGAGCCCGAGTTCTCGTCAGCACATTCAATGGATATCGAGGTATTGTAGATTTTACTAATGCTACATTTTTTTCGTAATACTACAATGTGTCACACCTAATGCCACCAGAAACACTATTAATTCGATAGAAAACTATGGGATCATGGCTGTGGTCTGTTTACCTCTTGTATTTTTGCACTACGGAAGAACCTATAGGAAAGGAAATATGTAGACAAGTCCTTACTAGGGATGAGCAAGCTTTTGAAAACTTTGGTTCGGTTTGATCCGGCGAACTTTCGTGAAATTCGGATTCGTACAAATTGAACCTAAAACAAACCTTGCTATAACGGCTGAATAATTGAAGCTGCAATAGTGGGAGTCTGATATGGTATAGTTTAGTTTAGTTTCAGGTGCTATTACAATGAAAAAAGTGGGAAAAATCAAAGTGCAGTGCAGTGATTACACGGGACATAGGACACAAAGTTCCTTGGACCCAGTAGGGTGGAAAACAGACATTTGACAGTGGAACCAGCACCAATAATAGTACTGTTTTGAACCCAGTATGGTTGAGAACAGACAATTGACGGAGGAGGAGGAGGCAGCAGCAGCACTTGATTGCACCCAGCCCAGTATGGTTGAGAAGAGACTATTGGAGGAGGCAGCACCACTTGATTGCACCCAGCCCAGTATGGTTGAGAACAGACTATTTGAGGAGGAGGAGGAGGCGGCAGTACCTGATTGCACCTAGGCCAGTATGGTTGAGAGCAGACAATTGACGGAGGAGTAGGAGGAAGATGTTCAGCCTTTGAGTGGTGGCTTGGGAATCCTCGTTGATGATGTTGTTCAGTGCACTTTCCAGAACACGGACGAGTGGGATGATGTCATTCAATCCATAGTCATGCCTGCTCACAGAGTCGCGTCCTCCAAAGGGATCAACAATTGGCACGAAATGTTCGAAGAAACCTGTGCACTATGAGGTTTATCACATAACGACAGTACAAGGTGTATGACTCAGCCCTCCCTTCTGCACTGCAGAGACAAGATTCCTCCCATTGTGGGCTACAACACTTCCCACCGTTAGTTGACGTGAGGACAGCCATTCATATATCTCCTCCCTGGTGGTCTGGAGGAGCTCCTGCCCACTGTGGCTCTGTTCACCCAGGCTCACAAAATGGAGGACAGCCTGAGAGCGCCGGGCCTGACATTGTTGGTAAGACACCGAGGCAGGTTGGACTGCAGTCAAAGCGGTGGATGGTTGCAAGCTGGTGGAGTCAGAACTTGTGCAGAACTGGCCCCCTAAAGCACCGGGGAGGTAACAGTGGCAAGAATGGACCAGCTTTATGATGGTCTTCTTGGGGAATGATGACCCAATGGGCAGTAACAGACATGTACTGCTCTTGCCCATAATTAAAGGACCAGACATCAGCACTGGGGTGCACGGTCTTGGGCACCAAGAACCTCAATGAGTCACAACTGTGCAGTGATGGGACAGCTGATGGGACAGCTCATAGGACTTTTTTTTTTCTGGGACAGTGATGTGACTTTTTTTGGACTGTTGTTTTTTTTTTTCCCCCCCCCCCCCCCCCCCCCCCCCCCAATTTTTTTTTGTTGCGGCTAAACGGGGTTCTCCTATTTTTTGAACCTTTATTGTAAAGATATGAACTGAGATTTTCACTTAATAAAGTAGATCAGCTTGAACACTGAAGTTGCTTTCATGTGTCTTGGTTGATACTCACAGACAGCTGTCACATTACATTTTTGATTAGGCAGGACCCAGGTATATCTGAGGAGACTAATTTAAGGTCTCATCCTAACAGGCGTGACGTCACAGATCTTGATATTCACAAAAAATTCCTTGTATCCTGGTCTATTCTGTGATTTTATTTGTTATTGTTATTTTAACCAGATTTGTTGCAAACATTCTCAAAGTTCGGTTCAGCGACAAACCGAACGTTTTGCAAAGTTCGTAAAGAATCTGGTTCAATACGGTTCGGTTATCCCTAGTCCTTACTAATCATTATATTATTTTTTTAAAGGTAGCGCAAGAATTGAAAATGTGGAATTTTATCACAGTGGGCAGGAAGGTTACAGAGATCACACAGATCCCCGGTACTCACTGGCCTTCTTATATCTTGAAGAGGTATGTATTCATTAGCTTGTATTTTTCAGGTACTTATTTTCCCTTATTATTCCTTATTATCTGTACCAGACACTACCTTCCCCAAACGCTGGTACTGTTCACTAGCTGTCAACATGCCATGTCCGGTCCCAGGGTTGGCCTTCTTGTTATGTTAGAAACAAGTTCTATTCTGGTGGTGCTGCGAGGCGGAGAGTCTACAGCATCCATGCCCTAGGACTGCGATGCCTCTCTCCCCGCCTCCATCCAGGCTAGGGGCGTGCCGATAAAGAAGAGAGATGGGGAGTGAGGTGCTGCAGGTCTAGGGCACAGATGCTGTTTTTAAACATAATACCGGCCCGAGGAGGAAAGTCAACTCCAGGACCGGACAACTAGAGAACAAAACTGGTGGTTTTGGATGGGTGGCAGCCGGTAAAGATTTGCTTTAATCTTTTTTATCTTGGGAAAACGTTTTTGCTACTTCATATTCAGTGTAGTCTTTGGGAGGTCTTTTTACTCACAGTCACCTCTTGCTGAGTAATGTGTGTGATGAGGAATAATTAACTATATTATGACCCCAAAAAGGAGCTTGTAAATAACAATTTGCTTTCTTATTTAAAGTTATCAACAAATGAATCCTATGTTCGGGGATGCGCCTTCCACCACGGCTTCTCCCCAGCTATCGGCGTGTTTTACACAAATGGACTCGACATTGATGACAACGTTATTTACTACACTGTAGGAGAAGGTAAACCAAATGCATAGGGGGGTACATAGAGAAAAGGGGACCCCATAGCAGGAGTTAAAAATGAGTAATGACAACCAGGACAGAAAGGCTTGTTACCTGTTAGTTTTTTCTCCCTTTCCTCTGTTCAGTACGAATTAATCCCCTTTTCCCTGTTAAATTTAAAAGACCATGGAATTTAAATTTTTTCACTTATAAACCCATATGAGGTCCTATTTTTTGTGACACCAATTATACTTTGTAATGACACACTTAATTCTTCCATAAAATATGCTGCAAAAACGGAAGGAAAACAAACAACATTATTTGTGCGGTGCAGTATTCGAAATACTTGTTTTCATTCGAGCATCTGACTGAAAATGCTGTAAAAATTTGTTTCCCCTCCCGACTTCCCTGGAGCTCCCCCCACCCATTAATTATGCAGGTGGGTGTAACAGGCCCTAGGAGCACACTGTCAGCACAAGAAAAGCGTCTGCATTCATTGACTGGGTAACTCATGTGACCTCCAGAGTATTAGAACTTGGCTTTTCCTGCTCATCATCAGAAGCCATCTTGAAGGTAGTGAGGTAGAGATCTTGGAGTAGGGACAGTGAGGATTGAGCTGATTGTAGGCAGGAAAGACCCTGAAAGCTTTTCTTGGGGCTGCTGCAAGACACAGCACAGTATAATTCAGATATACAGTGAATCGACCGGCTACCTGTACAGTGGCTGTCTATTCTGACAGACAGGAATCTGTTGTATATTCTAAATAGGCTTTACTGGATCTATTTGCTCCTACATTCTAATTGTTGCAGGACAATTTCAGTCATAGATCTTGGAGTAGGGACAGAAAGCATTTTTAGAGATTTTAGGCAAGAAAGACCTCAAAAGCCTTTCTTAGGGTTTACAGCATATAGCTCTGCCCATACTACCAGGACATCCGCTACTTAGACAGACAGACAGGCAGTGTATAATTTTCCTGTATACACCTGTGTTGGCCTATTTCATGTAACATCCAAATTGTCGCAGGACACCTTATTGCGCTCTGTGCTACATTTTTAAAAAAAACAACACTTTGTTACATATCTGCTGAAAGAAGGTTTCCATGTATTTATTCCACTTACATAGAGGTTATATTGTGTTTGGAGTGTATTATTGAGAGGCCGTAATAGTGGTGTAATAATGCGACTTGGGCGTGTTAGATGCTTCCCCTGCTGTCCCAGTTTCATTCCAGAGGTGTGTGCATCAATTTCTGAGGTGTCATTGTGGACTTGGAAACCTAAGTTTGACCACTTGGAGGTCACCAAGAAACAAGCATTTTTCTTTCATAGACTTTGAATTTCAAGCTTTTGAATATTTCACTACTCGTTCATCTCTAGTGACAGGTTGTCTATGTTCCACAAGTTAGTAAAGGATAGGCAATTTATATAACTATTATTACTTTATACTACTTTATACTTTATACTACTATTACTTTATACTACTACTACTACTTAAAAAATATATATATTGCTTTCTAAAAATGTATAAATGTGCCCCAAAATTGCTCTATTCTCTTTATATACTTTTTTTTTGGTCATGGGGCTATATAAGGGCCCATTTTTGTGGCATAATCTGCACTTCCATATATGTGACTTTTTGAGCTTGCATTGTTTATCGAGCGACATCGGGAATGTGATAATTTATTAGGGCGATTCAGCGTGCAGTAATAACAAATGTTTATTATTTTTGGGGTTAAAAAATAAGAAAAGGTTGGTGATTTAACCCCTAGATGACCCTTGCCGTAGGGGTATGGCACAGGTGTTTGTCATCAGATGACCCATGACGTACCTGCACAGCAAGAGCTTGTACAGAGCTATGAAGCAAGCTCAAGATAGCTGTTAGCAGCCGGGCCCTCACTGATAATGACAGTCATTAACCTCTTAAACAATGCAATCCTCGGTTTGCGAGGATCCTGATTGCTTTCCCAGACTGCTGGAGGTATATTGCTTTCCTATGTGCAGTCCGATCAGTGATTCTGTCATACAGCCTGCTTCAGGCAGGCTTTTTGCGAAGATTGATGATAACACTGACTATGGCATAGCATTGACCCCCATAGGGATTTAAAAAAATTTAAAATATAAATAAAAATATTTTCAAAAATATCCAAAAGCCCCTCCCCCAATAAAAGTTAAAATCGACCCCTTTCCCATTATACAAATAAAACATGTAGAAATAATTAAATAAATTAGCACATTATATATAAAAGTGTGCATAATTGTCTGATATATGAACCCTTCAGGGTGCCATGATGCACTGATAGCAGCCGGGGACCGTGGCTATTAGCCGACACGGCCGATCGTTGCACCCAGCTAATAAGCCATTAAAAGTCAGCTGTCAAAGCTGAGAGCTGCATTTAAATGGCTATAAAATAGCCTTCCCTGGTGTCTAGTGGTGGGATTGACCTTTCTTTTTACCCAGCTGGGACTCAGAGCCGCAGTGATGCTGATCCCGGCTTGGTGCTTGATTGCTCTGGGCTTCAGCAGCCCATTTCAATCAAACACTGATCTTATTGACCAATGCTGTACTGTATTGCACTCCTGAAGCAAATTACACAATGCTAAGTTTGAAGGTAATCTAACAGCAGGTTAATCAATCCTAATATCGCCATAATATTTACACATTAACCTAATAACACCAAAGTTAGGATAGTTCAGTATACCAACTTTTGTATGAAAATAATACACAGGGGGGGAAGACTCTCAGAATATGATGGTGTAGACATAAAAAAGATTGCTAAGGTGATTAAGACCTTGTCTGTCTCATCATGTTGTCTGTCCCTACACTGGTTGTTGCAAGATAAAATGGCAGCAATATATGGTATTGGGGCATGCAGAGAGAAAGCCTGAGAGGAGGCGTCCCATTCTATGATATTCACTAATATCCCGCATGGAAAGTACAGTAATACACATAAAAATGTTATAATATAATGTGTTTTGTCTGCATATGATAACTATGTTGGTTGTTGTTTTTTTTTTTTTTTGCCTTTTTTTGCCTTATTTTCTAGGAATCCGAGTGTTGGGAGAACGTGTAAATATAAGGAGAAATCTTGTTGCCCTGTCCATTTATCCCGGTACATACCATGGCCGTATGGAAGTGAACACTGTGCTGTGGCATGCTGGAATAGAGGTTAGCTTCTATGTTACTAGCTGGGCTTGAAATCTGGGAACAGGCAGGGCTGCTTTAACTATAGAGCAGATGGTGCATTTGCACCGGGCCCACCATTGACAGGAGCCCCCTGCATCACCAAAGCCCGTCAGACAGACAGATCGCCTGCCCGCCCTTCCGCCTCCCATAATGGTAAATCCTGGGTTCTCCGGCTGACAGACAGCAGTTTTAACTTAGAAATTTCTATTACTAAGTTAAGTGTGCTGTCTGCTGGAGTGCCCCTGGACTCCCTCCTTCCGCAGTGGTTTATACCCACTCTTGCACGTCATGAAGTGACCCAGTGCCCGAACCGCACCTTGCCTTCCCAATTGGCTTGACGTGCGGCACGACCGGCACTCTGGTAAGAACTCGGGGCTGGGGGCGGGTAGTTTGAATGACTGGGAGGCTGTAGTTGTTTGTATTGCTGGAGGGGATAGTAGTTTTGTGTATAGCTGGGGGGTAGTAGTTGTGTGTATGGCTGGAGGGGTTAGTAGTTGTGTGTATGGCTGGGGGGTAGTAGTTGTGTGTATGGCTGGAGGGGGTAGTAGTTGTGTGTATGACGGGGATAATAGTTGTATGGCTGGGGATAGTAGTTGTGTGTATGGCTGGGGGTAGTATTTGTGTGTATGGATGGAGGGCAGTAGTTGTATGTATTGCTGGAGGGTGTAGTAGTTGTGTGTATGACGGGAGTAGTAGTTGTATGGCTGGGGGAAGTAGTTGTGTGTATGGCTGGGGGTAGTATTTGTGTGTATGGATGGGGGTAGTAGTTGTGTGTATGGCTGGAGGGCGTAGTAGTTGTATGGCTGAAAAAGGTAGTAGTTGTGTGTATGACTGAAGGGGGTAGTAGCTGTGTGTATGGCTGGGGGTAGTAGTTGTGTGTACAGCTGAAAGGGTAGTAGTTGTATGGCTGGAGGGGGTAGTAGTTGTATGGCTGGAAGAGGTAGTAGTAGTGTGTATGGCTGGGTGTTAGTAGTTTCGTGTATGGCTCCACCTACCTTAAGGCCGTCCCTGTTTAGGACCATAAAATTATGTTTATGTTTGTTTGTTTTTTTACAGTGTGTGTGGGGGGGTACTCTTGAGGTCTTTGCACTGGGTCCACCAGAGTATTAAAATTGGCCCTGGGTACAGGACATAGAATATAAAGTGTATCTTCACATATTGTCATTATGTTTCTTCAAAGGGAATGTTTCACATAGGGGGAAATTTATCAAGGGCTTTGCGCCTATTTTTTGGTGAATAATTGGATTTTTGGTCTTAGTTCCAGTATCCGACCAGGGGAATATTTTTTAGATGCAACTTATTTTAACCCTTTGAGGACCAGGCCCAAAATGACCCAGTGGACCGCGCAAATTTTGATTTCAGTGTTTTTGTTTTTCCCTCCTCCCCTTCTAAGAGCTCTAGCACTTTCAGTTTTCTATCTACAACCCATGTAAGTGCTTGTTACAGGAATAGTTGTACTTTGTAATGGCGTTTTTCATTCTACCATAACATGTATGATGGAACCCCAAATATATTATTTATGAAGATATAAATTGGTGAAATCGTAAAAAAGAATGCAATATGGTAATTTTTGGGGGGGTTCCTGTGTCTACGTAATGCACTATATGGTAAAAGCGACATTATACCACTTTTCTATAGGTCAGTCCGAACACAACCATATGCAGGTTTACACATATTTTCTAATGTTATATATTTTTTTTGATAAAATCCTTTTGTCTGGCAATTAGTTATTACTAAAATGGGCCTATTGTGACGCTTATAACAGTTTTATTTTTTCACCTATGGGGCTGTATGTGGTGTAATTTTTTCCGCCATGATCTCTAATTTTTATTAATACCATATTTGTGAAGATCGGACGTTTTGATCACTTTTTATTATAATTTTTTTTATGCATAATGTAACATTAAATCGGTACTCCACGCACTTTTTTCCCTCTTTTCGTTAACGCCGTTCACCGTTCGCAATGGCGCTTGTTATATTTTAATAGATCGGACAATTACGCACGCTACGGTATATTATATGTTAATTTATTTATTTTTATATGTTTTATTTATATAATGGGAAAGGGGGCAGGGGATACACACCAATCCCCATTAAAATAGTCACGCAAATTAGACTCCCTAGTAAATGGCCCCTATAGACTTTTTTGTTTTACTAAATAGAGACAGATACTGAAACAAGTTATTTTTATCTAACCTGAATTTATTATGTAATTTTTTTTTTTTTATCATGATTTTAGCCATCTTGCTTGAGCTGGTTTAACCACATTTAGGCTATGTTCACACTGCGTATATGTCCGGCCGCATATTTTCGCAGCCGGACATATACGCGGTAAACTCCGGCCGGAGATTTACGCTACTTACGGCCGGCTACGTACGGACCGCGAACTTACGCCCGAAGTCTACTTACGCTTCCCAAGTGCCCTACGTAGCGATCTGACAGCGGTCTTTTACTTGGAAATCCTCGCCTAGCCCCGGACACCCCACAGAACCTTTTGGATCAGCACAAAAAGCTGCAAAAATGAAGAAATCACCACTACGTACGGGACCGCATGTAACGCTACGGGCGTAAGTTCCGGCATTTTCGTACGCAAACAATGGTCTGGTTCATTTTTTACGCCGCCGCGCATGATCCAAGCGTAAGTTCGTACGTAGTGTGAACTGTGCAGCCGTACTTCGTATACTTTCCATTGTACGCAAACTACATAAGTCTCCAGCCGCTTATTCACGGAACGCACTACGGCCGGAAACTTATGTAGTGTGAACATAGCCTTAGGGTGTGTGCACATACCCTCAGAAATAGGTTTTAAAGCAAGCGGGCTTAGGCTATGTTCACACTACGTAAGTTTCCAGCTGTAGCACGTTCCGTGAATAAGCGGCCGGAGACTTACGTAGTTTGCGTACAATGGAAAGTATATGATCTACGGCCGCACAGTTCACACTACGTACGAACTTACCCCCGGATCGTATGCGGCCTCGTAAAAAATGAACCAGACCATTGTTTTGGGACGGAAATGCCGTAACTTACGCCCGTAGCGTTACATGCAGTCCCGTACGTAGTGGTGATTTCTTCATTTTGCAAGCTTTTTGCGCCTATCCAAAAGGTTCTGTGGGGTGTCCGGGGCTAGGCGAAGATTTCCAAGTAAAAGACCACTGTCAGATCGCTTCGTAGGGGGCTCGGGAAGCGTAAGTAGGCTACGGGCGTACGTTCGCAATGAGTACGCATTCGGCCGCATATCGAATATTCGCACACCCGTAGTTTCAGCCGCACATGTACGGCGCCGTAAGAAATGCGAATGGATTTGTACGCAGTGTGAACATAGCCTTAGTCTGTAACCTTTGCAAGGGTCATGGTCATTTTAGACCTTCAAATTTAAAATTCAATGTGATGGATTCTGTGGTAATTTTTTTTATATATTTTTACTGGAAGGAATTTAACTTTTCTGGTACAGAGCTTTAAATTGCCTACATAGACATGGATTTTAACTGGTTATCTAGGGATAGAAAAATGTTTAAAAAGGGCTAAGACTGGCCTAGGAAAAAAGATTACTTGGCAGTACAATCACCTACAGCTGATTTCTCAGAAGTTGTCCCTGATTGGCACTTCCTGCATTCACATGCCGTAGATCTACATGCCGTAGATGAATGCATGCAATGAATTGTTTCCCTGTGCAGCTCTGTCACTACAGTGCTGCTGCGATTCAAAGAGTTTCCCCGCTGCCGGCATGATATTGATATATCCTGCCGAGTGGGAAAACAATCCATTGCATGCAGTCATCATCTGTAGGTCTGCAAAATCTACCTGACAAGTGAATGCAGCCTAACTTTTTTTTTTTTTTTTTATAGCCAGCCTGAGCCTTTTTCAAATATTTTATCCCCAGACAACTTTTATAAAGGACAACATTGTGACCGCCCACTAAAGGAGCCTAGAGCTTCCTGAGTATTTTATTGTCGATAATATAGCTTAAAACTGTGATTTTTTTTTTTCTTCTTTTTTACTTATAGATCAGTGAAGGAACTGACATTGTGCTACAGAATAACGTGGTTGCTGGGTTTGAAAGAGCCGGATACCATATTGATGGTGAATCTTGCCAAAGTGAGTAATAGGACCAGGACATAACACAATTATGTAGAAACTAAATGACTACTATGGATCAGATATTTTTTTCATTATAATAAAGTTGGAAGGTGTAGTAAAAAAGTGAAAGGGGATTGTGTCTATCTATCTATCTATCTATCTATCTATCTATCTATCTATCTATCTATCTATCTATCTATCTCCTATCTATCTATCTATCTATCTATCTATCTCCTATCTATCTCCTATCTATCTATCTATCTATCTCCTATCTATCTCCTATCTATCTCCTATCTATCTATCTCCTATCTATCTATCTCCTATCTATCTATCTATCTATCTATCTATCTATCTATCTATCTCCTATCTATCTATCTATCTATCTATCTATCTATCTATCTATCTATCTCCTATCTATCTATCTATCTATCCATCTCTCTTCTGATATTTAAGTCGGTCCCTAGTCAGGACCGACAAAATCCCTCAGCAGTGCTGCTCATCATCTCTTTCGCTATCTATCTTCTATCTATCTATCTATCTATCTATCCATCTATCTATCCATTTATCTCCTATCTATCCATCTATCTAAAAATCCACAATTGAGTGCACTCAAATTAAATGCGGTTGGAGTGCCAGCAGTTGTAGGCTGAATCCACATCTCCCCACTGTATATTCCCAAGAACTCTGCAGCACTTATTTTAGTGAAAAAATCTAAACGTGTTTATTCCATAACGGTCAAAAGATACATGCAATGGTTGAGCCTCAACTCGAGCCTCATCTCATGCTTGAGAAATGCCTCGAGATGAGGCTTAAACGTTGCATGTATCTTTTGACCGTTATGGACTAAACACGTTTAGATTTTTTCACTAAAGGAAGTGCTGCAGAGTTCTTGAAAATATCTATCTATTTATCTATCTAAATCCATGAATTTTGCGGCACATCCGTATAGTGAAAAAAATTGTGGTATTTATTGGTACATCAAAAAGTAAGTGCAACGTTTCAGTCTCATCTCGAGACCTTTCTCAAGCAAATACAAACAGTAACTCATATCCTTTTATAGTGTGTAGCAAATCATGATTAACAGGTGATTAGAAGTGATAAGGAGTGATACAAATCCGGTGCAAAAAATAGTGATAAATAAGGTTCTATATACTAAACAAATTATGAGATGTGATTACATATGATACACTCAGTGTGTTATACATTCATATGTGTAAAAGTATGGTATTTAAAATCAGACGGCGGAGTTGGCTTCCACTTGTCACTGCTCGATCAGTTAAAGCAAAAAACAGGCGTAAATAGCATATTCACAGTAAGTGCCTAGTCTTGAATATCTGTATCATGGACTGTCCTGGAAAAGTCACTGTGAGATAATCCTCAGGGAAAGTCCGTTCTTAGAACGTCAGAATGTAAGAAAAACCGCATTGGTCCGTAGACGTTTGAATAATGTTCAGTCAGGTCAGAGGGGAAAATCTCAGAACTCCTTCCTTTGAGTAGCAGGTTATCCAGCTTGAGAGCCATGCGCCCCTGTACTTCAAAGGCACATAGCACTCATTACAACGTGTATCTCAACTAAGACCACAGTGTGCCTCAGGAGATACCCGGTGAGGTCGCCCAAACCTATATGCTAAAAATTGATCACCCCTCCACCCACGTAATATAGAATCCCACTATTCAGACGTCTACGGACCAATGCGGTTTTTCCCACTATATCCCACTATTCAGACGTCTACGGACCAATGCGGTTTTTCCCACTATTTCCCACTATTCAGACGTCTACAGACCAATGCGGTTTTCCCACTATTTCCCACTATTCAGACGTCTACGGACCAATGCGGTTTTTCCCACTATTTCCCACTATTCAGACGTCTACGGACCAATGCGGTTTTCCCACTATTTCCCACTATTCAGACGTCTACAGACCAATGCGGTTTTCCCACTATTTCCCACTATTCAGACGTCTACGGACCAATGCGGTTTTTCTTACATTCTGACGTTCTAACAACGGACTTTCCCTGAGGATTATCTCACAGTGACTTTTCCAGGACAGTCCATGATACAGATATTCAAGACTAGGCACTTACTGTGAATATGCTATTTATGCCTGTTTTTTTTGCTTTAACTGATCGAGCAGTGACAAGTGGAAGCCAACTCCACCGTCTGTTTTTAAATACCATACTTTTACACATATGAATGTATAACACACTTAGTGTATTATATGTAATCACATCTCATAATAATTTGTTTAGTATACAGAACCTTATTTATCACTATTTTTTGCACCGGATTTGTATCACTCCTTATCACTTCTAATCGCTTGTTAATCATGATTTGCTACACACTATAAAAGGATATGAGTTACTGTTTGTATTTGCTTGAGAAAGGTCTCGAGATGAGACTGAAACGTTGCACTTGCTTTTTGATGTACCAATAAATACCACAACTTTTTTCACTATACGGATGTGCCGCAAAATTCTTGGATTTATTTAGTTGGAGATTTAATTCAATCTCAGTTGCTAGGCACTCCAGCACTGAAACTGGGAGTGCGCTCTATTGTGGACATTATCTATCTATCTATCTATCTATCTATCTATCTATCTATCTATCTCCTATCTCCTATCTATCTATCTATCTATCTCCTATCTATCTCCCTCCTATCTATCTCCTATCTATCTATCTATCTATCTATCTCCTATCTATCTATTATCTATCTATCTATCTATCTCCTATCTATCTATCTATCTATCTATCTATCTCCTATCTATCTCCTATCTATCTATCTATTATCTATCTATCTATCTATCTCCTATCTATCTATCTATCTATCTATCTATCTATCTATCTATCTATCTCCTATCTATCTCTCTATCTATCCCTCCATCTCCTATCTATCTATCTATCTATCCCTCCATCTCCTATCTATCTATCTATCTATCTATCTCCTATCTATCTATCTCCTATCTATCTATCTATCTATCTATCTATCTATCTATCTATCTATCTATCTATGAGAGTATTAGGTTATAAAAGAGGTTTTAAAGGAATAGGCCATCATTTTAAGATTGGTTGGAGTCCAACTCAACCTGGTTTTACAGCTCATCCCATTCATTTTAATGGGAATTAGCAGTACACATTAAAGGGAACCTGTCTACATACACAGATATCAATCAAGCCTGGCCTTCTTTCCAGACATTTATAAAAGAAAAAAAAGTCACAGAGTTTCAGCATAAATCATAGTTTGCTGGGAAAATGGAGCCGGTCTCTGTTACTTGCTGCCCAAGTTCAGGCATCATGAAACTCTTGACAGGTTCCCTATACCACTTCTCCTAGACATAGTACATAACAAATACAACCTAAGGAATACAACTTAGGAATACAACCTAAAATAACATGCAAAATTATTGCTTTACAGATGTCGCTAATCCCAAGCAGCAATGGTTTAACAATGAAGCTTATGGCGGCTTATATGGCATCTTTATGAACAAAGATGGGTTCCCTGGCTGTACACGTATAAGAGGATTCACACTATGGAAGTGCTGGGATTATGGCATCTATGTCCAGGTAATGTATGAGGATATGGGTGCTAGGGAGACCCCTTAAGGGCATCCTGAGCCATAGTTACAATGTATTATCTGTACTATATGGGGGTCAGTCTCACTTCAATGCACTGTAATGCACCAAGTTGTTTACCGATAAAGCATATACCCAATACACATGGAGTTGTGTTACAAGTTTATCACATTGTTGTATATTAACTCCCCATGTGAATGAAAGCCTTAAAGAGGTTGTCCAGGCAAAATTTACTTTTCCCCTATCCACAGGATAAGGAAAAATTAGGAGATCAAGGGGGTCTGACCTCCATACCCCCGATGATCTCCGTATCGGTCCATGGCTTTGTCATGAATAGAGCCGCGGGTACAGCACATGACGCGCATCTCTATTAATTCCTATGAAATTCAAGGAAGGAGCCGAGTAAGCCGGAAGTGTGCTGTGCTCAGCTCTATCCAGCAACTCCATAGGAATAAAAAGAGCCACGGATCATGTGCCATACCTGGTGCTCTATTCATAGCCGCAGGGCGATACAGGGGGGTACACTTCTTGATCTTGACTTATACTTTCTCCAGGGATGCCATCAGATTTTAATGTGCAATTTATTTTTTATATTTTTTATAATGTTATAAATACTTATTGTTGAATAAACTGATATATTTACCTATATTTGGCTCAACATGCCCTTTATAGGTTGTAGTACTGTAATGCACCAAGTCTGGAATTAATGGGTGTCTGACTGGATTACTGTGACGCTGATGTGGTGCATTTTGCCATTTAATGTCTCTTACGTCTTTGTCCTTACAGATTGTATCTTCAGTGCAGATCTCTGATGTGTTTCTAGCAGATAATGGAATGGGTATACTTACTATAATATACACGCCGCCATCCGTCACTCACCAGATATCTAACAAAACAGTCCAGATCTCGGTAAGCAAGAAAATTATTATTATTATTATTATTATTATTATTATTATTATTATTTTCAAAGCGCCCTTGATTCCAGAGCGCTATACAAGCAAAGGAGGTGACAAACAGAACATTAAAAATAAAGACAGGTTACATGAATTAGGGAAATGGCAGACTGGTATACAGGGATAGAAGACCCTGCCCGTGAGGGCTTACAATCTACAAGACCCTGCCGTGAGGGCTTACAATCTACAAGGTAAGGGGAAGGACATGGAAGGTAAAGGGCAGCTAGTCAAAGTGTGGTGCAGAAGTATTGTAGGTTGTAGCCTACTAAAGGAATGTGTTTTCAGGTTACTTTTGAAGGTCTTGATGGTGGATGAGAGCCAGATGTGGCGGGGTAGTGAGTTCCAGAGTACGGAGGAGGCTTGGAAAAAATCTCAGAGGTGATTTTGTGAGGTACAAACAAAGGGATGCATAAAAGGAGGTCGTTGGAGGATCAGAGAGTTCATGTGGGATGGTAGCAGCCAATTAGTTACAGTTGTGCTCAAAATGTACATAGCAGAATTTTACCTTTCTTGTCCTTTTTTCATAGAATATGAATTTTAACACAAAAATCTTTTTTTTTCCACGCATGGTTAGTGGTTGGGTGAAGGCATTTACTGTCAAACTTCTGTGTTTTCTCTTTTTACATCATAATTAGGGATGAGCGAACCGAACCGTTTCGAACCAGTTTCGTTACGAACTTTGGAAAAAGTTCGGTTCGGCACCGAACTTTGAGAAAGTTTGTTACGAATCTGGTAAAAATAACAACGGCGACGCAAAATTGTACTTTTTCACAGAATAGACCAGGATACAAGATATTATTACTCCTATAATCCCTTGTGTCCTGGTTTTCTGTGAATATCAAGATGTGTGTCTCCTCAGATATATCTGGGTGCTGCCTAATCAAAAATGTAATGTGACAGCTGTATGTGAGTATTAACCAAAACACATGAAAGCAACTTCAGTGTTCAAGCTTATTGAATTTATTAAGTGAAAATCAGTTCATATCTTTACAATCAGGTTCAAAAAGTAAGAGAACCCCGTTTAGCCGCAACAACAAAAAGTTTAAAAAAAAGTCCAAAAAAAGTCTTATCACTGAGAAATATAAAAAGTCCCATCACTGTCCGAGAAACCAAAAAAGTCCAAAAAAAAGTCCCATCAGCTGTCCTATCGACTGTCCCATCACTACACAGTTGTGTAGAAAAATGTTGGCGACTAATTGGGTATCTTGGTGCCCAAGACTGTGCACCCCAGTGCTGATGTCTGGTCCTTTAATTATTGGCAAGGGCAGTACATGTCTGTTACTGCCCATTGGGTCAGCATTCCCCCAGAAGACCACCAGAAAGTTAGCCCATTCTTGCCACTGTCACTTCCCCGATGCTTTAGGGGGCCAGTTCTGCACAAGTTCTGCCTCCACCAGCTTGCAACCATCCACCACTTTGACTGCAGTCCAACTTGCCCCGGTGTCTTACCAACGATGTCAGGCTCGGCGCTTTAGGCTGTCCTCCATCTTGTGAGCCTGGGTGAACGAAGCCACAGTGGGCAGGAGCTCCTCCGGACCATCAAGTAGGAGATATATGAATGGCTGAGCCAAGGTCAACTAACGGTGGGAAGTGTTGTAGCCCACAAAGGGAGGAACCTTTTCTCTGCAGTGCAGCAGGGAGTCATACACTTTGTATGGCACATGTGATAAACCTCATAGTGCACAGGTTTCTTCAAACATGTCGTGCCAATTGTTGATCCCTTTTGAGGACGCGACTCTGTGAGCAGGCATCAAGGACATCATCCCACTCGTCCGTGTTCTTAAAAGTGCGGTGAACAACATCATCAGCGAGGAATCCCAGGCCACCACTCCAAGGTTGAACATCCTCCTTCATGAATAGTCTGTTCGCAATTATACTGGACTGGGTGCAATCAGGTACTGCCTCCTCCTCCTCCTCAAATAGTCTGTTCTCAATCATACTGGGCTTGGTGCAATCAAGTGGTGCCGCTTCCTCCAATAGTTTCAACCATACTATGCTGTTTGCAATCAAGTGCTACTGCCTCCTCCTCCTCCATACTGGGTCCATTACAGTACTATTACTGCTGCTGGTTCCACTGTCAAATGTCTGTTTTCCACCCTACTGTGTCCAAGGAACTTTGTGTCCTATGTCTCGTGTAATCACTTACACCTTGGCTAATTTTTTTTTTACTATTTTTGAACTTTTATTTTTTCCACTTTTTTTTTATTGTAATAGCAACTGCAACTAAACAAAACTATACCCTATCACACTCCAACTATTGTAGGTGTAATTATTCAGGCGTTATAGCAAGGTTCGTTTTAGGTTCAGTTCGGCCGAATCCGAACTTCACGAAAGTTCCCCGGATCGAACTGAACCGAACTTTTCAAAAGTTCGCTCATCCCTAATCATATTGATAACCAAAAACATCCAAATGACTATAATCAAAAATTTACATACACCAGTTCTTAATACTGTGTATTGCCCCCCCCCCCCCCCTCTAACATCAATGTCAGCTTTTGTGGTAGTTGTGGATGCCGCGGTCCGTTTTTTTTTTTACAGCGGCACGGTTCCCATGTACGTCGCCGTTCTATCCACGGGTACCGGGCCGGGGCTGAAGCACAGGAGGCGGGCCGGCCCACCTCCATTGGGTGGAATCCCCCAGCCCTGTATTACGCAGCTCCATTGATTCTAATGGAGCTGCATCATAGAGGGGAGGGAATTTCCTCCCACTGGGGGCAGGCTCCTGTGCTTCAGCCCCGGACTGGCACCAGTGGATAGAACGGCGCCGTACACAGGAACCAGGCCGCGGTTCAAAAAACGGACCGCAGCACCGGCTTCCCATGACAGAGCCGTTCTATCCCTGGGTCAGATTAAAGAGGATGTACCTGATGGTTAGAAGACTCAGATGGCCACTCCAGAACCTTCACTTTGTTTTGCTGTAGCCAATAACAGGTCAACTTCCCCTTGTGTTTTGGATCTTTGTCCTGTTGGTACGTCCCATGCGCAGCTTCCGAGCTGATGAGTGCAAATTTGCCTCCAGTATGGCTAGTTGCTGAATGGCCAACTGATTAAATAAAGAGCCTTATCCACGACTACCACAAAAGACTATGGTATGGTACATGGTATTAAGAACTGGTGTATGTAATTTTTTTGATCAGTCATTTGGATTTTTTGATTTTCATTATGATTTAAAAAGAAAAAACACAGGAGTTTGACAATAAATGGCTTCACCCAACCACTAACCAGAAAACAGTTTTTGTGTTATCATTCACATTCATGTATAGGTATACATCTGCCATTTTTTCCACTGGGATCTTGTTATATGGGCAGGCAATACTTTCTTGTCTGCTAAAAACAAGACAAAAAAAGAAACATGTGAATTCTTATCTAAATATCTTAACAAATGCAATGATTCTATCCACCTAGTTGTGGCAGAATTTTTAATTCAAAAGAATTGAACCAAGAAAAAACTAAAACACATATATGTTCTTTTTGCTCTGTTTGTGATCTATATTTTAATTTCAAAATGTAAACAATTAAATAAGAAAGTGGTGTATATTTCTCAGGGGGAGTCGTGATGTGGTTATGGTTCCCCAACACTTTAGGAAAAAGTCCTTCTCCAAAAATCTAAATAAATCCTTGGTTCAACATTTCACTTCTAGAAATCTAGTACCCATAACTAATATTTTTTTTCAGCCTTCTCCTGAACTAGAAGTTATCCAGAGGTAGATGGCATAATATATTCTTTATTACAACGCGTTTCGGCCCTATATCGTCTAACATGGGCCTTTATCAAGTATGATAAAGGCCCATGTTAGACGATATAGGGCCGAAACGCGTTGTAATAAAGAATATATTATGCCATCTACCTCTGGATAACTTCTGGCTGCACCGCTGTGTGCAATTTGATATACTCCTGCGCTACTATATTCTGATGTGGATTCGACTTTCGGTCCTGTAATCAGCTGATTACACATCTACAAACAGTTTGAAGAAGATAGGTACCAGGAGCAGGGGACTGGAACAAGTCGGAATACTCAAGCAATGTTTACATTGCCACATGGTCCGTAATAGTCTCAAACACGAAGAAAGATGGCCTCCACACCATGCAGTTGGAAAAAGACAAGGGCAAAACAGTAACATCTAGTGGTAAGGTGTGGAACTACAGCATGATTATTCAAATTTTCAAATGACGGCCTCTAGTGCTCAACTAATAAAACATCAGAATCCCGACATCATTATAAATATGTTTCTATATTCGGATTCATGGTCCTTTACATTTGAAATAATGTCCCAAAATTATTTAAGTAATCTATATATTTTTTTTCCAGAAATCGGTGCTGGTGGGATCCAGTCCAGACTTTGATTGCAGGGATGTCCTCACAGACACTGATCCCAATATCAGGCTTACTTCTCAGCATCGCAGTAAGAGACCTTCGACAGGTAATCCCTGATTATCTTTTTTTATTTCCTCCCTCTAACTAACCTGAACTTGACATCTCACGCTCAATCTCTGGTACTAGCATCACTCCTGTGAATCAAGCTCGATGTCTGGGGGTTATGCTAGACTCTGATTTATCTTTTACTTCTTTATATTTAAGCTCTTGCACGTTCCTGTCACCCACAGCTCAAAAACATTTTCAGAATCTGCCCATTTCTTACAACTGATACAACTCAGACTCTTACTGTCGCCCTGATCCATTCCTGTCTTGTCTACTGTAACTTCCTACTAATCAGTCTTCCTCTCTCTAAGCTCTCCCCTCTCCAGTCTATCCTGAACGCAACAGCCAGACTCATCTTCCTCTCCAACCATTACACTGACATCTCCCCCTGTGCCAGTCACTGAACTGAATTCTGAATTTAATGGGCATCCAGTGCAAACTCCCCACCCCCACCCATAAAGCTCTCCACAATTCTACCCCTCCATACATCTCCTCCCTCATCTCCACCCACCATTCTACCCGCTCTCTACATTCTGCTAATGATCTTACATTAACCTCTTCCATATTCAGAACCTCTCACTCTCGCCTCAAAGACTTCTCTCGTGTTGCACCAGTTCTCTGGATGCTTTACTCAGACATATTAGATTAATTCCCTACACTCACAGTTTGAACCGTGCCCTAAAGACTCCTCTCTCCAGGCACACTTTTAACATTATCTAAACTGGTCCCCCCTCTGCTGTCAGGGGAGGATGAACTTTACCATAGGCCCCGGGATGTTAACCAAGCCTGCCCCCCCCACCCCCCAGCCCACTGTAACTATGGCAGTACTAGCATAGTGTTTATAATACAGGATAGATAATATCATGATGTCCTGAATTGTGCAAAATTGCTGTAAAAAAAAGTGTCCGTGGGCCCCCTAGTAGCTCAGGGCCCCGGGCTACCGCCCGAAACGGACTTATTGTAATCCGCTACTGTCTGCTGTCCCCTCATCTTTTACTCTATCTCCGGTTCCATAAACCACTTCAAAAATGCACACTTTATAGAAAGTCATCTTTACTGGAATCGTGATTAACAACATCACTAAAATGTAACAGCACACAGCCGTGTCTGTTATCTGTTCACTCTCCTGCTCTTTCTTTGGCCGGGTTCACACTGAGCAAAACTAGCGGAATTCCGTTAGCCTCCCTCTCATAATGTGAGTCTATGGGAGGCGCACGCTGCTGTTCTCACAGCGTCTCTTCGCACTGAAGAATAAACATGTTCATTCTTCAGCGCGGAAAGAGCAGGAGCGCGCGCCTCCCATAGACTTGCTAGTTTTGCTCAGTGTGAATCCGGCCTTAGTGTACTTGTTTTCTGACATCTTCTCACCGGAGCTGAGCTGACTTCCTGGGATTGAGCCCCCTCTAGTGGCAGGTGTATGTCTGTTAACCTGTACAGGCTCGGCACACATGTTCTAGTGAATTCTAGACTGATCACCTGAAGGTACTTAAAGCCATCACTTCCTGACCTCTGTGCTCAGTTGTTGGTGTTGTTTTAGTCAGCCATTTTGTCTGTGCTCCCTAGCCATTCGCCACTTTCCTCACCTCCCAGCGACATTCTAGCTGTTTGGATCTTTTATTTCATCTCTGGCTCTTTGCTCCACTCTGGTCGACACCATTACTTTGAAACATTGCAGTTTCACTGTGGAAGAAGTACATCTAGTCCCGGACTCCAGAACTCTTTCATTCCTTTTAGTCAGTTATCACCTAGCGGCGTCTCTGAAACAAACCTGGGGCTCCTTAGACTCCGCTCCTTGGAGAAGGCATGTCAGCACTCCTTGATGATCTAGGGGATCTACTATCTTGTGTCTGGTCCATCCATTACAAGAAAAAAGTTTAAAACACCTAAAATCAATACATGGTCTGAATAAATACCTGTGAATCCCCACAATTTCTGGGATCACAACATAATAACATAGCATAAACTGGATAAATGGCCAATCACAATAAAATGCATGCCCAATTCACTATAATGTGCATGCAAAACAATACCACCAAAATACAACATAGAATAAATAAAATAAAACTCAAAATGATAAGGAACAAACCTAGCCCGGTGAAAGTGAGATACAACCCACATTACTATCAGCAACATGATTTAAATTGCCACTTGGACACTTGAAACATAATGTCACTGCATAAACATTTGCTTGATGCATGACAATACCATTTTTAAATCGATGTAAAAGACAGACCATACTGCTATCATTAACAGCATTTAAATTGCAACTTATAATAGCGCTGGGTAAACACTTGCTTGACTCAATTTAGAACTAAATAACTTTTGGCGGCACTGACAAATAGATAAAAAAAATGACAGCATGCTGCACAGAATTAAAAAAAGAAAACATTTGGACACAGGTTGAAATATAACAGCACTGTTCTAGCAGAACAAAACCAATATTGATGGCACTGACAGATATATAAACCCTGACTGCATGTTGCTATCAACAACAGGATTTAAATCGGCATTTGGACACATAAAATATAATTGTGCTGTATAGAAGCTTGCACATTGTGATCATCAACAGTAATCTATTAGTCCATTATTCCACGTTGGTTAGACCAGTATTTTATTCAGCTGTTTTTGCTTGACTGTGCCTGCCTCAGTATAATTTACTTCTCCTTTTTATTGATGAGCTTTGTCCACAGGGATCCCTTTTGCTGGATGTTTTCTCAATAAACTCTCAATAAACATCCCTTATACTCCCAATATAGTTGTTCGCTTGTGAAATCCTAGTCCCTGTTTGTCTAGCATTGATGACTAGGCCTCATTCCATGTTACTCAGGTCACTTTTTTCCTCCCATTCTAATGTGAATTCACACTGAATATATGTGAATCTATAGAAGACTTGCTCATTTTATGTTGCATTCTACAATTGTTTATTTAATGTCTACACATAGCAGCTTCAATTGTAAAGAGGCAAAATGCTTTATGAGCTCCCTCCATATCACAACTAGTCATGCTTTTACTGTATGCTTCTAGTCACCAAGGTTTGTTTTACATCCCCCATTCTTATACAGGTGGTAGAAGTGGTATATGTTGGCCCACCTTTGCCTCTGGACATAATTTGGCTCCTGGATACCCGAATGCAGGATTAGTGACCTATAATGCGATCAGCGGCCTCATGACCGTGGAAGGTAAATAATCCTTATACTTTATAGTTGTCTTCTATTTATCATTATTATACATTTGTATATTATTTATATTGCTGCAATAGAAACTATGGAATTATTGTTTCATTTTAAGATACAACATTTGTGGGCTACAAATCTGTGTGTTCTGGACAATCCAATGTAATGTTCATGACCAACCCTGAGAATGAAGATTTGCAGCACCCAGTGCAAGTCTCCGGGATAACAATGGTGGACAGTTCAGAGAATCAGAAAGTCTTTATTCATCGTCCAGATGTGACGTAAGTAGTCATACTGAAATGATTGATGTGTGAAGCACAATGTATTGATTGAATATATTTATGAAATACTCCATAAATGTATTCAATCGATAAAACATACTGTACATAACATTACGTTTTTACATAGACATCCATTGAATCCATAGAGTGTCCAGCAGGGGGCGCACTATATATTGAAGTCAATGGTACTCATTGACTTCTATATATAGTGCGCCCCCAGCTGGACACTCCATAGGAATTACAACTGATTCGTGACATCACAGTTTTTTACAGAATTTGAAGTCTCCATGATCTACTAAATTAAGGGAAATTGCAGTATATGTGCATTTCCTATAATTAATGTACATTAGAAATTTGTCTAACTTTCCATATGTAATAACATATTAAAAAATACTTTTGGCCGAACTTCTCCTTTAAGCTATGCAAATAGTCAGTGATCTGCACAGAGAAACAGAGCCCCATAGCAAAGATCAAAAAGAGACCCTTATAATAGTGTGAGCTATTGCCATCATGGATAGAAGAGTTTAAGGCCGTATTCGGCGGGCCGATGTTTAGGAGCAATAGAGCACTTGTTTACTCCTTTAACAACTTTAAGGCTGATAACAGTGTCTGTATAAAGGGAATGATGTGTCTTCTTGGGGAGACCATGAGCCATGCTCCCTGGAAAATTTTTTTTTTTTTTTCTACCTGCCATGATTTCTTTTTGTTAAAGTAATGGGTCTTTTCCAGGTTTTTTCAATATCTGGCTTCACCTGTTGCCTTATCAGTCAATTTGAGAATGCATTTACTGGCTTTGGGTGCAGATTAAATTGTTCGTCGAAATGTGCGGTCTGTCTTTTCCAGTCTGCTTCCATGTGTTGGTCTAGTGTCAGTTATTTGAAAGTGTCTATCATGGGTTTCTGTTTTTGTATTTTTTTTTTTTAATCAGATAAATTTTTAATTAAAAAAATGTAAAATATTGTCTCTGACATGTAGGATTGGTAGGAGCATCAGTAGCACCCCTGGTGGCAAAGGTCAGAGAGGCATCCTTTGTGCAATGGTTTATCTGTGCCAAACTTTTCTTTCAGCCAACGTTCCAAAAAATCCACTACCCCCGCCCCCCTCCTTTTTCTTGTATACTGCACGTTATTATGCTGCTTTGTGTTCTCTCAATCATTACTTTTATCAATAAGCACAGTAATCTTATGCACCATAATAACACATGTCATAGGCAGCAACTTGTCTTCCCTTTCACTAACTCTTTTTTTTTCCAATGAGGTGACTTTTTCATTCACTTTTCTGAGACCATGCCTGATAATATTAATGTCTCTTTTACACTTCCAATATGGGCATGTAAGGAGAAACTGCTTTTTGCAAGGGCAGCATATATATCTTTCAGAGTGGGCTTTGAGGCAGCAAACTCCTCCTCATGGCTGCTATACTCTCTTTCTCAGACTGTGAGGGGTTAAGTGAAAGTAAAACTGCCTCTGCAGTACTTATATTGCTGCCTGATCCTTGTCCTCCTCTGGTGACTGTGCTCTGCTCCTTGCTTCTCAGCTCAGACAGCCCTCTTCCTCTCCGGCATCTCGAGTATCCCAATCTCCAGTAGTGCAAGCAAATCTTTGCAGCCTGCCCGCTATGTCATGGCTGCGATCCTGATTGGCGCCGGCACCGCATTGCTTATGCGGCGTAGCCATGCTGCTGCCCTTCTCCTTACCCACTTTTTTCTGCCAGCGGATCATGGTGTATGCTGACTGCAGCAGGCAACTCCAGGGGGGTAAGTGAACGGGTGGTGCCGGTCCTGGGGATGCCGATTGCTTCCTCCTACATCGGCAGTCAAGCCATGCCCCCTTGTATCAATTTCTCACATGACCACTAATTGGTCTCTTAATTTAAGTCCTGGGGATATATAAATACTGGGAGCCATTGTAAGGACCCAGGAAAGGTGACTCCTAAAGGTGACATCTGGTTCTGCAGTCTAGCGACCTGTCAACATTGTTAAAGTAGCAAGGAGGCTAAGAGTTTTTTTTTTTTTGTAACCTCTATAGCAACTGCATGGACGGCCTCTATAGTATGTACACCTTTGCAACTAGACGGAAAGTTAAAGAAATTCTAAGTAGAAATGATAGAACAGGGGAAAATCTTAGGTTCTATCGAACTCGAAGCTTGACGAACCTTCCGAATTTGATTCCCGATGCCTTCCCGGTCCATGGGGAAGGAGGAGACAGCCCGGTTACCGCCTGGAATTTCGTGATCCAGCCTATTACCTAGGCTAAATCTCGTAATTCTAGGCGGTAACCGGGCCGTTTCCTCCTTCCCCTTAGACCGGGAAGGCATCGGGAATCAAATGCGGAAGGTTCGGCAATTTTCGAGTTCGATAGAACCTAAGATATTCCGCTGTTCGATCATCTCTAATTCTAAGTACCCTAGGTTAGCACACATTGCAATACAGAGTGAAATGTGTGTAATATATTAGTCTATGTAAACAGCAGAGATGTGATTGGTTTCTGTCTTGTCACAACAGCAAAGCCAACCCATCTGACTGTGTAGATATGACCTGCGATGCTAAAAGGAAGGCATTGTTGAAAGACCTGGATGGTTCTTTCCTTGGATACATTGGGGTTGTAGTTCCACAATCAGAATATCAGTGGGAAGGAGACAAAAGATATGGTCTTGGAGACTACAGGATTCCCAAAGTAATGCTGACTGCCCTGAATGGAAGTCGAATCCCTGTGTTACAGGTGGCACCATACAAAGGTAATTACCCTAAGTATACTCTAAGGGGGACATTTTTCAAGCCAAAAAGGTATATTTTTTGGCGGAAAATGGCCAGATGCAAATATTTTTTTTTTTTTTTTTGCAGAAATCAATAGTCCAGGCGATTTTAAGAAACTTTGTAATTGGGTTTATTAGCCAAATCTGCCATTATCTGCATGTAAAAAGCCTTTTCCCAGGTCCCCCCCTCCTTCCTCTTTTCCATCCACTGCAAAAAATCAGGACATTGTGACTTGTTGCAGGAGTCGTACTCTGTCTGCTCTAGGGAGAGGGGAGGAGGGAGGAGGAAGGAGGGAGTTAGCCGGCAGCAGAAAGCAGATAACAGAGGATTACAGGCACAGAGCTGGGTGACAGCTGTAATCTGAGCTCAGACAGGTCAGTGGTGACTGTCTCAGGAGATAACGGGTGAGGTATTTGTAGATTAACTCTTTGTTGTCCTGTTTTGGTCTTTTCTTTAGCTCTCTCGATAGGAGAACAATGAAGACAGGGGGGAAAGCTTCAAACTGCTTTTTCGTGATAAAAATGCATTTTTTGGCTAATAAACCTAATTACAAAGTTTCTTAAAATCGCCTGGACTATTGATTTCTGCAAAAAAAAATCACGACAGTGACACTTTAATAAATATTTATAATAGATAATATAATCTGGCCATTTTCCGCCAGGTACGCCTAGGGGACGAGGAGGGGGTGGACAGGGGGTGCGGGCCCTGGGTCCGCTTAATTTATCATTTTTCTTGCAGAAAAATGATCAGGAAACCTACACCAGCTCTGAGCCGGCGTAGGTTTCCTCGGCGCACACACTGGTGCGCATGGGATTTATGTAGAGCCAGTGCGCCTCTACATAGACCAGCGTACTGTCGGAGCTGCGGGGACATTTTCAAGCCCGGCGCAGAAAACGCCGGACCTAATAAATATCCCCCTAAGGGTACAAACACACAAGCCAGATCCTCAGCGGATTCCTTGCTGCAGATTCCTTGCCTCAGCTAAATCCGCTGTGGATGTTTAACTGTCAGTTTCTATGAGAAGTCATGCAGGGGGATTGACATCCGAGTATGTAATTAACAGCCCCGTTAACCCCCCTACCTGCCAGAGCATACATTACCTGCTCCACGCTCTAGCGTGCTTTGGGGTTCCCAACTGGACGTCCCTATCAGCCAATCAGTGCGTTGCCCCCCACAGCCACTCACTGGCTGAGCAGGACGTCCGAAGTCACCAGTGCAACCTGGCGAAAGGCAAAGCAAATCATATGCTGGGCTGTATAGCTAGAGGTATAACCAGTAGGAAGAGGGAGATTGTGATCCCGCTGTATAGAGCTCTGGTGAGATCACATCTGGAATATTGTGTCCAGTTCTGGAGACCTCACATTAAAAAAAATGTTGATAAAGTAGAATAGGTCCAAAGACGTGCTACAAAAATGGTGGAGGTTGTCAGGCAGAAACCTTATCATGAAAAACCTAATGAGTTAAATTGTAGTCTAGAGGAAAGAAAAGAAAGTGGGGACATGATCGAAACCTTTAAATATAAAGGTAAAGGACTAAAGGATTAAATAAAGATCAGGAGGGAAGTGTTTTTAGAAAAAAAACTGAACTTAAGAACAAGAGGACACAGTAAGAGGTTAGAACACCTACAAGTCCCAGAAAGGGGTCAATGTATACAAAATATTCACGAGGGGTGAAGCCCACAACTAGCTACTAACACCTATAATGTTCACCACCCATAATAATCACAGCAGAATACAATAAATAATGTTAATAATTCTTTATTTGACACTAAATCCATTATTAAAAACACCCATTAAAAATAACAAAACAAAAACTTGGAGAGAGAACTTGGTACCGGTTAGAAGTAAAAATATAGGTAAGGTGCTACATGGAGACATGATTAGTTAGATAGTTAATTCGTCACACATGCCTAGCACTAGACAGTAGTCAAAAATAAATACATTTGGGAGGTGAAAAATATAAAAAGCATGATTAGTTTTATAAACAATAACTGACTGTACAGGGAATAAGTAAAGTGCGAGTGCAGAGAGCTATATCTCAATAATTTAAGAAAGATGGCAATAAATATAATACATACGCAAGCATAAGTTAATATAGTACAGCCCTACAGTCAAAGACACCTCACCAAAACCTATTCACTAACCGGTACAAAGTAAACCCATACCAGGTGCGCCTCAAAGGTTTACTTTGTACCTGTTAGTGAATAGGTTTTGGTGAGACTGTAGGGCTGTACTATATTAACTTATGCTTGCGTATGTATTATATTTATTGCCATCTTTCTTAAATTATTGAGATATAGCTCTCTGCACTTGCACTTTACTTATTCCCTGTACAGTCAGTTATTGTTTATAAAACTAATCATGCTTTTTATATTTTTCACCTCCCAAATGTATTTATTTTTGACTACTGTCTAGTGCTAGGCATGTGTGACGAATTAACTATCTAACTAATCATGTCTCCATGTTATGCAGCAGGCACTAGATTTCTGTAGCACCTTACCTATATTTTTACTTCTAACGGGTACCAAGTTCTCTCTCCAAGTTTTTGTTTTTGTTTTGTTATTTTTAATGGGTGTTTTTAATAATGGATTTAGTGTCAAATAAAGAATTATTAACATTATTTATTGTATTCTGCTGTGATTATTATGGGTGGTGAACATTATAGGTGTTAACAGTGAGAGGTTAGTTTGGGGAAAGATCAGAAGCAACATGAGAAAATATTACTTTACTGAAAGAGTAGTAGATGCTTGGAACAAATTTCCAGCAGATGTGGTTGGTAAATCTACAATGACATAATGTAAACCTGCCTGGTGTATACATACAGTATATCTATCCTAAGATAATAGGAGGGGAAATACTAGGCAGACTAGATGCCAGACGTTCTGACTGATCGGGGTTTGAGAGCTCAGACTCTCACCAACTACTAAAATGAGCTGGGAGAACCATGTGGAAATGCACTTCACTCCATGCCTCATGCAAATCTCACTGCAAGAGTTACATAGACTGCACCAAACTGCATCTGATTCATGTTAAATACATATTTCTATAGCTACCTCCTCTTTCTGCACTTCTCCTTAGTATTAGTATGCCTTTACGTTTCTCAGGGGTTATCAAGGATAATACATGTGTATACATGCCGACCTGGGAGAGCTACAAGTGCAGCGGCCTGAACTATGAGATGCTGGTTATTGAGAGTCTGGATCCTGACACAGAGACAAGACGCCTCTCGCCTGTAGCTGTGCTGGCCGATGGTTATCTGGACCTTATCAATGGTATGTGGGATTTAATGTCTGATCATATAGATTTATTTTCTCCTTGTATTTATTCTGATGATTTCACTGTACTCTTCTATATTTTTTAGGGCCCCAGGACCATGGCCGGTGTTCTGGGTATAGCTGTCGCAAGAGGGTCTCCCTGTTTCACGCTGTAGTGGCTACAAACAAGACATATCAGGTTTTTTTTACCAGCACGAGCCCCCAGAAACTGCGACTGAAACTGCTCAACACAAACAACACAAATGTAAGAATCAGCTAGAAGAGGTATCAATACCGCATCATATTTCATAATAAAACCATTCAACACATTAAGGGGTTGGTACAGAGAAAGGCTGTGGCCAGCCAAAATGCAGCATTGAATTTAAGTGAATGTCTGTCAGTATATTACATGAAAGAACCTAATACAACATAAGTGGTTCCTAGAGAGGTTACTTATGTGACATGACCTGTTTAAGACATCATGTGCATGTCTATAATATAAACACCACAGGTGTTTCTGCTCAGAACACCCCTCACCAAAGCCTTGTACTGTAAGAAACACAGTGGTAATGGAGGTGCATACTTAAGTTTTACCACAAGAGGTCACTGTCTGTATATTTATGTATGTTGCACATCCGTAGTAAGCCAAGGGTTATTTTTGTGTTTGTGGTTCTGTACACCAATGAGAGTTGCTGTTCTCTTCTACCTATCTCTACTCTTTTTCTTCTCACACTCTCTTCTCCACCACTCATGGGAGCTGTTACATACACCCTGTAGGGAGTTGTCACATGGGGAGAGGAAATGTAGACACACCTAGTCAGTTCTTTTCTATTTCTCAGTAGACCAAGACACACAGATCAGGAATCCCTGCTGAGCTTAGGCAGGTTCCCTGTCTGGTACAGACCAGCTGTAGTGTACAGACACGTATGGAGAACACAGAGACTTTCTTTGTCGTCAAGATGCAGTGCTAAACACTAAAGAGAGGACAAGTCAGGAATCCTCTCAACCCATGCCCTGAACATCTCTAAAAGTGCAGGACAGTATCCTAAAGCAGAAGAAGTGATGCGAATAGAGCAAAGCAGCCAAAAGCCTAGGTACTCTATCTCGCAGCGCAGGTGACACCGGATAATTTCGGACACTTAGCTCAACTCAGGTAACTAGGACTGGGGCTTGTGTCATGCTGGTAGGACAGGTAACTCGACACTGCAGGAAAAAAGGTGGTTTATAGCAACAAAGGTTGAAACACGGGCACAAGTATTCTTCTTTCAAGTATTCTTCACAAGTATTCTTCTTCTACTTATGTCCCGGCAGAGCACACTACTAAATTGGGTTAAGCCTCTCATGACAAACTCCTCTCCACTCCTCTAAACTCTCTACTCTTCTCAGCACGCAACCAAGTCAGCACTGCTATTCTACTCGATCCCTCAGCAGCTCTCAGCACAGATCTGATGAAAGCAAGTCTGTATCAGTCACATATTATATTATTCACCTGTATCACAGAAGACTTGTCAGTAAAGAGAGTTTATTTATTCTACTGGGACTCAGTGATCATTGTACCAGCACCTACACAGTCCTTGGGTCATCTCCCCCATTTTTGTGAGTGGGGGTACTGACAGTCCAGGTGGGTCACATCTCCACACCGGACAACCCTGATTAGCACCCAAAGGACTCATCACAACCCGGCAGGTCATCGACCATAGGGGAAAAGTATAGCCAGCCACACAATAAAAGCAGGTGTGCCTTCATACCTTTGTGCTGACTTAGCACTGGTGTCACGACAACCTTCCACCGGGCTGAGCTATACTCCACAGACCAACCACCACAGTAATGGAGTCACAGAGTACCATCTAGCAAGTGACCGGTTGCAGCTTCTGCCCAGCAGAGCCCACCACCACACCTGTTATGGGCTGATACTGTTGATTTGCTTGCTTGGCTTTATGTCACACTGAGTACCTGAACCCCCCTACATAAATGCTTGGCTTTCCATTCCACAGCGTCCCATACTTACTTCATTACATTTCTTTTATTGTAGTCTGTCGTCATGGGAATCTACTACTCAAACCCTCAGCGATTAGATGTCTATGTTAATAATGTCTTTGTGAGCCCTAATAATATACAATGGCAGGGGTCAACTTATTCCATGAAGGAACCTACGTATCAGGGTAAGTTAATGATAGGTATGATGAAATGGATGGATGGGTAAAAAAGACCCTATATATCTCAACAAACAACCTAATTCTTGACTATTGACTGGACCTGATTATTGGACTAACCAAATATAATAAAGTCACATACACATCTTTATGACACATGATGTGGGTGGTGTAGTAAGGGTTCAATCTATTTACTGCGCCCACACTATACCTCCAGTCACTTAACTAAACAGTTAACTATGGCACCACCAGTAACAGAGAATCACTGCTTTCCACACAACCTCACCCTTTCTAGGAAGTCTTCAGCATTGTTCCTTATGCACAGTGTCATCCCACATGTAAGGTGCCGTCAGCATTGGAGGCAGGTGCAGCAAAGGTTGCCTTGTTCATAGGTGCCAACTCCCCCCTCCACTCCTGACCTGAACCACTCCCACCACCAGGCACGCCTCCAAGGGATGACACGTAGACGGGGCGGGAGGATACAAACGAGGAACCACCCTGCTGTTCAGCGCTCACTCCACAGATATGTGAACAAATTCTCCATGGTCTCCTTTTATTCTGTTCACAGGTGACTACAAACTCATTGCGGAAACACAATGTAGAGGAGTGGTATACAACATACAACACAGGGAATAAACACTGCTACATATAACATATTGGTGTCCATCCTCTGACCGGAGAACCTGGACTACTACTATCACAAGACCTAGGAAAAGACAGCTAGTAACACATACAAGGACAATAGGCTAAAACATATCAGCCCACAGCTACCAGATATATATATCTAAATTTTCTTACGAATAAAAACTAGTGGGATGGCTAGCAGTTCCACATTACATAAAGACCAGTCCCCTTTCCATGGTGAGTGGTACACAACTTCCAAGACAGAGAAGCACTCTGGTCTCCTCCATTCCCACATGTGTGTTGCCACTGGAGTATCCTTCCTATGTTTCACATTACCCAAGTGCTTACAGACACCTCCTAAACTCCCTAATAGTTTTCCACACATATTCACGTGGACATCCACACTTACATAGGTATATTACCCCTTAGGTCTGACAATTAGCATAGTCCTGCATCTTTGACTTAGTGCCCGTAGCAGCACTTTTAGTGTTTTTCCCTCATTTAGTGAAGAGATATGCTTTGCATCCCCTACACCCCCATAAGCCAATGACTCTTCTGTTCATCCAGCTATCTTCAGGCCTTTGTCTCACATAGTGACTGTACAATAATCTATCCCTCAGACTGCGTCCTTTACAATATGCGATCACCGGTCTGCTTGGGATGATATCCACAAAGTTAGGATCCGCTTTTAAGATATCTCAGTGACGATTAAAAATGTTCACTATGTTTGATGCCTGGGTATCATAGGTAGCAATGATATGTGACACACTGGTAGTTTCTGTATCTGTTCTTGGGTTGAGGAGATCACTTCTATCAAGGGACTGCACATGTTGGTATGCTCCTTTAAAGCGACTCTGTACCCACAATCTGTCCCCCCAAACCACTTGTACCTTTGGATAGCTGCTTTTAATCCAAGACCTGTCCTGGGGTCCGTTCGGCAGGTGATGCAGTTATTGTCCTAAAAACAATTTTTAATCCTACAGCGCTGTGTCTAACGGCCGGGGCTTACATTTGTATATGCATTAGGCATGCACCACCTCTCCTCCCTTCCTCCCCACCCTCCTCAGGATTAGGAATGATCCAGGAACATTTACTGCTGTTTTAGCTTTGCACAGGTGTCTTAACAATCCAGCTCATGTTCATTATGCACAAAGCTGGGGAATAGGAGGCAATCTGCCTGGAGCATTCCTAATAATGAGGAGGGTGGGGAAGAAGGACAGAGAGGTGGTGCCAGCCTAATGCATATACTAATGTAAGCCCCGGCCGTTAGACACAGCGCTGCAAGCTTAAAAGTCGTTTTTAAAACAATAACTGCATCCCCTGCCGAACGGACCCCAGGACAGATCTTGGATTAAAAGCAGCTATCCGAAGGTACAAGTGTTTTGGGGGGGTCAGATTGTGGGTACAGAGTCACTTTAAGTATAAAACCTGCATGAACAGTTTGTCAGCCCACCCACTGCTGGAGTAAAGAGGGTAAGTTCCCAGTAGAGCACAGTGAACACTGGTCGATTCCCGTCCAATAGACATGTAACTTGTGAAAATGTGAATCAAGCTCCAACTGTTGCATTAAAAATTAAGAAAATGTATAAAAAAAAAATATCAGATTAAAAAACATGGATATTCAAGTGTAACAACAACGCATTTAAGAGCCCAAGATGATTAATCATGACTATCATGGCTTTAAGTGTCTCCAAAGTGTAGCCACATGTGATGAATCACTCCTTAAAGTGAATGTACAATTAGGTGCATTGCTTTAAGATTTTTCCATCAATAGACCGGTGCCGTTGCGGGGATGCCAGTGCCCAATTCCTGCGTTAAGGTATTCATAGACTGACACACTATCTGAAGATAGAGAGTGACCCCATTGTGAAGGTAAAGCATCCCTGCAGGATCAGTTCAGTCTAAGGTAAAATAGGAACATGGACATGGCTGGTTTTGGTGAGTTGGTTATGCAGTAAGGTAAGGCCTCAGTTGACCTAACCAGTTAACGCTCACCTTATGATAAGGGTATATAGGGCTCTATAGGCGTTGGCTCCAGAGTGGGACCACTGTTCTTAGAGCAATCACCCCACTTAGCTTCAGGGTGTTTATCTAGGATGCATTAGGGTAAAGAACAGGCTCCTAGACCCCTGTTGGTTTACTCCTTCACCTTTAACCTATGCATTCCTGGCGAGTGTCCCTGGTTTTGGTGGTGGGATAGGTGAGACCTAATTGTTTGCATTTTCATACAGCTGCTAATATTTTAAATAGTCTAATAAAAGGTAAAGATTGTAGTTCTGCAGCTTTCTCCCACTGAAAATAAATGCATTCATAGTCAACCCCAGTCATGACATCAGACTGAGGAAACATCTATTTGTCCATCGTTTAAAGCAGCAGAGACCTGGCTTAGGTGTCTTCTCTGAGTGACAAGTCCTGAACTTTGGTCACTGCCATTACATCCAGAATTACAATAGACATTCCTGGTTTATCCTACTTACTCAAGAAATTACCTCTGTTCTTGCTGGTCAGATACAGCTCTACGAACTCTCTCATTACAAATACTGATTATATAACTGTTGTCACTTCCTCTGATAGGACAATACATGCCTCAGCTCAGCTCATTGGTTTCTGGAGAAAACTACTTTGACAAGGACTATAACATGCTGTACGTCCTGGTCAGAGGATCTACTCCAATTGAAATCCGCACATCTCCTCTGATTGTTGTCTCGTTTAAAATGCCGGCAATGACCGAGGATCAGTTTTATGGGGAAAATCTTGTCAAGAACCTTGCGGCTTTCTTGAAGGTCCCAGCAAGCAAAATTCGTATTACAAAGATAATTAGGGAAGGTTCCAGACGCCGAAAGAGAGCTGCAGGAGGACTATCTGTACAAGTGGAAATCTCCGATCCACCTGTCCAAGAAACATCCAACTCCACTTCTTCTAATACAACAGGTAAGTCGAAGAGTTTTGGAAACACTGTTCAATCCACCACATGGTCATAACAAAGAATGACTTATTATATATTTATCGCTAAGTAAACAAAATGTATTCAATGTCAGAAAATTTTTGAGACTGCATGTGCGCCAATTAGTAGCAATTACAATACTGGTTATAATTATTTTATAATTTATAATTATTCTGTGCCTAAGGTTAAAGTGTTACTGACATTTCCAATAACTTTTGACATCAGGCATCTCAAAAGTTACTGATTGCACCAGGTCGCACTTATAGGGCGGGGGAGGGTGCAGCAGAGTGCTTCAATCTACAACTGTCAATCAAATCTCACTTGTTTGCTCCGTCAGAGTTTATAGAGCAAATGAGTCCGATGTCCCTGCCGACTAGGTAGTGGAGCCCACTGCTGTGCACTCCCTTGCAGCTCTGTGGAGTCAAACCGATGCGATCAATAACTTTTGGAAAGAATGGATGATTTCCTGGGATGCTTATAGAATTAGATAGATTGAAGGGGTATTCCAGGAAAAGAAAATTAATGAAAAATGTGCCATATCCACAGCTCTATTCATTACACAGAAGTTGGGGCTAGATACTGAGATCCGCGGGGGTACTGACCTCACACAATCTCCATAGGATAGGGGGAATGTCCATTTTTAACCCTTCCACTTCAATAGACTAAAAGGCAGACGGTGCAATATTCTAAATGAACTTCCATCACTGATTGTGAGGCCTAGGCATCCCCTTGATCTGTCTGGTGAGGCCAAGCATCAACTCGGTCTGTTGGGTGAGGCTTGAGTAGAAAAAGTTTGAGAAGCCCTGTCATAGACAACCAATGATACAGGCATGAACCCCTTTCTCTGTCCTTTTAACAGAGATTAAAAGATTTTAATACCCACCTATTACCTCTTTCTCTGTCCAATACCATCAGGAGTTCATGTTATTTTGTCTTCTTTATATATATAGGATGAGATTTATCGAACTGGTGTAAAGTAACATTGTCTCAGTTGCCCCTAGCAACCAATCAGATTCCACCTTTCATTCCTCACAGACTCTTTGGTAAAATGAAAGGTGGAATCTTATTGGTTGCTAGGGGCAACTGAGCCAGTTCTACACCAGTTTGATAAATCTCCCCCATAAGAGTTCATATCATTCTAGAAACTCCTGTATGAATTTTGTCATAAAAGCCTTTTCTCATACTCTACGTCTTTCTGTTCCTGATGTATATTGCAGTTTTCTAGTAATTTTTTTTGGTTTTTCTTATTTAGACACCCTGACATTTACGGATTTCCAGACTATAAGCCAAAACCTGGCATCTGCCGCCATTAATGGAAGTCTCAGCTCTCAGTTGAACGTCACTGTGTCATCGCTGTCTGTTTCTGAACCAGTCCCATCTCCTAGTGATTCTGCCTGGAGTCAGGTACTTACTCCCTGCTCCTATTCTGTTATCAGAACGTTCCATACAGGTGGCAATATCTACAGAAGTGTATAGAAATTGCCATAAACACAATTTTTTAATGTACAACCATGGAAGCTTTACAATATAATATGCAAGGATCCCTGAAGGGCTAAAGGAGCCCCCTTCTTAGCTGCTTCCCTAGAGTAAATATCTGAATTGAAGAAAAGTGTACAAAGCTGTTCCAGAAATGTTTGCTGTAAAGATTGAATAAATTAAGTACCATACTACCATACTACTTTAAAAGTACCACAAGACACAATGACATAAGTTATATGATGTCTTCCAGGTGGCAGTTTCTGATGTAAACAGGACCCAGCCATCTACTGGAAGTTATCTAGCTACTGTATCTGCACTCAAAGTGGTCAGGGAACCTGTGGCTGGACTTCCCGGAGAAAGGCTTTCCCAGCAGCCATCTGTAATGGCAGCAGATTCTGATGTAAGTACTGTGCAGATATTCATGCATTATACGCACAAATACAAATGCTTTTCTATCTGTTTCACACAATTTAACTATAAGCATGCATACTCATCCAAGCGGGCATCATTAATGGCAAGAGGGGGAAAAGTCCACTTACAGTCCCTTCTAAAAATGACCTCTCATCTGAGACTGTATTTTCCGCCATATAAGGCGACTGGGCGTACAAGACAACCCCTGACTTAATTGATTTAACTCACCTGGAGCCCCTTCCCGGCATCGGCGCGGCTCCCGTACCGTTCCCGGTGCAGGCAGTGTGACATACACTGCCTGAGCCGGAGATCCCCCGACCTCTCCCGGGCAGAGGAGCGTCTCATCGGAGAGCCTCGGAGATGCTCGGCTGCTGGGAGAGCTTCGGGAGAATGAAAGAGGTTTTGGGAACTTTCGGCACCTCTCTCATTCTCCCGAAGGTCTTCCAGCAGCCGAGCGTCTCCGAGCCTCTCCGATGAGACGCTCGGCTGCCCGGGAGAGGTTTGGGGATCTCCGTTTCAGGCAGTTTATGTCACACTGCCTGCACCGTGAACGGTAGGTACGGGAGGCGAGCCAATGCCGGCAACGGGCCCCAGATGAGTTACCTGTTTGTTTGTTTTTATAGTGGTTGCCCCATATGGGGATGTGGCCATATTTGAGCTCCTCCACCGCAGTTAGGGGGAAGAGCAGTAAGAAAACCAGCAAACATATTGAATATGTTCTATATTACCGTATTTTACGGGGTCGGATGGGGTGACCATACGACTCCGTAAAATACGGTAATATAGAACATATTCAATATGTTTGGTGGTTTTCTTACGGCTCTTTCCCCTAACTGCAGATATTGGGAAAAAGAAGAATCACACACACGTTAGATTATTGATGTTTACTATCTAATATATACTAAAAGCCTTACTGATAACAACTGTTCAGATTTCACCTTTCATTCTATGAAAATGAGCATCAGAACAATGGTATATGCCTTGTAGCACTACCATAATAATGATTGACGATAGGCACTCGCTTGCATAACCCATTCAATTGTTACCAAAAAGCAAAAAACATGGGCACTACTAGATATGTCTGTAACACGTATGCATCCTTCACACACACTCTGGAGGCAAAGCTGAAAGGGGTGCTCAGCTTACAGCAAGCAGATAATATCAAACTTTTCAAAGATGAGAGTAGCGGCACTCACCAATTTCAGAAAATGGATGTGTTTATTCGGACATCATTGATCATGAGCTCATTCTGTGGAACGCCCCATTTGATTCTGCTTATGTCCGAATAAACACATCCATTTTCTGAAGTTGGTGAGTGCTGCTGCTTTCATCTTTGAAGAGTTTGATATCACATGTACAATGTTCTACCAATTGTGTGTCCGGGCTGCATGCATCCTAGATCATTTGTGTGACCTATTAACTTCATCCACAATCCCATTTACATGAACATGTGTTGGCAACTAACAATGAGTTTATAAGCTGCATCAGCTGACAAACGAGAGATTTTTTGTTTGTTGGCTATCACTGGCCCTGTTATGCTACGTTTACAAGGAACCATAATTTGCCCGATCTTACGATTAACGATGTCGGAGTAACGATTTTTTTTCATAACGATCAGCGTTTAGACGGTATGCTATATCGTACAGAAAATTCGTTTTGCGATCGCTTAAGCCTATCTCACACATTGGTTAAAATGGGCGAACGACTGTTCACACAGAACGATCTGCGAATTTTTTGCGAACGATCAACGACGATTTGAGAAGTTGTTGAAAGATCAAAATGAACGATTTCTCGCTCGTCGTTTGATCGTTCGCATCGTTTACACATACGAATATCATTCGAATTCGCACGATAATCGTTCCATGTAAACGCAGCATAAAGGGCTTCTATCTGTGATCTTTATTAAAAGGAATAAAAAGTTTTGTGTTTTCCAAGAAAAACTGTTTCCCTCAAAGAGGTATAAAGCAGCAAGAAAGAAATATTACTACATAATATAGCCACAAGATGGTGTTGAGAGGTTTGGTGCTGTTTCTGAAAGAAAGCAGACATCTTTTCTCTTTTCAAACAACCACTTGTTATGGAAAGCAGTATGTTTAGATGGCACCAATCTCCTACATATATGGCATACATGTGTGGATAATGTGTATGATTTGTTTTATATATTGCTGATTTCAATGTACTCTTTCGCTTTCATTTCTAGGGGAACTGTGTCTCTGTAAGTGCAAGTGCGATGACACTGACAGCCACCCTGAAATACTCTAATGGCACCATAGAGAACGATGGACTAGGTGGAAATGTGACCATCTCATTTGACAGCTGTTGGGCTAACTACACCGACCTTGTTCTTGAGCTGCCAGGTACAAACTAAGTCACTTTATGACATTTTATCTTGGTGGATTAGAGCAGGTTCTAAAGATTTTTTCATGTGGGAAACCCCTTTAACCCCTTGCCTCCGCAGCCTGTTTTGGCCTTAATGCCCAGGGCCTATTTTTTTAATCTGACCTGTCTCTCTTAGTAGTGATACGTAGTGATAACTCTGCGGTGCTTTTAATTATTGTGGTTATTCTGAGACAGTTTTTTTTGTGACATATTCCTTTGGTTGATACACTTGGTTGATTACTTTTGTAAAAAACACAACATTTGCGCAAAAACTTGAAAAAATTCACATTTCGTTATATTCAAAATTATCTTGTTGTAAGAAAGATAGTGATGCCACATAAACTAGTTATTACTGCAACATCTACAACATGTCTACTTAATGGTGACGTCATTTGGTGAACGTCCTTTTACTTGTTAGGATGGTAGAAGGCTTCAAAATTTTGCAGCGATTTTTCAAATTTTCAAGAAATTTTCAAATTCTCATTTTATTAGGGACCAGTTCAGTTCTGAAGTGGATTTCTGGGACCTGTATGTTAGTTACTCCCTTAAATCCCTCCACTGTAAAAACTGCACCCCTCAAAGCATTCAAAGTAACATTTCATAAGTTTATTAACCCTTTAGGTGTTTTGTAGAAATTACAAATTTTCATTTTTTTTTGGGCAGATATTCCATTTTAATCCATTTTTTTCCTCTAACACAGCAAATGCTAACTGAGAAATGGAACTTTATCCCGCTTATTCCAATGTTTCTAGAAATCCCCCATATGTGGCCGCAGTGCGTCACCTGATTCAACCACAGGCCTCAGAAATGACAGAGACCTGGGGAATTTTGGGGACTTTTTTTATTTCAGTTTTTTTTAGCCATTATACCATGTCACAGAGGCCTTGCGGTGCCAAAATATTTGTGTAAGACAAGTTGATGTTTCCATCTGTACCATTCTGGGAGACGTGACACCCTGATCATTTTTATTTAATTTTTTATGAGGTGGTATAAATAAAAAACACAATTTAGCAGCTGTTTTTCACACTTTTGTTGTACGCTGTTTGCTATACGGTACACATGACATGTTACTGTTATTCGTCAGGTCGGTACGATTACAGTGATATTAATGTTATATAACTTTTGTTATAGTTTATGTCATTTATAATATAACTACTGTCTTGCATATTGTAAGAGCAGCAATATTTTTATTTGTTCGCCAATGGAGTTATGTAAGGTTTTTTTTTTTTTTTTTGCGGCATAAGCTGACATGTACCTTTTGGGTACATGTGACATTTTGATAACTTTTTTCTATTTTTTTAGGGGGCAGAATTAAGATAAAAATGTAATTTTGGCTAATTTTTTTTTTTATGGCATTAATTGGACGGGATAATTTATGTAATGGGTTAATAGACGGGGTCATTACGGACACAGCAAAACCAAATATGTGTATTTTATTTATTCATTTATATGGGGATCATTTATAAAGGGGGATGGGGAATGTGTATATTTATTTATTTAATTTATTTATGTATGTATTTGTGTGTTTTTTTTCCACTTTAACTTCTGCAGGTGTATATAATACATTAAGACACATGATAAGTACTGTAATGTATTATAGAATGAATGAGCTGTCAGCACACTGACAGCTTATTCCCACAATCAGACCCCTGCCTGCAGTGCAGGGGCCTGATCGGTATATACCACAGCAGCCCAGACGCATTAAGCAGCATCTGAGTTGCTATGGTAACCCCCGGAAGCTGTGTGTTCGCTCGCGTGGCTTCGGGGGGGGGGTTGAAGAGGGGTCAGAGGGAGCAGATCTCCCTCCGAATATCCCATGGACGCTGCGGTCCAATAGACCGCGGCGCCTATGGGCTTAAATGCTGCGTGAGACAGCTTCCTCCTGCTACCCGATTGCCGCTAGAGACAGCGGGGGGATGCAGGGAAAGGGGAAAGCATGACATTCCGGGAATGTCATGTTGCAGGAACTACTTGCTTAACCCTTTGCGGCAAGGAGTTAAAGTGTACCTGTCCTGTCGAGAAGCTAGTTGACCCGATCAGCATGAACTCCATAACATTAAAATTGTAGTGGGGTGTGTTGATGGGTATTTTGCGCTTTTTTTTTTTTTGCTCTTCTTTGATTTAGACACTCTGTGGCCTGATTTATTTAGGCAGTCTGGTCTAGGTCTAATTTACCATATGTGCCGTCTAATATGGCCCTTAGATCTTCACTGACCATTAGAACAATGGGGCTCTGATGATGTGCTCCTTTGGCACTGACATGCTTATAAAGTGTTTTCAGACTTTTCATTTTATTTTTTGAGGGGGCAATATTAGCAAAATTTGACAGAAAAAAAGTAATAATGTTATATTGTCCCATTTTATTGTAGGCAATGGATACATGCTTGAATTTGTGCTAAATAATGTCAATGTACAGACCAGATCATTTGATGCCAGAGCCTCTGTCACCACCTCTGCTCCCAGCACCACTCTCACCAATACCTCCAGCACCACTTCCACCAATACCTCCAGCACCACCCCCGCTACCACTTCCAGCACCAAAACTTCATCTACTACTTCTAGTTATCAAGATCCAAACGCTGCTGTCATCATATTCAGTCCATTCCAGGCATTGCTAACATTGGCTGTCACCTTGATTACTGTGACTCTATTAATGGAGACATCATAAAGACTAAACCAAAGGTGAGATGTAGTTTTATCTATTTTGTGAGCAGCAATATATAATAAATACTAGAAGGTGTCAGACAGTAAATACATTTGACTGGTTGGAAAAGCTTGGTGGGTAACAACAAATATGAACAATCTAAAAGGCCCTGTCCCCAAGCTTTTATTAGATGCTTTAGTAGCATAATATACAGCATAACTAAGGCGATTTATCATCCAGAAGTCTAATAAAGTTAGATACTGGCCCTTGTGGGAAAATTAAAGGGGTTATGCAGGATTTTAAAAAACAAAAACAAAAATATGGCTGCATTCTTCCAGGAACAACAGCACTCTTGTCAGTTTGGGTATGGTTTTGCAGCTCAATTCCATTGAAATAAATAGATCAGAGCTGTAATACCACACAAAAACCCAGCAAGGCCTTATTAAACCAAGCCATTATCGGCCGTATTTGACTGTTTGATCTCTTGGTGTAATAGCTACTGTCAAAGGGCAACAATCAGCCGACATGCACGATGTTGGCTGATTGTCTGTCAACATGTTGGAAAAATCTTCAACAATAACGATGGTTGTCGTTGTTCCGTGTAATAGGACCGATTGCTGCAGACTGCTGCTATCACCTGTGGGGAGACCCTCCCGCAGCTCCATTCCTATTGTCATGCCCAGGGTGGGATATTATTTAATGTTATATATAAATTCAAAAATAAAACACATACTCGCCTGCTCTCAATTCCATGCCCGTTCCATTCAGATAATAGTGGCCCAGCTCAGCCAATTACTAGTTGCAGTTGTGACACACAAAAAAAGATCGGCGGAAGATTCTATATATTTTTTTTTTCCCTCCCACTGTAAGCCCTAAGCTCTAAGAAATAGTTCTCCAGACAACCACTTTTAACATATAGGTCCAAGTTAAAAGGGTATTCCAGCAAGGACTTCTTTTTTTTGTAATGCTCAGGGACAGGGTGGGTGAAAGAAATAAAGTCTACTTACCTCCCTGGCTCCTGCACTGGCACCCGCATTCCGTTTCTCAAGTCCCTGATGTGCAGCCACTTCCTGTCTTGAGGTGTGACATAGCAGGCCCACTTAGCCATTCAGTGACAGAGGCGGGACACCGCTACAACACGTCTCAAGACCAGGAAGCAGCAGCACACTGGGGATTTAAGGGGCAGAATGCGGGCACCAGTGCGAGAGCCATAAGTGGACATTGTTTATTTCACCCACCCCCTCCAAAAAATATTAGACATTTCCAAGGTAATTGTTGTGTATGCATTTTTTAATAGCTGCTATACTAGACACAACCCATGTTGTGATGCTGTTTCTACACAGAAAGATTATCTGACAAAGATTTGAAGTCAAAGCCAGAAACCGATATAGAAAAGCCTGAGATTTCTTTTCTTTTCAAATCCATTCCTGGCTTTGGCTTCAAATCTTTGGCAGATAATCTGTCAGATCTGTGTAAATGGACACTTACAGAACAGCCATGTGCATTCATAGAAGTCCTTTTAAGAGCAGCATCAGGAGTGGATGGTAGAGAGGAGCAAAGGACCTGTAGTAGCTTCTCCCTCCCCATCTATGTCCCAGGTCATATATATCATTGCTCCTCCTGTTATACATGGCTCTATGACATGCTGGTTGGGCAGTATTCATAAAGCAGTATCTGAAATATTAATCTGCATCTTTCTTTTTTTACAGATAACATTCCTAGAAGACTGGATTTTGTGGTCAATGATGTCATTTTGAATATTTTACCTCTTTAGTAGTATGTTATCTGTGTGCTGTTATGGAATCAGTGTAAATTTTCTCTGTAATCTATTACCTATGATTTAGCTTTTAGTATACAATCATCTTCTTTGGAATGTTGATGGGACCCTGTAGGATCGGGCCTTGGAATCATTCTGTAAAATGTTTTAAAAAACTGCATCAATAAATTTCTATCTTCTGAGCATTAAAATAAATGACATGGTTATATTTGTCCATCCACTTCTAGAACTGTCCAACTACCAGGATTTACCTTGTTAGATGCATTACAGTAAATAAGGTAATTTACAAGGTAAAACAAGGTGTCCTACTTATAGATGTAGCAGAAGTCACATGATGGCTATGTTCACACAACGTTTATTCAGCTCAGTTTAAAATGATGTCAGTTATTTTGAGCCTGAAATAACGGACGTCATTTAGCAGCCTGGCCTCCCCTTAGTGCAATGACTGGTGTTTGTACATTATTCTAATTTGGAGTTACTGATTGGCCTTTGGATGCGGCTTAATTGAAAAGTCCATTGAATTAAATAGTAAAAACGAAGAAAGAACGGTGAAAAAAGAAAAACTGAGCGTGAACAACTAATAAAAACGTCCGCTGTTTGCAAAAGACGTCCGAAAATAATTATTATGTTCATTATTTTTACTCCCGCTGCAAAAACGTCCGTTATTCAATACATTGTGTGCATTGGACGTCTGTCTTCCAATTGACTTTAATGCATTGCCATTGCAGTCAGTTAAATCTCGGCAAAAACAGAGTTTTTTTTTAACCCCTTCACGTCAGCCATCTGTATATATACGTTCCTATTGCACATGCCCCGTGCAGTAGGAATGTACATATACGTTCCTGACTGACAGGGGCTTTGTGATGAGAACGGGATCACTGCAGGGACAGCGATCCCGCTCTCATCTGTGTACAGCACCGGAGATAATGAGGATCAGCTGCGATTCCGCAGCTGACCCCCATTAACCCCTTAGTGACCGCCGAAACGGCGGTCACTAATGGGCCGGTGCCGCCGCTGTATTTCATCTCCCCCCACCGTGAATCCACGGTGGGGGGAGATGAAATAAGTAAAAATCAGACCCCAGATCAGCCCGCTAGTGCCCCAGTCACTAACCCCCCCTCCCGCGGCGGCCATTGGATCCAAGATGGCCGCCGCGATCACTGTGAACAGACTAATGTCTGTTTACAGTGATCAAAAAAGAAAAATGAATGAAAGCCCCATGCTCTCCGCCACCGGAGGTAGCGGAGAGCATGGGGCAGTCATCGGGACCCCCCCTGTGGGGTCCCGGTACAAGCGATCAGCGGTATATACTATATACCACTGATCGCTTGTGCCATGTGCCGCCGGCATTTTTTATACCCTGTCACCATGAATGATTGGTGACAGGGGATAAAAAGTGATGTCCCCCCACCCCCCAAGTCCCCCCCCACCCCCCCTGTCACCCCCGTCCCCCAGTCACCCCCCCTTCCCCATACACTCACCGGATCCACGGAGCTCCTTCCTCTTCCGTGTCCTGGCTGGTTATGAAGTGCGCATGCGCTCCACAACCAGCCAAGCTCTGAAAATTTAAAGTGACAGAGACCAATTTGGTCTCTGTCACTGAACTATGATTACTGTGATAGAAAATATCACAGTAATCATAGTAATACAGTGAACATGAATGTATAAAGTACAAAAAGTGACAAACATACAAAAAAATAAAACACACACTTTTTATTATAGTAATAATTGCAGTTTACTCCCAAATTACCCCTAACCCCCCCCCCCAGATTACCCGTAACCACCGCAGGTTGCCCGTAACCACCGCACGTTGCCCATAACCACCCCAGGTTGTCCGTAATCACGTCAGATTGCACGTAACCCCCCAGATTACCCGTAACCACCGCACGTTGCCCATAACCATCGCACGTTGCCCGTAACCACCGCACGTTGCCCGTAACCACCGCACGTTGCCAGTAACCACCGCACGTTGCCAGTGACCCCCTCCAGATTGTCCGTAATCACCCCAGATTGCCTGTAACCACCCCAGATTACATGTAACCACCCCAGATTAGCTATAAGCACTTCACTCTATCAGTAACAATTCGAGATTGTCTGTAACCCCCCCAGGTTGCCCGTAACCACCCCAGGTTGCCCGTAATCATGCCAGATTACATGTAACCCCCCAGATTGCACGCAACCACCCCAGGTTGCCTATGACCACCGCACGTCGCCTCTGACCACAGCACGTCGCCTTTGACCACCGCACGTCGCCTATGACCACCGCACCTTGCATCTGACCACCGCACCTTGCCTCTGAACACTGCACCTTGCCTCTAACCACCCCAAATTGCCAGTGACCCCCTCCAGATTGCCCGTAACCACGCCAGATTACAGGTACCCACCTCTGATTACCTATTAGCACTTCAGTTTATCCGTAACCACAGCAGGTTGCCCGTAACCACCCCAGATTGTCCGTAACCACCCCAGATTGTCCGTAACCACCCCAGATTGTCCGCAACCACCCCAGATTGTCCGTAACCACCCCAGATTGTCCACAACCACCCCAGATTGTCCGCAACCACCCCAGATTGTCAGTAACCACAGCAGGTTGCCTGTAACCATACCAGATTGTCTGTAACCACAGCAGGTTGTCCGTATTCACCCCACGTTGCCCGTAACCACCCCAGGTTGCCTCTAACCACCCCAGGTTGCCTCTAACCACACCTGGTTGCCTGTAACCACCCCAGGTTGTCGTAACCACAGCAGGTTGCCTGTGACCACCCCATGTTGACCGTATCCACCCCAGATAATCCGTAACCACCCCAGATTACCCGTAACCACCTCAGACTGCCCGTAACCACCCCAGATTACCCGTAACCACCCCAGACTGCCCGTAACCACCCCAGATTACCCGGAACCACCCCAGACTGTCCGTAACCACCCCACATTACCTGTAATCTAATTTTTTTTATTGTATTTATAGTAACTGCGCTATTCTAATAACTGTTACTAGCTGCGGTTTTGCTCCAGCAAATTGGCGCTCCTTCCCTTCTGAGCCCTGCTGTGTGCCCATACAGTGGCTTATGCCCACATATGGGGTACCATTGTACTCAGGAGAACCTGCGTTACAGATTTTGGGGTACATTTTTTCTCCTGTTCCTTGTGAAATTTAGAAATTTCAAACTAAACCAACATATTTTTGGAAAAATTCAAGTTTTTCATTTTTACTGGCCAATTTTGAATACTTTCCTCTAATACCTGTGGGGCCAAAATGCTCATCCTACCCCAAGATGAATTCTTTGAGGGGTGCACTTTCCGAAATGGGGTGACTTTTGGGGGGATTCTATTCTGTAGACATTACAGGGGCTCTGCAAACGCACCTGGCGCTCAGAAACTTCTTCAGAAAAATCTGCAGAGAAAATGCTAATTGGCGCTCCTTCCCTTCTGAGCCCCGCTGTGTGCTCATACAGTGGTTTATGCCCACATATGGGGTACCGTTCTACTCAGGAGAACCTGCGTTACAGATTTTGGGGTGAATTTTCTCTCCTGTTCCTCGTGAAATTGAGAAATTTCAAACTAAAGGAACATATTATTGGAAAAATTCGAGTTTTTCATTTTTACTGTCTTCTTTTGAATACTTTCCTGTAATACCTGTGGGGTCAAAATGCTCACCACACACCAAGATGAATTCTTTGAGGGGTGCACTTTACAAAAATGGGGTGACTTATGGCGAAATTTTACTCCGCTGGCACTACAGGGGCTCTGCAAACACACCTGACGCTCAGAAACTTCTTCAGCAAAATCTGCATTGAAAAAGCTAATTGGCGCTCCTTCCCTTCTGAGCCCTGATGTGTGCCCATACAGTGGTTTATACCGACATATGAGGTACCTTTTTACTCAGGAGAACCTGCGTTACAAATTTTGGGGTACTTTTTTTCTCTTGTTCCTCGTGAAATTGAGAAATTTCAAACTAAAGGAACATATTATTGGAAAAATTCGAGTTTTTCATTTTTACTGTCTACTTTTGAATACTTTCCTCTAATACCTGTGGGGTGAAAATGCTCACCACACCCCAAAATGAATTCTTTTAGGGGTGCACTTTCCAAAATGGGGTGACTTATGGCGAGATTTTACTCCGCTGGCACTACAGGGGCACTGCAAACGCACCTGGTGCTCAGAAACTTCTTCAGCAAAAACTGCATTGAAAAAGCTAATTGGCGCTCCTTTCCTTCTGAGCCCTGCTGTGTGCCCATGCAGTGGTTTATGCTCACATATGAGGTACCTTTTTACTCAGGAGAACCTGCGTTACAAATTTTGGGGTACTTTTTTTCTCTTTTTCCTCGTGAAATTGAAAAATTTCAAACTAAACGAACATATTATTGGAAAAATTTGAGTTTTTCATTTTTACTGTCTAATTTTGAATACTTTCCTCTAACACCTGTGGGGTCAAATTGCTCATCCTACCCGAAGATGAATTCTTTGAGGGGTGTACTTTCCAAAATGGGGTGACTTATGGGGTTTTTTCTCTCTGCTGACACTACAGGGGCTCTGCAAATGCACCTGGCGCTCGGAAACTTCAGCAAAATCTGCAATGGAAAAGCTAATTGGCGCTCCTTCCCTTCTGAGCCCCGCTGTGTGCCCATGCAGTGGTTTACGCCCACATATGGGGTACCGTAGTACTCAAGAGAACCCGTGTTACAAATTTTGGGGTGCTTTTTCTCTCATGTTCCTTTTGAAAATGAGAAACTTTAATCTAAACGTATATATTATTGGAAAATTTTAATTTTTCATTTTTTTACGGCCTAATGGTGAAAACTTTCCTCCAGCCCCTGTAGGGTTAAAATGCTCATTATACCCCTACATTAATTCTTTAAGGTGTCTAGTTTCCAAAATGGGGTCACTTATGGTGGTTTCCAGTATACAAATCTCCTAAATCAACTTAAAATAAGAACTGGTCCCTAAAAAAATCAGTTTTGGAAACTTTCACGAAAATGTGGTAATTTGCTGATAAATTTCTAAGCCCCATAACACCCTAAAAAAGTAAAATATGTTTATGAAATGAAGCCAGAATAAAGAGGACATATTGGTAATGTGACTTAGTAACTAATTTATGTAATACAACTTTCTTTTTTTAGAAGCAGAGAATTTCAAAGTTCATAAAATGCAAATTTTTTCAATTTTTCATGATATTTTGATGTTTTTCACAAAAAACACACAAAGTAGTGACCAAATTTTGCCACTAATATAAAGTGCCGTATGTGACGAAAAAACAATCTCAGAATCGCTAGCATACGTTAAAGCATCACTGAGCTATAAGCGCATAAAGTGAGATAGGTCAGATTTTGAAAAATGAGCCTGGTCTTTTAGGTGCAAATAGGCTTGGTCTTGAAGGGGTTAAATATGAAAATCGTCTGCCTTTTCAATATTTTTGACGTTGTGTGAACATAGCCGATATCATAAGGTTACATAGGATGCAGGGAAATTTTCTGCATCGCAGAGTTATCACAATTGTTGCTTAACAGGATGAGCTCTGCTACACATTTCGGCTAGGTTCAGACTATGTAACTGTGCGGCTGTATTTGCGGCTGTAATTGTGCGGCGGTATTTTTGGTGGTTCATGCGTACGCTGGAAAGTATAGGATATTTACGGCTGCACAGTGCACACTATGTATGAATCTACGGCCCTATCGTAAACGGACCCGTAAAAAATGAACAAGACCATTGTTTGCGGCTGGAAATGCGGCCGTGGATTGACAGGCGGTCCGTACGGAGTACTTCAAAAATAGCCGGCAATGATGCCGAATGCCGATGCCTCTAATAGTTAATATATTAAATTAATAAAACACATTTTCTTTGTAATAAAGTCCCTTTCATTGTTCAATAATTTAATTCTAACAAATCCATCATTGTGCAATTAAATATACTGTTAAAATAAATAAATATATATATATATATATAAAAATAAATGTATATTTATATATATATATATATATATATTTTTTGACAGTATATTTAACTGCACAATGATGGATTCGTTAGAATTAAATTATTGAACAACGAAACTGATTTTATTTCAACGAAAATGTGTTTTATTAATTAAATATTAATTAGTACAGGAAGCTCCAGTAAGCCGTTAATTCATATTGCCGGCAATAGAGCTTTCTGTACTAATCATCACTTTACTTTAATTAAAACATCAAATGTTTCTTCTAATTATGTTATCACAATAGCATTATTAGAAGAAACATTTAGAATTATATGTGCGCTCAGCTGATTGGCTGATCGGCTGAGCGCACATATAATTAGCGGGTCCGCAGCACAGTGACTTCATTGTGCTGCGGACCAACGAAGAGGACACATCGGGGTGAGTATAAAGCTCTCCCCACCCCCTCCCCAGCACTGCACCCCTCCCAGCAAGGAAGGGGGGGTCACTTAACCCCTTCCTTGCTGGGATGGGTGCAGTCTGACATCAGTCTGGCCCCCAAGGGGTTAAGGGGGATGCAATACATCCTCCCTTAACCCCTTGGGGGCCAGGCTGTAAGCAGCGATCTGTAAAGATGCTGCATACTGTAAGGAGCACAACACCGCTCACAATGATGGGTGTTGTGCTCCTGTTTGTGTGTTTTTTGTGTGTTTCTCTCTTTTTGTTTTTCACATATCGGTATCCTGGGGATTACGTCGGATTCCGTGGACTACGTCGATGACCAGCGGTTGTTTGTTGTTTTTTTTTAATAAAATGGTCAATGAGGGGTGTGGGGGTGTTTTTATTTGAATAAAAAAAAAATTTAACTTGTGTCTTGTCTTTATTTCTTTACTTTATAGACTTAGTAGTGGAAGCCGTCTAATAGACGGAATCCATTACTAAGTTGGGGCCTAGTGTTAGCCGGTATAAAATGGCTAACACTAACCCCCCATTATTAGGCTGGTAAGATTTAGGCTGGGGAGGGCCTAAAACAATGGCTCTTCCCACCCTGGTGTTACCAGGCTGCTGTCGTTTGGTTTTTAACCCGGCTGGTTATAAAAATAGGGGGGACCCTATGCGTTTTTTTTATTATTATTTATTTATTTAAAAAAAAAACGCATAGGGTCCCCCCTATTTTTATAACCAGCCGGGTTAAAAACCAAACGACAGCAGCCTGGTAACACCAGGGTGGGAAGAGCCATTGGTTTAGGCCCTCCCCAGCCTAAATCTTACCAGCCTGCTGCCGCCCGGTCCAGGAGCGCCAATTTTGACGCTCCGGGACCACTGGCACCCGGCTCTTCCCAGTACCCCTGGTGGCATTGGGTACTGGGGTAATAATGGGGGGTTAGTGTTAGCCATTTTATACCGGCTAACACTAGGCCCCAACTTAGTAATGGATTCCGTCTATTAGACGGCTTCCACTACTAAGTCTATAAAGTAAAGAAATAAAGACAAGACACAAGTTAAATTTTTTTTTTATTCAAATAAAAACACCCCCACACCCCTCATTGACCATTTTATAAAAAAAAAAAAACAACAAACAACCGCTGGTCACCCACGTAGTCCACGGAATCCGACGTAATCCCCAGGATACCGATATCTGAAAAACAAAAAGGGAGAAACACACAAAAAACACACAAACAGGAGCACAACACCCATCATTGTGAGCGGTGTTGTGCTCCTTACAGTATGCAGCATCTTTACAGATCGCTGTTTACAGTCTGGCCCCCAAGGGGTTAAGGGAGGATGTATTGCATCCCCCTTAACCCCTTGGGGGCCAGACTGATGTCAGACTGCACCCATCCCAGCAAGGAAGGGGTTAAGTGACCCCCCTTCCTTGCTGGGAGGGGTGCAGTGCTGGGGAGGGGGTGGGGAGAGCTCTATACTCACCCCGATGTGTCCTTTTCGCTGGTCCGCAGCACAATGAAGTCACTGTGCTGCGGACCCGCTAATTATATGTGCGCTCAGCCGATCAGCCAATCAGCTGAGCGCACATATAATTCTAAATGTTTCTTCTAATAATGCTATTGTCATAACATAATTAGAAGAAACATTTGATGTTTTAATTAAAGTTAAGTGATGATTAGTACAGAATGCTCTATTACCGGGAATATGAATTAACGGCTTACTGGAGCTTCCTGTACTAATTAATATTTAATTAATAAAACACATTTTCGTTGAAATAAAATCAGTTTAGTTGTTCAATAATTTAATTTAAACGAATCCATCATTGTGCAATTAAATATACTTTAAAAAAATAAATATATATATAAATATACATTTATTTATTTATATATATATATATATTATATATATATATATATATATATATATTTATTTTAACAGTATATTTAATTGCAAAATGATGGATTAGTTTAAATTTAATTATTAAACAATGAAAGGGACTTTATTACAAAGAAAATGTGTTTTATCAATTCAATATATTAACCATGAGAGACATCGGCTATAGTGCAGAGGATCGCAAACCCCGGTAATAGCAATTCATGTAAACTGTTTCCCTGCTTTCCCAGATGCATCCAGAGGTGTTTGCATCACTTTCTAAAGATTTTATTTGTTATTTTTAGTTGAACCAGATTTCCAAGTAAATGACCGTATGTTTTGAGCCGCATGTCTATTTTTTCCCACGGCCGTAGTTTCAGCCACACATTTACAGCCGCATAAAAAATACAGCCGCACACATACATAGTGTGAACATAGCCTTAATTTGTATAAATGCAGTAGAGATTAACTCTTAACTACTCTAAAGTGACACTATGCAAAGGTGCTGCTCTACAGTCATGGCCAAAAATTTTGAGAATAATACAAATATTAATTTTTACAAAGTCTACTGCTTCCGTTTTTGAAATAGCATATACTCCAGAGTCAATATTTGCCTAAAAAAAAATGAACTTTATCCCCCAAAACACGTTTCAACATCATTGCAGCCCTGCCTTAAAGGGGTATTCCCCCCCCCAAGAGAAAAAAAATAATGAAATGCTCCCAAACCTAGCTGGTCTTACTCACCAAGCCCCCCCTATAATCAAGATAGGAAACTACATTTCCCATCATGCAATGCTTATGTCTGATGATTGTGTAGCAGAGCTGAGATGGTGATGGGGATATAGCAGAGCTGAGATGCTGTTGAGGATGTAGCAGAGCTGAGATGGTGATACAGATATAGCAGAGCTGAGATGGTGATACGGATATAGCAGAGCTGAGATGGTGTTTAGGATGTAGCAGAGCTGAGTTGGTGTTAGGGATATAGCAGAGCTGAGTTGGTGTTAGGGATATAGCAGAGCTCAGTTGGTGTTGGGGATGTAGCAGAGCTGAGTTGGTGTTGAAGATGTAGCAGAGCTGAGTTGGTGTTGAAGATGTAGCAGAGCTGAGTTGGTGTTGAAGATGTGGCAGAGCTGAGTTGGTGTTGGGGATGTAGCAGAGCTGAGTTGGTGTTGAAGATGTAGCAGAGCTGAGTTGGTGTTGAAGATGTAGTAGAGCTGAGTTGGTGTTGGGGATGTAGCAGAGCTGAGTTGGTGTTGAAGATGTAGCAGAGCTGAGTTGGTGTTGGGGATGTAGCAGAGCTGAGTTGGTGTTGAAGATGTAGCAGAGCTGAGTTGGTGTTGAAGATGTAGCAGAGCTGAGTTGATGTTGGGGATGTAGCAGAGCTGAGTTGGTGTTGGGGATGTAGCAGAGCTGAGTTGGTGTTGAAGATGTAGCAGAGCTGAGTTGGTGTTGAAGATGTAGCAGAGCTGAGTTGGACTTGAAGATGTAGCAGAGCTGAGTTGATGTTGGGGATGTAGCAGAGCTGAGTTGGTGTTGGGGATGTAGCAGAGCTGAGTTGGTGTTGAAGATGTAGCAGAGCTGAGTTGGTGTTGAAGATGTAGCAGAGCTGAGTTGGTGTTGAAGATGTAGCAGAGCTGAGTTGGTGTTGGGGATGTAGCAGAGCTGAGTTGGTGTTGAAGATGTAGCCTGCGGCAGCACCCGACCCCCCCACCCCGTCTCACCTGCGGCCATCACCACCCCAGCCTCACCCGTGGCAACATGTTACTCCCCCCGCCCCCCGGTCTCACCCGCGGCAGTACCCGACCCCCCACCCCGTCTCCCCTGCGGCCATCACCACCCCGTCTTCCCTGCGGCCATCACCACCCCGTCTCCCCTGCGGCCATCACCACCCCGTCTCCCCTGCGGCCATCACCACCCCAGCCTCACCCGTGGCAGCATGTTACTCCCCCCCCCTCTCCTCCCCTCACCCGCAGTAGTAGGAGGAGGGGGTATGGGGAGTAACATGCTGCCACGGGTGAGGCCGGGGTGGTGATGGCCGCAGGGGAGACGGGGTGGTGATGGCCGCAGGGGAGACGGGGTGGTGATGGCCGCAGGGGAGACGGGGTGGGGGGTCGGGTACTGCCGCGGGTGAGCGCAGTCAGGGGGAACAGTGCAGGTGAGCGCTGGGGGGCACAGAGTGCTCCGGGGCTGGGAGGGCACACGGTATGGTTGACAGGGGTGGCTGCTGTTAGAGAGGGAGACAGTGACAGCTGAGCTGATCACTATCTCCCTCTTTAACATCAGCCATCCCCGTCAGTGTCCTCCTTCTCTTCAGATTAGCTGGGTTAGAAGTGCTAACCCGGCCCATTGAAGAGAGGGAGGACACGTAATGCCGTCTTGGAGGGTACGGGCCAGAAGCAGGGAGCGTGTCGGAGTGGACTGAGAGCTGATGATTCTATCTGTTTGGTGGGGGTGATTGCATCTGGATAACAGCAAAACTGTGCAGAATTCGTAATAAATTGATATTGGAAAGCTACGGGTGGGCAATGTATTAATGCAAAAATAATTTTGGGGGGAATATCCCTTTAAAAGGACCATCTAACATTGTTTCAGTGATTGCTCCATTAACACAGGTGTGGGTGTTGATGAGGACAGGGCTGGAGATCAATCTGTCATTATTAAGTAAGAATGACACCACTGGACACTTTAAAAGGAGGCTGGTGCATTGTTTCTCTTCTGTTAACCATGTTTATCTCTTAAGAAACACGTCATCATTGCACTGCACAAAAATGGCCTAACAGGGAAGAGTATCGCAGCTAGAAAGATTGCACCTCAGTTAACAATCTATCGTATCATCAAGAACTTCAAGGAGAGAGGTTCCATTGTTGCCAAAAAAGGCTCCAGGGCGCCCAAGAAAGACCAGCAAGTGCCAGGATAGTCTCTTAAAAGTGTTTCAGCTGCAGGATCGGGCCATCAGCAGTGCAGAGCTTGCTCAGGAATGGCAGCTGGCAGGCAGGGCCGTATTTACCACTAGGCACCCGTGGTTCGGTGCCTAGGGCAGCACCTTGCAGGGGGGCAGCATCTTACAGGGGAAGGAAACTTCTATTTTTTTTAAGTCTCCCACCTCTTGTTCAGATTTGCCAGTAAATCTGGTGTCTTTTTGAGGGGGGGGTATGATTAGATCTGGTGTGGAGGTGTTCAGGTTGGTATGGCTGTGACACTGGAGCTATTACCTACCAATCCTGTGGTGAGAATTACTTCGGACAATATGCAAACGGCTCTAATCATTGATTCAATGTGGATATTTGTGTTTTAAGCAGTTAAAAACCATGACAATGCCATTCAGACAATTTTTCTCCATGTAGAGCAGGGGTGGGGAACCTCCGGCCCGCGGGCCGCATCTGGCCCCTGAGACCTCCCGATGCGGCCCGCGGCACGCAGCTCTGCCGTGATGCGCGCCGCTCTGGAGGAGGAAGGAGCTGGCATACACAGCATCCTCCGGTGTCTGTGACAGCTGCCGGACACAGGAGGATGCTGTCTGTGCCGGCTTCTTCCCCAGCAGAGCGGCGCGTGTCTTCAGTCTCCTGCGGGCCGCGCGCGATGACGTCATTTCATTGCGCGCCGCCTGCAGGAGAAAGACCGGCCCAGAGGACCTGGGACAGAAGAGGACATGTGCAGCGTGGGAACGGAGGTAAGGTGAGTGGGATGTTTATTTTTTTTAATTTGGGGGTTAACTAGGCCACCAGGGACATGCCTGATGGGGGTTAACTAGGCCACCAGGGATATGCCTGATGGGGGGTTAAATAGGCCACCAGGGACATGCCTGATGGGGGTTAACTAGGCCACCAGGGACATGCCTGATAGGGGTTACCTAGGCTACCAGGGACATGCCTGATTAGGGTTAACTAGGCCACCAGGGACATGCCTGATGGGGGTTAACTAGGCCACCAGGGACATGCCTTATGGGGGTTAACTAGGCCACCAGGGACATGCCTGATGGGGGTTAACTAGGCCACCAGGGACATGACTGATGGGGGTTAACTAGGCCACCAGGGACATGCCTGATGGGGGTTAACTAGGCCACCAGGGACATGCCTGATGGGGGTTAACTAGGCCACCAGGGACATGACTGATGGGGGTTAACTAGGCCACCAGGGACATGACTGATGGGGGTTAATTAGGCCACCAGGGACATGCCTGATGGGGGTTAACTAGGCCACCAGGGACATGCCTGATGGGGGTTAACTAGGCCACCAGGGACATGCCTGATGGGGGTTAACTAGGCCACCAGGGACATGCCTGATAGGGGTTAACTAGGCCACCTGGGACATGACTGATGGGGGTTAACTAGGCCACCAGGGACATGACTGATGGGGGTTAACTAGGCCTACCAGAGGTATCACTGGGGGGGTTAACTAGGCTACCAGGGACATGACTTGGGGGTTAACTAGACTATAAGGGGCATCACTGGGGGTGTTACCTACAATAGCAGGGGCATCACTGGGGTTAACTACAATAGCAGGGGAACTAGGGGAACAATACTTTGCCTTGCCCTGGGTGCTGCAAACCCACGCTACTAACTGCCGCACACGGTATGCGGCCCTCGAATGATTTTATTAATGCCCGACCGGCCCTCGACATGGAAAAGGTTCCCCACCCCTGATGTAGAGAAATGCATGTGGCCGAAACCACGTTCCCCAGGTTCTTCAGGTTTAGTGTCTAGGGCAGCAGCAGCTGTTAATACGGCCCTGCAGGCAGGTGTGAGTGCATCTGCACGCACTGTGAGGCGGAGACTCTTGGAGCAAGGCCTGGTCTCAAGGAGGGCAGCAAAGAAGTCACTTCTCTCCAGTAAAAACATCAGGGACAGACTGATATTCTGCAAAAGGTACAGGGAGTGGACTGCTGAGGACTGGGGTAAAGTCATTTCCTCTGATGAATACCCTTTCCGATTGTTTGGGACATCTGGAAAACAGCTTATTCAGAGAGGACGAGGTGAGCGCTACCACCAGTCTTGTCTCATGCCAACTGTAAAGCATCCTGAAACCATTCATGTGTGGGGTTGCTTCTCAGCCAAGGGAATCGGCTCTCTCACAGTCTTGCCTAAAACACAGCCATGAATAAAGAATGGTACCAGAATGTCCTCCAAGAGCAACTTCTCCCAACCGTTCAAGAGCAGTTTGGCCATCAACAATGCCTTTTCCAGCATGATGGAGCGCCTCACCATAAAGCAAAGGTGATAACTAAATGGCTCAGGGAAGAGAACATAGAGATTTTGGGTCCATGGCCTGGAAACTCCCCAGATCTTAATCCCATTGAGAACTTGTGGTCAATCATCAAGAGACGGGTGGACAAACAAAAACCAACAAATTCTGACAGAATGCAAGCATTGATTGTGCAAGAATGGACTGCTATCAGTCAGGATTTGGTCCAGAAGTTGATTGAGAGCAGCCAGGGAGAATTTCAGAGGTCCTGAAGAAGAAGGGTCAACACTGCAAATATTGACTTGCTGCATTAACTCATTCTAACTGTCAATATAAGCTTTTGTTACTCATAATATGATTGCAATTATATTTCTGTATGTGATAAAAACATCTGACAAACACACATAAAAACCAGAGAGCAGCAGATCACGTGAAAATAGAATATTTGTGTCATTCTCAAAACTTTTGGCCATGACTGTACAAGAATATTTGCTTCTCTAATTTGTAGGGCAGATCCCAGAGAGAAAGATAAGGTCAATCAGTATGAACATATTGGGGCTGATTTACTAAGATCTTCCAAGCAGCAAACAGGATTTTGGCCATCTTTTTGTCCACTTTTAGTGGACCAATACAGTACATTTACTACAGACATGTGACACAATTTAGCCACAAACCCAACAAACCTGTCATGTTTGTCCAAACACCCACCAAGTGGCCGTGTCATATTTAAGACTCGTTTAATTGATACAAGACATGTCAAAAGTTTTGATCGGTGGCGAAAGGTAAATTCTGCCCCCCACATTCATTAGGATGGACAGGGAGTAGCGTGCAGTTATGTGCTTAAAGCGACTCTGTACCCACAAACTGTCCCCCGCAAACCACTTGTACCTTCGGATAGCTGCTTTTAATCCAAGATCTGTCCAGTGGACCGTTTGGCAGGTGTTACAGTTATTGTCCTAAAAAACAACTTTTGAACTTAATTCCCCTGTGCCAAACTGCAGAGGCCTAGGGTATCTGTGCTCTAACTTTGCACCACCCCTCCGTCCCTCCTCCCGTCCCTCCTCATCATTAGGAATGCCACTGGCAGGATTTTTCCTATTCCTCAGCAGTGAACATTGCACAGGTGCCTTAATGATCCAGCCCATGTGCAGTGTTCACACAGCTGATGAATAGGAGAATACCTGCCTGGGGCATTCCTAATGATGAAGAGGGCAGGGAGGAGGGACAGAGAGATTGTGCCAGCCTAATGCACAGACACTCTAGGCCACGTCAGTTTGGCACAGGGCTGCAAGCTTAAAAGTAGTTTTTTAGGACAATAACTGCATCACCTGCTGAACGGACCCCAGGACAGATCTTGGATTAAAAGCAGCTATCCGAAGGTACAAGTGGTTTGGGGGGGACAGATTGTAGGTACATAATCACTTTAATTTTTTGGCTCACTATGATCTCCTCCCAGTTGCAGGAGACGAGCTCTATTATAGGTCTATGGAGCATGCTCTTGCAGTCAGACAGAAATAACAGAGTAACCCCCCCCCCCCCCAAAAAAAAAAAAAAAATATATATATATATAAATAAATAAATAAATGCTTCTTGCTACTCCTTCTAGTGATCAGTCTGAACACTCTCATCACAACCGCTCAAAAGTACCGATATGTGAAGAGTGGGATAATAGTTTAAAAAAACGTAAGGCTACCTCCACATGGCAAGCCGGGTGTATTTTACCAACAGAATTCTGGTGTAATCACTGCTGCTAATCCATGGCAAATCTTCAGCAAAAGCCACATCTGGAACACGCTAAATTCTGCTGGGGATTTACTGGAGAGTCCCTGCTACACTGAGGGGAATCGGCTACAGAAACTGACATGGTGCAGAATTTAAAAACTGGACTGCGATTTTCTTAAGTATTCGGTGAGGTTTCTACAATCTAATCTATTTGCCTGGTATAGTATTCTGCTGTATATTGTACCTACACAAATCTGTGGGTAAAATGCTAAAATCATAGGGGGAGATTTATCAAACATGGTGTAAAGTGAAACTGGCTCAGTTGCCCCTAGCAACCAATCAGATTCCACCTTTCATTTTTCAAAGAGTCTGTGAGGAATGAAAGGTGGAATCTGATTGGTTCACTTTACACCATGTTTGATAAATCTCCCCCATAGTATTTATTTAATACACAATTTGCGCCATTGTTACAATTTCGGAAATACATACATCCTACCTCACTACTACTACTACACGCTCTCCAAAGTGCTCACCCACTACCTATATGGTAGTTTGTCGCTACCTTATTATAGGGACAACCATATTGATTGAACTGCTTTTAAGGGTATAAACCCACACGCCGTATAAGCAGCGTATTTACTGCTGCGATACGCAGCAAATACGCAGCAAACACGCAGCAAATACGCAGCAAAAACGCAGCAGATTATATCTAAATAACTGAACACAGCCTCAAATCTGTACCAACAAATCTGCTGCGTATTTGCTGCGTATTTGTTGCGTATCTGCTGTGTATACGGTGTGTGGGTTTGTACCCTAAAAGTATTTATAGGATATGCCTTACAGCACAGCCAGCCACAGGGACCATAGAATATAACAGTCTAATGGTCCGTTTACACAAAGCGATAATTCACCCAATTGATCGTTTAGCGATTTTGAAGCAACAATTTCGTTTTTATAACAATCAGCGTTTAGACAAAAAGATAAATCGTTAGAAAAATCGTTATTGCGATCGTTTTTAAGATCGATTAAGCCCATCTCACACATAGGATGAATCTGTGAAAGACTGTTTACATGAAGCGATTTGTGAATTTTTAGTGAACGACCAACGACCATTTGAGAACAAGTTGAAAGATCACAATGAACGATTTCTCGCTTGATCGTTCCTTGTGTTTACACGAGGCGATTATACTCAAATGCGATTGTTATCGCGAAAATTAGAACGATAATCTTTCCGCATAAGGCTGACTGACTGACTATGGAAGAGTGGTCTGGGCATGCTTTATGACCTGTACAACGGTCATTGTATGAATGATGGATCCTGTGTTATCTATATCTTAGTGATGATAAGGAGGAGACAGATAAAGTGTCAGACTAATTTTAGGTAATAACAAATAGTTAAAAAAAAAAAAACATAAACTGCACAAAAATGTAAGGCACGAGGCATTCTGCCAAAATGTCATAAAATTGTACAGCAGAAAAACCAAAAGAGGAGTAAAGATAGAAACATATCCAAACCCCCATGCAGAGGGGAAAAAATCTTTCAGGGGGAGATTTATCAAACATGGAGTAAAGTGAAACTGTCTCAGTTGCCCCTAGCAACCAATCAGATTCCACCTTTCATTCCTCACAGACTCTTTGGAAAATGAGAGGTGGAATCTGATTGGTTGCTAGGGGCAACTGAGTATAGTTAATCATACAACCTGCATGATAAATAGGTGTCTTTCCTTGTGTGAGCGCTCAAAGGACGAGGACTTTTTGTGTTTGGTCTCTTTTTCTGACCAGAGAAAAGACCATGTATCAGCACGGAGGAAGCATGGAGCACAGCCATATGTATGATGCTGATTTAAAGATGGAAAACACACAAAAAAAGTATATTGCAAAAGTACTTGTGATCACAACTCGTTCCTTTCTTAAATTTGCGGCGGAGGTACGGTTTAATAATATTAATATTAATAATAAAAGTATCACGTGTTGCTCTGGCTGATAAGGCATTAGTGGCAGTAGGAACATTATTTTCCACCCATAGAATCTGCTCTCCGTATGGGTGTGAATGAAAATCAATTAACCATTGACTTTAATTCACACAACGGCCGGCAGGACGGCCACGCAGTATGTGAACAGTCTATTTTCTACGTACACTGTTCGCGAACTGCGGCCGGAGAAAATAGACATGTTCAATACTTAAACGGCTGTAGTTAATGCACTGTGCGCACAACATTGGCCATTGTTCTATTGAATAACAAAGGAGACGATGAATTCGGAAACAGGCGGCCGTTGTTTTCAATGACTGATACAGCCGTAGTTTCCCAAATTCATTACAGCGTGTGAACATGGCCTAAAGCAGGGATGGGAAACCTTCGCCCCTCCAGCTGTTGCAAAACTACAATTCCCATCATGCCTGGGCAGCCGAAGCTTTAGCTTCGGCTGCCCAGGCATGATGGGAATTGTAGTTTTGCAACAGCTGGAGGGACGAAGGTTCCCCATCCCTGGCCTAAGTATCACCAGGGGCAGAAGAGACACCTTTTAACCAAAAACCTACGTTTGAATAAAATTTTCTAATTTTCTACCATTTTCACCAGGCAGTAAAATACTCTCTGTGTCAGTACAACTATAGCCTAATCCTGTTTAGTGTGTTGTTACTAGAGATGAGCGCATTGCGAGCACGCTCAAATACGATCATTTGGCATTTGGTTACCAGTGGTGGAAGAAGATGGATGCAGCCCAAGGGAGTCCTTGGAAACACATATATGGCCTATGGCTCTTTCCGGGTATTGCAGGAACCCCTAGGGCTGCATCAAACTTCTTCCCCCACCCGTATTCACATTTTGAACGATCGGACTTGAGCATGCTCGGGGTGCACTCATCTCTAGTTTTTACAACTTAAAGGGGTATTCCTATCTCATATTCATAGATATGTATTTAAAAAAAATGTAATCTTTAGAACAAAAAAAATTGCTGACGGTGACCGCCTCTACGACTTTTTACAAGCTCTCACAATAAACTGTTTGAATTGTTTCCACACATCGACCAATCACAGCTCAGCTTTCATTTCTGAGTTACTGCTCTTTTTTACCTAAAAAAAAAATTATATATATATATATATATATATATATATATATATATATATATATATATATGATAATAAACATGGATAACCCCTTTAAGAAATTAAAGTTGAGCCGTAATTGGTTGCTATGGGCAACAAAGGCAGCCTTCGTTAGGCACTTATAGTGTGTCAGCATAGCCAAATAGTAAAAATTGGCTGTGCCCATAAAGGTTTATTCAAGCAAATAGCGTTAGTTTCCGCACGCAACATAGGAATGATGGGAAATGTAGTCTCTCAGCATGTAACCTTACTACAATTCCCAGAATGCGCCGCTCCGGTATCTAGCCACGTGACACGAGCACGCGGCGGCGTCGTGACGTTTGGGACGTGAGCTACGTCAGCGTCATCCTGGGCAGCTGCTGGGCAGAGTGGAGGAAGAGAGTGCTCGCCTGCTTACCTGTGTATGCCGGGACCTTGCCTCGCATGCTGCAGCCTGATGGGCGCTCCACACCCGGTGCCGGGCGCACGCTGACCTGGGGCTCCGTCCAATGCAGGTGCATGATGGGTAATGCGGGAGTAGTTATTATAATGCTGCGGTGGGGGGCAGCTCCTGTATAGCTCCCCTGTAGATGTCACCTCTAATGGAAGGATCCTATACAGAAGTATCCACCAGTCTGTGGGCGAAACTACAACTACCAGCATTCCCGGGCAGCAGAAGGATAGCGAGGCATGCTGGGAGTTGTAGTTCTGTAACAGCTGTGTTTCCTCGTGTAATGGATCACATGACCCCCTGGTTGTCATTGTGCTGTTTATCTGTTCCTGGTAAAGCTGGGTGTCTGCTGTAATACTGGTTGCGTTCACTGTACATCATGGTGTGCTGGGATCTGTAGTGCCACACATGACTATTATTATTATTATTATTATTATTGCAGCATAAGGTTAGGTTCTCTCCTGTGCAGATGTTATAGTGATTTAAAGAGACTTTCCCATACTCAAAACTTATGGCCTCTTCCTAGTATAGGTGTCTGATCACTGATCGGTGCGGATCTACGCAGGCACAATCTCCCCAAGCCGCAGCCCTAGTCAGAGTGCACGAGCCTGACAGATAGCAGAGCGTGGTGACGGTCACATGGTGTTTGAATGGAGCGACCGCGAACATCCGTGGACACCTGACACGTCTCTAGGACTTAAAAAAGTCTAGCAGCTTTCTTCTAAAAACATTGCCACGCTTATCCTCAGGTTGTGTGCGGCATTACAGGTCAGTCTCATTAACTTTAATGGAACTGAGCTACAAAACCACATCCAAACCGAGGACGGGAATGGTGACATAGAAAGACATAGAAAGCCTATGGAGCCAGTTTCCGGTGAGCGTGTGACTTCTGGGAGAACGAGTGCTGACCTGTGCGCTTCCCCCTGTCGTCCGTGGGGGGGACTCAGCACCCGGACCGCCTCATCTCTCTATAACGTGAAAAGTTATGGTGTGTTTACACAGACAGATTTTGGAAGCCAAAGCCAGGAACAGGCTATAAACAGGGAAGAGGTGATAAAGACTGAGATTTTTCATCTTTTCATATCCATTTCTGGCTTTGGCTTCCAAAATTTGTCAGATAAATACTCTCTCTGTAAACGCACCATTGCACTCTAAGGTGCTGTTTACATAGCTGCTTTCTTCCAGAGACAGCACCACTCATGTCGTCGTTTTTGTGCTGTATTGGAGCTCAGTCCCGTTGGAGTGAAGTTGTAATACCACACACAACCAGAGGACGGTGTGGTGCTGTTTTCTTACTTTGGGATAACCCCTTCAAATAGTATTGCTGACCCTTATTAGAGCATCTTTCTGCACCTTATTTTAGTCAGTTTCTTATATAATATATACAAAAGGGGGGATTTATCAAACATGGTGTAAAGTGAATCTGGCTCAGTTGCCCCTAGCAACCAATCAGATTCCACCTTTCATTTTCCAAAGAGTCTGTGACGAATGAAAGGTGGAATCTGATTGGTTGCTAGGGGCAACTGAGCCTGTTTCACTTTACTCCATGTTTGATAATCTCCCGCAATATATATGTGTGTGTGTATATGTATGGTTATTTGATGTTTTCCTTTATTTCCAGTGACACCGCTCTGGTATCTACAATCTGCTCAGTTCTTTGAATGAAGCTGAAAGGAGCCGCAGCTCATAGGTAGGTCACCAGCAGGGGGACATGGCTGACCATAGGATACAGGCATAGGACGTGTATTAGTCCTGCAGCCACTGTCTTGGGTCTAGGCCTGAGGACGCCTGGTACATCGCTCACTACACTGGACACAATGGCTTTTTCTGTATAAGTGGGGGAGGGGGTTACATGAACAATGCTCCACACTGCTGTCTGAGCAGATATTATATTACACAGACTTGTATGTATAAAGAATTAGTAAGAATGTAGACTGCGGCACTCGCTTCCAATCCACTACTCTTTATTATGCTGTACACATTACAATGGTGCACAAAGAAAACAAGGCAACGACCGTTTCACGCTTAATCGCGCTTCAGGCTGTGACGAAGCGCGATTAAGCGTGAAACGATCGTTGCCTTGTTATCTTTGTGCACCATTGTAATGTGTATGGCATAATAAAGAGAAGTGGATTGGAAGCGAGTGCCGCAGTCTACATTCTTACTAATTCTTTATGGAATCTATCACCTGTTGTTGCTGAGCACCGCGGTGTGCAGGTGAGCCGACTCCATTGAGCTACAGAAAGGTGGGGGGATAGTGCCGTAGCTCCATTGTTTCTATAAAAGACTTGTATGTATAACCCTACAATCTGGTGTCCGAGGTGAATACAATTTATTTTGTTCAGTATCGGTTTCCATTTGCTGGGATGTATAGGTCAGAATACAAGGGCCCTTTATGTGTGGGTCTGAGTAATGGCTTCTCTCTTCCCAATGCTTTCCATTGTGTTCACCTCAGCTCAGAGGTCAAAGGATGTGTAAGATAAAAGCAGAAAGGATCAGCCCCCGGACTGTGGGGTTATTACACCATGTGGAGTGCGACCAATAACCTATATCCCTGAGGAATTGATATGTTATCAATATATACAGAAGTGTCACTGCTTCCTTCTCCTGACTTGTTGGGTGCTGTACAGTAAAGTATTCGTTTCATATAGAATGAAAGTTTGACATTAGTGATGTTGGAGAGTTGTTCACAATAGCTATTGACCCCCCCCCCCCCCCCCCCCCCCCCCCCCCCCCCCCCCCCCCCCCCCCCCCCCCCCCCCCCCCCCCCCCCCCCCCCCCCCCCCGTCCCTGAGCTCACCTGTGGCCGAACACACTGTGCCCCCTCCCCTCCGCAGCTCACCCAAGCCACACACTGTGCCCCCCGGCGCTCACCTGTGGCCCCCTGTAAAATATCAACCACAATAGCAGGGATGGGGATCCTGTTGCCCTCCATCTGTTGACAAACTACAATTCTCACCATGTCTGGACAGCCAAAGCAGTTGTGTACTGTGCTGTGTTTCATGTACTGGTCTATAATCTATCTTTCTGTGCTTTCCTTATAGGTGAAGAGCTCTCGGAATGGCCGTCACTCAGTTCCGTCTCTTTAAGATTTGCACTTGCCTCGCTTCCATTCTCACCTTCTTCAAGAGATTAATATGCAGGTACAACCTATAAAGCCTATGAACTGTGATTTAAGGGGTTATCCAGCGCAGCAAAAACGTGGCCTCTTGTCTCCAGTTCAGGTGCGGTTTGCAATTAAGCTCCATTTACTTCAATGGAACTGAGTTCCAAACCCCACCCAATCTGAAGACAAGCGAGGGGGAAAGTGGCCATGTTTTTGTAGCGCTGGATAATCCCTATCAGCATGATTGTGCTGATATGGTTCCCAGTAGCAGAGTATAGGTCTACTGCGCAGCTCCTGGAGCTTACCCAACGTGGCTGCAGCAGTAGCTTTTCAAAGATGAAAAAGATGTTTAATTATGCCAGAAGAGGGCGGCCACTAGTCATCTGGTCGAGATCACTAATGGATCTCTTTGCCTGCTATGGTCCTTTTACAAGGAACGATTATCGTTCGAATTTTCACGATAACAATCGCATTTGAGCGATAATCGGCTTGTGTAATCACAGCGAACGATTAAGTGATGAGCGAGCAATCTTTCATCTGAAATCGATGTTGGTCGTTCAATTAACCCTTTAAGGTCAAAGCCTATTTTCGTTTTTGCGCTTTTGCTTATTCCATTTTAAGTTTAAAAGTCCATAGCGCTTGCATTTTTTCACCTAGAGACGTATATGAGCGCTTATTTTTTGCGAAACCAATTGTACTTTGCAATTACAGGCATTATTTTTCCATAACATATGCTGCGAAACCGGAAAAAAATCATTTGCGCTGTCAAATTGAAAAAAAAACGAATTTGTTTTGATTTCGGGGAGTTTTGCATTTACGCCGTCCGTCCTATGGTAAAACTGACTTGTTATGCATGTTCCTCAAGTCGTTACGATTACTATGATCTATAACATGTATAACTTATATTGTATCTGATGGCCTGTAAAAAATTCAAACCGTTGTTAACAAATATACGTTCCTTAAAATCTCTCCATTCCCAGGCTTATAGCGCTTTTATCCTTTGGTCTATGGGGCTGTGTGAGGTGTCAGTTTTTGCGCCATGATGTGTTCTTTCTATCGGTACCTTGATTGCGCATATACGACTTTTTGATCGTTTTTTATTAAATTTTTTCTGGATTTGATGCGACCAAAAATGCGCAATTTTGCACTTTGGAATTTTTTGGCGCTGACGCCATTTACCGTGCGAGATCAGGAATGTGATTAATTAATAGTTCGGGCGATTACGCGCGCGGCGATACTAAATATGTTTATTTATTTATTAATTTATATTTATAAAATGGGAAGAGGGGATTTTTTATTAATAAAAACACTTTTTTACTTTTTTTTTACTGTAACTAGAAGCCCCCCTGGGGGACTTGTATATAGACAGCACTGATCTCTCATAGAGATCAATGCTGTGTATATACACAGCAAAGATCGATTAGATCGGTCATAGATTACTATGGCCTGCTGCAGGCCATAGCAATCTATTGCCGAGCCGGGATCAGAGTCATTCCGACGCTGAGGCCCGGCACGGCCAGAAGAACGGATCTCCCCCCCGCGATCGCATCGCGGGGGGGAGATCCGTCCCACTAGACACCAGGGACGTGAGGTCTGAAGCCTCTGAGGCTTAATTAGCCGGCGCGGCAACGGGACCCACGCCGGCTAATAGAGGCACTGTCCGGCTGCACGTGTCAGCCGGGATCAGCGCCGTTCAGAGCGGGGTCCCGGCGGGACCCCGCTCTGAACACCCCGAGCGGCACCATGACGTATCAGATACGTCATGGGTCGCTAAGGGGTTAAAGTTAGCAGATCGCTTCGTCTAAACAGTCTTTCACCAATGTGTGAGATAGGCTTAAGCAATCTTAAAACGATCGCAATAACTATTTTTTCAAACGATATATCGTTCCATCTAAACGCTGATAGTTATAAAAAACACATTGTTACTTTGAAATCGTTAATCGTTCAATTGGGCGAATTATCACACCGTGTAAAAGGACTATTATTCATCCCTGCACTGTGCGCTGACAGGCAGATAGCAGTGACTAGTCTCAGGCAGCTCCCTGCCCAGATGACTAGTTGCCGCCCCTCTCCCGGCCTTCATAAAGCTACTGCTGCAGCCGCGGCTGGTATATGCCCCGCGAGCTGTACAGTAGATCTATTCTCTGCTGCTAGGAACTATATTCGCAGAATCGCGCTGATTGGTTTTCTTTAAGATTTACTTTTGCCCATTGGTGACTGAAATAATACTTTACACCTTGACCTGATCCTGCTCCCACAGTGTCAGGGCCGCTCTTGTATCAGGTAGAGGGGGGGTTCAGCCTCAGTTTATAGTTGGGATGGAAATGTGGAGCATTTCACTAAACTTCTCAATGTTAAAATATATTGTATAGAAGGATGCATCCCTACATGTTGAGGCAGAAAACTTGGTGATAAGTCATATTTATCACCGGAGAAGTCTGGTGAAAATTTTTATTAAAGTATTGTATATCCCCCCCAAAAGTTATACAAATTACCAACATACACTTATTATGGGAAATGCACATAAAGTGCTTTTTTTCCCTGCACTTACTACTGCATCAAGGCTTCACTTCCTGGATAACATGGTGATGTCACTTCCTGGATAACATGGTGATGTCACTTCCTAGATAACATGGTGATGTCACGACCAGACTCCCAGAGCTGTGCGAGCTGTGGCTGTTGGAGAGGATGATGGCCATCATCCTCTCCAGCAGCCACAGCCCGCACAGCTCTGGGAGTCTGGTCGTGACATCACCATGTTATCCAGGAAGTGACATCACCATGTTATCCAGGAAGTGACATCACCATGTTATCCAGGAAGTGGAAGCCTTGATGCAGTAGTAAGTGCAGGGAAAAAAACTCTTTATAAGCATTTCCTGTATATTGGTGATTTGTATAACTTTTGGGGGCAATACAGTACTTTAATAAAATTTTTCACCGGACTTCACCTTTAATAAAGGGGGGCTTGATACTGGGAATAAGGGGACACATTGTTCATTGGGCTCTGCAGACCCCTCACTTTTTCCTTTGCACAGCAATGCTGCCGAGCAGGTAAGTTTCATAGCGGTACAGTGTCTTGTTAGTAACCACCTCTATAACCTTGAATAAACAGCCATTGTACAGAGCTGCTCCTGTTTCAGGGGACTCGTATACACAGTGGAGTCACAGTATTATGACTACTTCCTACTTGGATGTTGGCAGCACATGGCTCATGAAGGAAGTCAGGCGTGCTCAGCTGGTTTGGTGCGTATGGTAGGTGCCTTAGGCTGCACACACTCATCCCTCATTGTTTTCAGTTTATGAGTGTTTGGCTTTGAGGCCAGAAATCGCAGTATTTATGAAACCGGATGTGTGTATAACTGTGTTCTCAAGTGCGTACGGGGCTCTGAAACAGACAGGTGGACGCTGCACCTCTACCAACACAGTTGTGTCATCAGAAATGGTTTAAGTTTTTGGAATTGGACCTTTGCTGATTGTTAAAGTCTTCTCCGATGAGTTCTCTGCTTCAGTAGACGGCTGGACATGGACGCCAGTCGAGAAGCTTCAGAGAACAAGCACCCTGCAGCCATTGTTGGAGAAGGAGTTGGTGGTGGCGGTGTCATGGCCTGGGGAATGTTCTCTGGGCCATGTGGAGGCGCCCTCAGCTGATCTGGGTACAAATCTATCCTTGCAGATCACATACACCCCTACATGCTGATTACGGATGGGATCTTCCAGCAAGACGATGCAACGTTGGTCAGAAAGACATGAGCAAGACTTACCAGTACTCTCCAGGCTCAAACTCAATTGAGGATTCGTACAACCTCCTGGATAGTTGTCCGCTTTATGGATCCTCCTCCATGTACCATCCAGCAGCTGTGGGATGCAGTCATCACGACCACAGATACCTATGACACCTACCAGGACCTTAGTCTCTCCCGGTCCATCTAGCTGCTGTCCAGGCTACACATGGCGGCTGCTCTGGATATTAGCTGCTGGTCATAATAATGGGACTCCACTGTGTATTATATGGTAACACATTTATGTGAGTAATTGCTTTTCCAGGGGAATATATATATATGTATAATATATATTGCTACCTGCAGCTTCTCCTGGTGATACCGCCAAGGTTTTTAGCTGCCAGGCACATGACTGGTGATGGCTGGGCCATCAATAATAATCATACTTCCCATTTATTACATGCTTGTGTGTACAGGCACATAAACATATTTACTTACCTGTATGTGTTTTGTTACAGGTCCGGACGTGGTAGAAAGTTAAGCGGTGACCAGATCACTTTGCCAACAACTGTAGACTATTCCTCTGTCCCTAAGCAGGTCAGTCAGCGGTCCGGTGTATCACTTTTATTTGTAACCTATTCATCCTTTTAACCACAGCGAGTTACTGGAGTGACGTCTCTTGCTTATTGTTTCCTGGTATATACTTATTTAGCCTACAATGACCCATTTAATTTGTACAGATCTGTGATAACCACCAGGTGGCAGATCTGAGTCATTTTTTTATTTTTATAAAGCCTGATGCTATTTCTACTTCTTGATGCTTTACTTTTACATTACTGGACACTACTGTTTGTATTATAAAAAAATATACATTTACTTTCTGTATCAATTCCTCATGGTTTTCAGGATCTCTGCTTGCTTCCCTCGAGGAGGATCTTTGATTTACTATATATCAGTAAATCATTCCTGGTCATGTGACGGACACACTCTGTGCACAGGGTGCGGCAGGGCACAGTACTAAAGACTGCACCTGTGTGATCATCAGATGAGCCGGATTTTCATCTTCTGTTCTCACTAGAGTCATGGCTTCCTCTTGTACAGGATATATGACAACCCCCCCCATATTGATCTGTTACAAGTCCCTCAGGTTCTATCCCTCTCCCCCTGGATACAATTGTATAATCTGTTCTTACGTTAGGATCTTCTAGGTGTGACCAGACCCTGAATGGTGCTGGATGTTTGTCCTAGGTATAGGTAGAGTACCTGCTAACTCTTGTGTCTGTCCACCAGGTGGAGGAGTGGAGTTCATGGGATGATGAGGTCCCCACAAGTGTGAAGATCGAGGGTGGAAACGGGACTCTGGCCACACAAAACTCATTGGACCCAGAAGAACCCGACTACTTCAAAGACATGACGCCAACCATCAGAAAAACACAGAAGGTGAGTGCATACGCTAAAGTGTGATCTATTCACCGACCCCTGCTTCCCACTTAGCCTTATAACTCTCCTTTACTCATAGGCAAATACCACAGTGAACACAGCAATAGCAGAATGTGTGTACACTGACATGATTCTACTTTATTGTTAGACATCTAGATTGTCTTTACATCATTGTCACAGTCTCCTAATGCATTATACAGTGGTGCCTTGGATTACGAGCATAATTCCTTCCGGGACTGCGCTTGTGATCCAAATCACTGTTAAACCAAAGCAAATTTTCCCATAAGAAATCATTGGAATGTAGACAATTGGTTCCACACCCCAAAAATTTTTTTTTTTTAATTTCTGATTAACATGTAGAATAAATAAAACAATGAGAAACAGCTGAATATGTGATATTATAAGTTACTGTACAGTATAGCAATCAGCATGTGGAGTATATTGTATAGTAACTGCATAAACCTGAAAAAACAGCAGCAGTTTGTAGATACAGAATGGAGATGCCCATAATGCAGTAGCGTAGTACAACAGGCTAGAATAGAGAAGCAGTGGGGAGGGTGTGTGTGTGTTCAGCATGGACCAATCAGGAAGTGAAAATCACAGAGCTGTGCAGAAGGACAGTGACTTTTCTATACAGCAATGTGAATGGCTGAGTGTAAGTGCAGGCACGTTATAGCCGGAATGGAGAGGATAGGAAACGTAAGGACTAACAGACTGCAGGGAGTAGAAGGAATGAGCAAAAGTGGATCTGCTATGATTTGGAAGGTGAGGGAGCTGGGTCAGGGTACAGAGCTGTAGACCCCACTATGCAGACCATGCCCCTCCCCCACTCCCTCTCCCATCCAGTACAGGAAGCTCTTAAACCAAAGCAATGCTCTTAATCCAAGTTACAATTTTGAAAAACTGTGAGCTCTTCTTTCAAAACGCTCTTAATCCAAGTTACTCTTAAACCAAGGTACCACTGTATATGGGTCTACAGGTGATCTTATTGCATTTTACAGCAATGGTGGTTCAGGTTTATGCACTTACTACAGGGTGGTTTGGTGCTCTCCCCACTAGGGGGCACCCCTTTTCAATGGGCTTCCTTCTCTGGAGAGAGGGATATCTGGCTATTCCCGTGCTTTGAGACTCGTAACTGAGGCTCCACGGCCCCTTTTTTTGCATATTCAAATTTTGTATGGGACAATCAATGGAGACTTGTAAATGAGTACTCCATTGGAATTTTTCACTATTCTCCCTGAGTTCAGTGATTGTTGTGTTTTGTTGGTCTATTTATCATTGCCCCAGAAGCCAGAATCCTGCTCCACACTGACGAGGGGCAAATACCCCGAAACTGCAGTCTGTGGATGGATGCCTAGCCTTGGTAACCCTTGTCTTATGTCGTTATACTCGCCACAGAGTTAGACTTTGACTCACAGGGGCCACCCTGGTGTTTCCCTATTTAGGTCCCAAAGCTCGCAACAGAGTGAGGACCTGAGGGACTACGTATCAGGGTGGCTTGGTGCTCTCCCCACTAGGAGGCACCCCTTGGCAATGGGCTTTCTTCTCTGGAGAGAGGGATATCTGGCTATTCCCGTGTTTTGAGACTCGTAACTGAGGCTCCACGGCCCCTTTTTTTGTATATACATGTACACAGCCTATATGATTCTCCTCAGCTGAGGAGCTTGTATCTGCTCTACTGCGCTACTGTGTGATGCAACTGTGGGGCACAGTCCTGGCACTCAGGCTCAATGATGCCCATTAAGCCTGCTATAGTTTTTCTGCCATGAATTATAAGTAACCCATCATCCAGCAGACAGATAGGATGTCCGGCAGCCATGATCAGCTCCACTTACATGCGGAGGAATCTTTAGGGTACAAACACACACACTGTATACGCAGCAGATCTGCAGCAGATTTGATGCTGTGTTCAGTTATTGAGATCAAATCTGCTGCGTATTTGTTGCGTATTTGCTGCGTATCGCAGCAGTAAATACGCTGCGTATACGGTGTGTGTGTTTATACCCTTAAAGTGATGTTGTGTTAAATGAGTCTGTCATCCAATAACAGTGGGCGCATTGGTCTCTCTACACCCAGCTTAACCCTTTGAGGACCAGGCCCAAAATGACCCAGTGGACCGCGCAAATTTTGATCTTAGTGTTTCCGTTTTTCCCTCCTCCCCTTCTAAGAGCTCTAGCACTCTCAGATTTCTATCTACAAGCCATGTAAGTGCTTGTTTGTTACAGGAATAGTTGTACTTTGTAATGGCGTCATTCATTTTACCATAACATGTATGATGGAATTCCAAATATATTATTTAGGAAGATATAAATAGGTGAAATCGTAAGAAAGAATGCAATATGGTAACGTTTGGGGGGTTCCTGTGTCTACGTAATGCACTATATGGTAACAGCGACATTATACTATTATTCTATAGGTCAGTGCGAACACAACCATATGCAGGTTACACAGATTCTCTAATGTTATATATATATTTTTTTTATGAAATCCTTTTTTTTGGCAATTAAATATTAATAAAATGGGCCTATTGTGACGCTTATAACGGTTTTATTTTTTCACCTATGGGGCTGTATGTGGTGTCATTTTTTCCGCCATGATCTCTAGTTTTTATTAATACCATATTTGTGAAGATCGGACGTTTTGATCACTTTTTATTGATTTTTTTTAATATATAATGTAACATAAAATCGGTAATCTGCGCACTTTTTCCCCTCTTTTCGTGTACGCCGTTTACCGGTCGCAATGACGCTTGTTATATTTTAATAGATCGGACAATTACGCACGCTATGGTATATTATATGTTTATCTATTTATTCATTTTTATATGTTTTATTTATATAATGGGAAAGGGGGGTGATTTAGACTTTTATTGGGGGAGGGGCTTTGGGGTAGTGTAATAGTGTTTTGAACTTTTTTTTTTTTTACACATTTGAAGTCCCTTTGGGGGACTTGTACATACATTACTTTGATTTATACACTGATGAATGCTATGCCATAGGCATAGCATTGATCAGTGTTATCGGCGATCTGCTCATTGAGCCTGCCTGTGCAGGCTCAGTGCAGCAGATCGCCGATCGGACCGCATGGAGGCAGGTAAGAGACCTCCAGCAGTCCGTTTCAACGATCGGGACCCCCGCAGTCACACTGCGGGGGTCCCGATCGGTAAGTGACAGGGGACTCCCCCTGTCACTTACACTTAAACGCTGCGGTCGCGCCGCGATCGCGGCGTTTAAGGGGTTAATGACACGCGGCAGCGCGATCGCTGCAGCGTGTCATTACCGGTGAGGTCCCGGCTGCTCACTGCAGCCGGCCCCCACCTCCTATGAAGCGCGCTCCGCTCCGGAGCGCGCTTCATAGCGGGAATAACACCCATGACGTAAGGTTACGTCATGGGTCGTCTGGGGGTTAAAGAGTCACTGTCGTGAATTTTTTTTTTTTTTGCAGAAATCAATAGTCCAGGCGATTTTAAGAAACTCTGTAATTGGGTTTATTAGGCAAATGGGCCATATCTGCATTTAAGAAGCCTTTTCCCAGGTCCCCCCCTCCCTCCTCTTTTCCATTCACTGCAAAAAGTGCACTGCACTGCATCAGACACAACCCTGTCTGTTCTATAGAGAAGGGAGGAGGGAGTTAGCCGTCAGCAGAGAGCAGAGAACAAAGGATGGGTGTCAGCTGTATTCAGAGGTCAGAGAGGTCAGTGCTTACTGTCCGAGGAGATAGCGGGTGATGTTGCTGTAGATTAAGTCTTTGTTGTCCTATTTTGGTGTTTTATTTCCATCTCTCCATAGGAGAACAATGAAGACAGGGGGGAGAGCTTCAAACTGCTTTTTCATGATAAAAATCCATATTTCAGCTAATAAACCCAATTACAAAGTTTCTTAAAATCGCCTGGACTATTGATTTCTGCAAAAATAAATAAATTACTACAGTGACTCTTTAACAGCTGTAACTACTTTCTTTGTGGATCCTGTGATGAGTCAGTCAGAGGAGCTGCTGATGAAACACATAGCAACATACAGGGACTGCTATAGGGTCATATGAGGCAGAGCATCCTGCACTGGACAGCCAGGGATTTTTAGGATGCATCATTTGGGCTTTACCTTTTTATTTTTTATTTTAATATTAAATCAAAAATCGTTGAATTTGTTTTCTGATACAAAACTCCCAGAATCGTATATACAAATGTGAGACTGTAGTACTGAGCTCAGCCTTATTCACATGGACCACAATGTACAAATGTACAAATCAATCAGCTCTAAAAAGATTGATCTCTGCCACATCACCAGTAATTGGTTACTTTACCTTTACAGACTGGTTCAGGTTTGTTGTGCAGTTTCTGTCTCTGGCCAGCAGATGGCATTGTATACAAACTAATGCAGATCTGTGTAAATGTGATGGAGTAATGAACACGTTGGCCATGGTTCTGTCTTTCGTTGCTTTTCCACGAGCTGCGGTTTTTGATCTCCCCTCTCTTCCACGCTTTTGTTTCTAGATCATTGTTAAGAAAAGGGAGCCAATCAATTACATAGTCCCAGATGGGAGCCTAGGATTCTCCAGCAGACTGGCAGCTACTCAGGATCTTCCTTTTGTTCAATCTGTGAGTATTTAATGATATTACATAGTGACAAATCAGGCTTGTATTCCCTAGCATACTTATGAGGCCAAGCTCACATTTTATGTTGTGGTGTGGCGCAAAATACAGCGTTTGGCTATGTGCTCACACTCAGATTATTCGGTTGTGTTTGGGACGTCATCTGGCCCGCAACCCAAATCTTCTACTACCGTTGCGCTTTTTCACTCCTATTTCTCACGTTGTTCTACTGATTGGACAGGGTCTCAGCTCTCCTATTTAGAAAACGCACATATACATGATGTATATTTAACTTTTATGTACGTTTCTAGGCAGAATTGGGTGATTTAGAAACCTGGCAAGAAAATTCAAATGCTTGGGAGGAGGAGGACGATGCTGCCTGGCAGGCGGAAGAAGTTCTAAGGTAATGCCCTGATATATATATAATCCACTCAATCTCAAATAATTGTGAATGCCTAAAGTGTTACTGTCGTTTAAAGAAAAATTAGATGTGTCAAAAGTTATAATTTGTCTGTGCCTGGGTACTCAGACCCCCACCAATCTCTAGAATGAAGGTCTCAGATAAGCGCTTCTCTCTCTACTCACTGTAAGTGACAGATTCTATACAAAGTCTATGGAGCTTATGCAGGGAGAAGGAGGAAGTGCTTAGTTGCGCTCTTCTCCCTGCTCGGTTTAGTGACAATAGGGGTACTCGGGAGGGGGGGGGCTGAGGGAAACAACGTCCACTCACCTCCCCGGTTCCAGCGGCGGGTCTCGTATCGCGGCGCTCTGGTCCCCGGTGCCCGGCTGCTTCCTGCTGTCTGACACGGGCCCATGACGATGACAGAGGTGTGACAGAGCCAGTTAGTGACAGGTGGGATCTGAGGCCGGGGACCTGAGTACCATGATGCGGGACCCGCCGCTGGAACCGGGAAGGTGAGTGGACGGCATTTCCCAGGTCCCAGGAAAAAAAAATGCAGCAGAAACCTACAGGTGCAAGGGCTTACCGTATATACTCCTCACAGCGTGCACACGGCAAACGCCTGCTCTGTAGATAATAAAAAGTGAGGATCTAAGCAAACTATTTGATCAGAGTGTACCATGCCGCCACGTTAAGGTGTCCTCAGAGACATGGTCCCTACTCTAGCATTTTCACACTAGCAATGGCCTCTCCTGGCCCATTAATAAACCTACAACTGGGCAAATAGGAGCCAAGTGATCTCTTTTAGAGCACCCTTGGGACATGGGTGGAGTGCAGGCCAACAGGAGGTAGCCACCCCCCCCCCCCCCCCCACCCCCCCCCCCCCCCCCCCCACCCCCCCACACACACACACACACACCTTCAACAGAGAGTCATAGATGTGCTGCCAAATTTTCCCTTTTTTACCTCTCTAATGACGTGTCAAAAGTTCTTTTTAATGGGCTTCATTCCTTACTGATAATAGACCAATCAAAAAGGGTCTAAGTGATCTGTGGGGACAACTGGTAAAGGCCGTATTAGACGGCCCAAGCCTAGATCGGTACTTAGTTACACGGCTCGATCACACGGCCAAGGCTGCACTAACAATCACTGGATCATTTTTTTAACAGGTAAGAATTGAGTGATCATCCTACGAGTGAGGGTTTGTTCATTCGTCAGCTGACTGCTGTCCCTATTAAACAGGGCAGTATCTGACTAGTCGACCTGTGTAATAGGCTCTTGAGCGTTCTGTGTTTTTTTTCCCCCTAGTTAGTGGCTAGTCCCCGCCATTAACTAATGATACAATGTGTAAACTGGACAACCCCTTCCCTCCATTATGGATTGTAACCTGTATAGCAGCACATATGTGGCACATTCTAGTTGATACTGGAATTTAATTGAATATGTAAATGATATTTGACCTGTTTACAGACATCATGTTGTCTATGTGGATCATCGGGTGTTTCCTGATGTAAATAAAGGTGGTGACTTTTTGGACGGCTCTCATATGCTTTGGGTAACTCATCCTGTTCCAAGAAAACTCCACCATCCACCTGCAGCCGGGAGAAGCCTTTACCTGTCATGTTAGGTTAGGACTTTGCTTCCGCTTTACACATTTGGTAAATAATGGTCCGGTCGCACACAGATCAATGTTCAGTCTGTTAGCTCTCAGGTTTTCTCACTGCATCCCACTTTTATGTATAGTGTCTGTATAAAGCAGAATCTGTGTGGCATTGTGGGAGATCCAGTGCTTACAAAAGACATAGTATTAAAAAAAAAAAAAGAATACTTATCCTTATAACTCCCATGTGGTGCACAAGGACACTAGAGATGAGCGAACCGGGTTCGAGTCGATCCGAACCCGAACGTTCGGCATTTGATTAGCTGGGGCTGCTGAAGTTGGATAAAGCTCTAAGGTTGTCTGGAAAACATGGATACAGCCAATGACTATATCCATGTTTTCCACATAGCCTTAGGGCTTTATCCAACTTCAGCAGCCACCGCTAATCAAATGCCGAAAGTTCGGGTTCGGATGGACTCGAGCATGCTCCAGGGTCGCACATCTCTAAAGAACACACAACACTATATAGGCTCTTGGCTAATATTCCAGCAGAATCCTGCATACAGTTGTAGATAAGCCTGGAGTGTGACACCTGATACAACCTGTGATCGGAGCAGGAAGACAAACCTTATGATGAGTAAATATAAGCTGCTAAATTATGCAAACAGGTCTGCTTCATGGAGGCAGTCACCTGGCCGGTTATCCTTACAGAAGGGCGCTCACCTGCAGATCACACATTTTCCCTGCAGCAGCAGTAGTAGTAGTACCAGTAGTAGCAGTACCACCACTAGTAGTAGTAGTAGCAGCCCCCCACTGGGTTATTGAACAGACAACCGCTCTTTGAGTTTTGGATTTATAAAGAAGGGTGCATGGTATCCTGAAGAGGGGAACCTCCCTACACTGGTGCTCCCATATACAATTCACATGACTGCACACTACTAGTCAGCTAGGGATGTTCTATTTGGTGAGTTGAATCCATCAGAATCTATAGTGTATTTCGTTTTGGGTTTAAACTATGTATCCCTGTATAGGGCTTCATTACATGGTATATGCACATAGTAGTGTCAGTGTTTGCTGGGCCACCTGGTGCCCCATTAGCTTAACCACCTTCATCTAACCAGACATCTGACTAATGCGCAGCTTGGTTTCTGGCTATAAGTACATTCACCTTTTTAGTGACTGTTCAGATCTATTCTTCCACTTATCACTAGAACGTGGATCTCTGGATCCTTAACCAGCCACTTCTATAAGTGCTGCGGAATCTGTTGGCTCTATACAAATAAATATGTATTTATTAACAATAATTAATAATAATATACATGTGCAGCTATCACTTCATTCATTCTCTGCCTTGATGATACTGACGGCAGTCTCCCAGGCAGGATAATGATTCGGGAACCCCCTCATTACATAGACCTGGGTTCTAGAACCTAGACCTGCATTTTCTTTTTTTAAATATAATCTTTCTTTATAAAATTTTTCCATTAAAATAACAAGAGAAAACATACTAGCATTGAGACCGGAACTCCAATTCCTAAATTATAAAGTAAAGAGATACATTGGATTAAAAAAACAGATCTAACATATGCCATATCTAGTAACAAGCACATCAGGCACATCATCCAAGACCTGCATTTTCTAGAGTATGGCTTATCCTATGGAATATCATTGATAATCTTGCCCACCGCTCGTCAGGCTGTAAGATTTGTGGAATGTTCCTGAAACAGTCTTGTGGAATCCTACAAAACACATGGGTTGATCTACGTCTAAGCTATTCAGTTTTTTGATAGGTATTTTTGGATGGGGTCTAGCCAAGTGTCAGGGCTGAAAGGTCCAGCGAAATTGTTTTTATAAAAGTATTGTATTGCCCCCCAAAATTTATACAAATCCCCAATATACACTTTCTACGGGAAATGCTTATAAAGTGCTTTTTTCCCTGCACTTACTACTGCATCAAGGCTTCACTTCCTGGATAACATGGTGATGTCACTTCCTGGATAACATGGTGATGTCACTTCCTGGATAACATGGTGATGTCACTTCCTGGATAACAGTCCTTTAAAGGAGTTCTCTAACAAAATCATGTTATGCCCTTTCCTCAGTAAAGGGGATAACTGACCACAGGGGGTTGTTTGACTACTGGGTCCCTCCACAGTCTCAAGAATGGGGACCCCCCCTCCACCCATCCAGTATAGACTAGTGGTGTGAACACATGACCAGTGATGAACTGCTGTACTTGTCTGTCAATGATGGCTTCTATAGAGTGAATGGAGTCACAGTACGCATGTACGACCGCCACTCTGATCTCGGGGGTTACTCTGGTACCCATGCTTGAGGTTCTAGTGGTTGGACCTCTGCGACCAGCTAGTTATGTTCTATCCTGAGCATAGGGTATCACCTAATTTTTACAACCCCTCAAAATGTTCTCAATAAGGATTGAGTATCTAAAAAGAAGGGGGACAAGTCTGATCTTCTGGAACACCTAGAGAAGAATTCTATATCTCTCAGCTTGTATATTGTCCTGTCTCACAATTTAATATAAGTAAATTAAAGGGGTATTCTGCTGAGGTAAAATACATGTAGAATCATCCTGCCCCCATCTGGAGAATAACAATTCCTTCCATACTTCTAGTATTCCAGCTGCTTTCTACAGATACAGAAAACTATGTGTGAGCTGTTCTCTCGGCCTTTCAAGACAGCTCATGAACACCATCCCTGGCTGGCTGTCTCTGCATTCTGTAATGCTGGGTTAATCTGAGATCACATTGCTGGTTACCTCACTGTGATTATCCCTCCTGGCATTACAGAGTGCAAAGACAGCCAACCGTGAACGCTGTTTACTTAAGACCTTCTCAAGGAAGATCAGAGCGGAGGTTGAGTGAACAGCACACAGTTTTCAGTGTTTTCAGCAGAAAGCAGCAGGCTCAGAACGGGGAGAAGGAGACTGAAAGGCTAACAAGTATGGAATGAATTGTTAGTCTCCAGGAGTATATGTGAGGGGGGATTCCTTTCTATGTTAATAGTTTCTCTTCCATGATAATGTTTTTATGTCACATTAAATCTTAAATTCACTAAACAGGCAGCAGAAAATAGCCGAACGGGAGAAGCGAACTGCAGAGCAACAAAGGAAGAAGATGGAGAAAGAGGTGCAGCGGCAGCTGAAGAAGGAACCCAGCAAAATCGGGGTGAAATTATCCTAACAGTCGCCCCCCACCCCCTCCCCAGGCGCAGCTATCGCCCCTGATCTCACAAACACTTCTCCGCTTTCTACAATTGTCTCATTTGGATAATGACCTCACTGGCAGCAGCGTCACCGGGATCTATGGAAACTCTCATCCCTGTTTGTTTTTAAGACTATGGATTACAATACCAGATGATTTATCGCCTCCTCAGACTCTCGCATGGAACTTGTACGATTAAAGAAAATAAAGGTGTAAATAATTATTGGGGGGAAATCGACCGCTCTGTTATACTGTGTGACAAATGTAATTAATAAAAAGGATTTTAAGGAACTTTCTATAATGTGTTATGGTTGTGTAGCTGTGCAGGCTCCTTACATACTGATGTGCTATGGAGGGTACAGGCATATATTTCTTATGTCTTCCTAAAGGTAATTGGTTACAATCATTTCAAAGAACTCCTGGGATTCTTAATTTTTTTTTTTTTAAATCCCTTCATTTTACTCAACATGACTGTTTACCCCAACAACAGCTCTAGACTTGCCCACTAGGTGTCTCCCTCCTTTACAGTCTACTACCTGTAAGTGAAAATACAGGTAGCAAAAATACAATTCCCATCATGCCTGGACAGCCAAAGTTTTAGCTCTGGCTGTCCAGGCATGATGGGAGTTGTAGTTTTGTAATAGCTGGAGGTCCTGAGTTTGACACCCGTGATCTACACTGGTTATACAAACTAAAGGCTTCTCTCTGGAGATGAATGTAACTTGAGCACCGTCTAGACCAATTGTTCAACATTTGATTACCAGTGGCTGAAGAAGTTGGATGCAGCAGGGCTTATTCTAACCCTTTACTGGCTTTGCATGCCAAATTTTACTTTGAACTCGCATAGAACCTTACACAGTGCATCAGTAATCTCTTCTGTGACTCAGTCCCAATCACTGCAATCAACACAACCTTTGCAATTTTGAAAAAAAATGCATCCCTTTAAAGCCAGGGTAGGGAACATTGGCCCTCCAGCCGTCGCAAAAGTAGCTGTTACAAAACTACAACTCCCATCATTCCTGTACAGCCAAAGCTTTAGCTGTCCAGGAATGATGGGAGTTGTACTTTTGCGACGGTTGGAGGGCCAATGCTCTCCACTCCTGCTTTAAAGAGAATGTACCATCAGGCCTGGGCTGAAGCACTGGAGGCGGACCAAGTGGGAGGAAACCTCAGCCCCTCTATGATACAGCTCCATTAGAAGCAATTAGAAGCACTGGGGGTGGGTTGGCCCGCCTCCAGTGCTTCAGCCTGAGTCTGGTGGTACATTCCCTTTAAATGGATGCATTATTTTTTTTTCAGAATTGCAAAGGTTGTGTTGATTGCAGTGATTGGGACTGAGCCACAGAAGAGATTACTGACGCACTGTGTAAGGTTCTATGCGAGTTTGAAGTAAAATTTGGCATGCAACACCAGTAAAGGGTTAGAATAAGCCCTGCTACATCCAACTTCAGCCACTGGTAATCAAATGCTGAACAATTGGTCTAGACCAGGGATGTCAAACTCAGGCCCTCTAGCTCTAGCAAAACTACAAGTCACATCATGCCTGGACAGCCAAAGCTTTAGCTTTGGCTCTCCAGGCATGATGGGAATTGTAGTTTTAAAACAGCTGGAGGGCCTGAGTTTGACACGTCTGGTCTAGACCATTCTCAAGTTACATTAACCCTTTGAGGACCAGGCCCAAAATGACCCAGTGGACCGCGCAAATTTTGATCTTAGTGCTTTCGTTTTTCCCTCCTCCCCTTCTAAGAGCTCTAGCACTCTCAGTTTTCTATCTACAAGCCATGTAAGTCCTTGTTTTTTACAGGAATAGTTGTACTGTGTAATGGCGTCATTCATTTTACCATAACATGTATGATGGAATCCCAAATATATTATTTATGAAGATATAAATAGGTGAAATCGTAAGAAAGAATGCAATATGGTAATGTTTGGGGGGTTCCTGTGTCTACGTAATGCACTATATGGTAAAAGCGACATGATACTATTATTCTATAGGTCAGTCCGAACACAACCATATGCAGGTTACACAGATTCTCTAATGTTATATATATTTTTTTTTATGAAATCCTTTTTTTTTGGCAATTAAATATTAATAAAATGGGCCTATTGTGACGCTTATAACGGTTTTATTTTTTCACCTACGGGGCTGTATGGGGTGTCATTTTTTCCGCCATGATCTCTAGTTTTTATTAATACCATATTTGTGAAGATCGGACGTTTTGATCACTTTTTATTGATTTTTTTAAATATATAATGTAACATAAAATCGGTAATCTGCGCACTTTTTCCCCTCTTTTCGTGTACGCCGTTTACCGGTCGCAATGACGCTTGTTATATTTTAATAGATCGGACAATAACGCACGCTACGGTATATTATATGTTTATCTATTTATTCAGTTTTATATGTTTTATTTATATAATGGGAAAGGGGGGTGATTTAGACTTTTATTGGGGGAGGGGTTTTGGGGTAGTGTGTTAGTGTTTTGAACTTTTTTTTTTTACACATTTGAAGTCCCTTTGGGGGACTTGTACATACAGTACTTTGATTTATACACTGATGAATGCTATGCCATAGGCATAGCATTGATCAGTGTTATCGGCGATCTGCTCATTGAGCCTTCCTGTGCAGGCTCAGTGTAGCAGATCGCCGATCGGACCGCACGGAGGCAGGTAAGAGACCTCCGGCAGTCCGTTTCAACGATCGGGACCCCCGCAGTCACACTGCGGGGGTCCCGATCGGTAAGTGACAGGGGACTCCCCCTGTCACTTACACTTAAACGCCGCGTTTAAGGGGTTAGTGACACGCGGCAGCGCGATCGCTGCAGCGTGCCATTACCGGTGAGGTCCCGGCTGCTGATTGCAGCCGGCCCCCACCTGCTATGAAGCGCCAGAGATTTGTAATTCACTTCTATAAAAAAATCTTAAGTCTTCCAGTACTTATCAGCTGCTGTGTGTCCAGCAGGAAGTGGTGTTTTCTTTCCTGTCTGACCCAGTGCTCTTTGTTGCCTCCTCTGTCCATGTCAGGAACTGTCCAAAGCAGCAGCAAATCCCCATAGAAAACCTCCCCTGCTCTCCAGACTGGAAATAATACAACTTCCTGTTGGGCATACAGCAGCTGATAAGTACTGGAAGACTTAAGATTTTTTAATAGAAGTGAATTACAAATCTCTGGCACTTTATGGCACCAGTTGATTTGAAAGAATTTTTTTTTTGGTGGACTACCCCTTTAATCTCTAGAGAGAAGCCTTTAGCTTGTATGAACAGTGTAGATCACAGGTGTCAAACTCAGGACCTCCAGCTATTACAAAACTACAACTCCCATCATGCCTGGACAGCCAGCGAGCCAAGGTTCCCTAACCCTGCTTTAAAGGGATTTGTTCAGTTGATAAGACTGTAAAGTTTAAAGGGGTAGTGCACCAAAAAAAAATTTCTTTCAAATCAACTGCTACCATGAAGTGCCAGAGATTTGTAATTTACTTCTATTAAAAAAAAATCTCAAGCCTTCCAGAACTTATCAGCTGCTGTGTGTCCAGCAGGAAGTGGTGTTTTCTTTCCTGTCTGACACAGTGCTCTCTGTTGCCTCCTCTGTCCATGTCAGGAACTGTCCAGAGAAGGAGCGAATCCCCATAGAAAACTTCTCCTGCTCTCCAGACTGGAAATAATACCACTTCCTGCTGGGCATACAGCATCTGATAAGTACTGGAAGGCTTGAGATTTTTTAATAGAAGTAAATTACAAATCTCTGGCACTTCATGGCAGCAGTTGATTTGAAAGAAAATTTTTTTTGGTGCACTACCCCTTTAAGTCTACTTTCTCACGTTCTGTGATCCGCACGGAACATGGACATGGAATGCCTGTAACTGACTCAACCCCCCCCCCCCAAGGCAGCATCTATGATAAGATGGTGAGAGTGAAGTAACTGTACAGATATGTGCCTTGCTGTAATGAACGAGCCGCTTGCCGCTGTCATTACAGCGTGGCGCATATCTGTACAGTTCCCCCGCTCCCAGCATCTTATCACAGATGCTGCCCGGGCGGGGGGAGAAGTCCGTTACAGGCATTCCATGTCACTGTTCCGTGCGGAACATGGAACGTCTGAATGCAACCTTAGGGGTTATCTAGGCTTACAAAAACATGGCTGCTTTTTTTCCAAGAACACAGCACTTGTTCCAGTTTGAGCTTTGATTGACTGAGGTCTTGCTGCTAAGACCCCCACCGATCTCTAGATGTAGCCTATTCTTCTGACTATTGCTCAGTATGACCAATTTCTGGTGATGTGTTCATTATAAATCTCTATAAGCACTGAGACCCCAACTTTTTACATGATTGTGTCAATTAAATTACTGCAAGGCTTCAAAGGTGGGGTATCAAGGAAATAAATATATATATATATATATAATAAATTGCAGGCAGAGGGGGTGCAGGGACATAAGGAAAGTATACTTACCCATCCCCCTGCAGTGTCATATCCCATGCTGATAGATTGCCTCCTCAGCCAATCGTTGACTAAGACCGGATACTGCTGCAGTCACTGACTAGCTGAGTAGGCAATGAATCAGAGAAGCCGGGATGTACCAGGAAGCCAGAGGAAAAGGACATCCAGTGGCGGTGAGAGCAGTGCTACAAGGACAGGTAAGTATACTTTAATAAAAACTGGAAAAAAAAAAAAATCAGCAGGGGGCCCAGGAACATAATAGAGACTTATATTTCCTATAAAATCTCCACCACCATTCACTGCATTCAGGTATGTAAACAGTCAGTCTTAGGAGCTGTCATTCTGTATGGGGTTCTTGGTGCTCACCCCACATGTGGAGCAGAGACTGCAGACTCCAGTATATCTCTGTAGCGTCTGTGTTGGCCATTAGAAGAGGCCTGTGTGTGACAGGAGGTGTCTGGGAGTTGATAGAAACTTCTCAAAGTACAATTTGGATGGTGTGTATACAACTCAGACATGCTTGGCTGAGCCATGTATTATATGGTCACTAGCCAACATAATGGCTGACATGTTGTCAAGTCTAAGGACCCTTTCAGACGTCCGCAATATTGGGTCTGTACGGATGTACTGTGGACCAGATCTCAGTGCTCCCGACATGATTCCTTCTGATGTTGGGAGCTCTAAGAATGCGTTCACACCTACAGGATCCGCAGCAGATCTGATGCGGTGTTCAGTTATTTAAATGAAATCTGCGGATCCGCAGCAGAAAATCAGTGTGAACGTACCCTAAAACTATTTAAATCTCTGCGTTATTGTACTGACACAGCACATCAGCTCTTAGGGAAGAGCACGAAATTTGGTACAGATGTGCTTGAAGCACCATCCAAAGCCAAAACAAACTGCATGAGTCCGAATTTTATATGCAGTGGAGAGAGCAACAGTTTCTGAGGATTGACAAGCACTTCTTTGTTGATATTCTTTTCACCAGTCTTGAATGTCTCTCTAGCAGACCATTTTTTTTCCTTGTATAATGTGTACATATATCTATATAGAGCCATTTAGTTATACCTACTGGATATTCAGCATATCTTTCTGCACACTTCTATTATTTGGAAATGCTAAGTGTGAAAAAGATAATTATATACAATGTTATGTTATAACGGCAAGACTTTATTAGTAAACAGCGTTTTGCGGAAAAACTGGACATGACTGGAGGAAACGGATGTTATTTTTGGAATCAGAACTCCAAAATACATAGAGATCACATGTTATTTTGTTGTCAGCAAAATTGATGTATGCCAGCATTTTTTCCTGGGACGGGGGAAGAAGGTGGCTGAGGGAAACGACGTCCACTCACCTCCACGGTTCCAGCGGCGGGTCCCGCATTACAGCGCTCGGTCCCCGGCCACACTTTAGACAGTTGGTGGGCTTTGCTGACTATTGACAATACATGGTGGCCTCCCATTAAAGATCGGCCTGGTTAGATGTCAACCCTCTTCTTGGAGAGATTACCTGCCACCAGAATTATTGAGCTGCAGCTTACCTTTATGGCCACCTTTATTCCTGATGCATTTGAGGAAATACGATCTTTAAGAAATTTGCATAGTTTATAAATACAAATGTGGCCTATTGTGGTGTGGAGTTTCTTGCACCACTACAAATTTCTTAATCATTTTTATTCTAGTAGATTTTAGACTCTTCAATTTTTGTCTTCCTCAATTCCCACTACGGAATATGCAGCGGAATTTCAAGCAAAGGCTGTGCACCTGTTTCATACACTCAAAGATATTCTCAAACGAAATCCACATCAGACATGTCAATTCTTTGGGCGGATATTGTTTAATGGTGCGTTCACACCTACAGGATCTGCAGCTGATTTTCTGCAGCAGATTTCATTTAAATAACTGAACACATCAAATCAGCTGCAGATCCTGTAGGTGTGAACGCACCCTAAGAATATAATGGAGTCTAATGGGACTCTTCCACACGGCCTCCACTTGGAATTCTGTCACAAATTTCTTATTGGGAATATAACCTTAAAGGGAATTTGTCATCACCTGGGCTGGCCCGTGTTGTGTCGGTTACCTTTGTTTTGGCCATCGGTGCTGTAGATTTGACACTTTGTCACAGTCTTGCCCAACACATTGGATCAAAGACGAGAAGTGGAGAGGCGTTTGTGCCGCACTTCTCACACCTCACCACTACTTCCTCCTCCCTGTTTGTATGCATATTTTTTCCGGCCTGGCCTCATGCTTGCTTCCTTCTGACGTCATCTTCTGGCGCGCATGTGCCGTTGCTGCCAAGGGCCGCGCCCTAACTTCAGTTTGTGACTGCACCCTGGATCAGTCAGACCCATTCATTCCGGTGATGGGAATTGTGCATGAGCCGCAGTGCACCTGCACCACTCCTTCCCACTACAACACTGGTGCGATTTCGGCCACAGGAGCGGGTAGACCCAACTGATCCATGGCGGAGGCGCAAACGGTTAAGTCAGAGCACGCAGCCTTTGGCAGCCTCGGCGCATGTGCACCAGAAGATTCCATCAGAAGGAAGCAAAAAGGCCAGGCTAAAAGAAATATGCACTTAAAAAAGGAAGGAGGAAGTAGTGGTGAGGCGTGCCTACTCCCCTTTCACACTTGGATCCAATGTGTTGGGCAAGATTGTGACAAATCGACAGCACCGATGGCCAAAAGAAAAAAGGTAAAAAAGACAACGGGACACTCACCAACACTACACTGCCAGCCCCTCGGTATCAGCCCAGGTGCTGACAGATTCCGTTGCAGGATTGGACAATAAGCTTAACAAGAAAAACCCATTGAGCTCTGAATTTGCAGCTCCACAAGCAGGCATCTCAGAAAGATCAGGTCTAAGGCTAAGGATATATGATGATTACATCACTAATACAAGTAAATGGTGTTGCATTGTGACCCACAATGAAAATACATGATGGATAGAGGATGGCACTGCAAGGGCACGGATCTTGTGTTAGCGATTAAGGTGATGTGGTGGTTCTTGATTGCATACCTAGGACTTGCTGTGTAGACCTAGACACTCACAAAGCAATGCCAAAGGTCAGGGGAGGACAGAGGGAAATCTCCAGAAAGTACATCCACCCCCCCACCATCTATGAAGCACGAGTCACCATTCCAGAAAAGATGTAGAGAAGGTCTTTTATTGAATCTGTACATACAGACATCCGGCAAGCTGTGTTTGCGTACAGCAACACCTAATATATACTAAATAAATATGGAAATGGTCCACTTATAGACTTTCTTATAGTTACTATACACTGGATCTATAAATACGTCTGATCATACTATGTTACGCTGTAAACACTTTGCAAATAACCTCTTTTAAATACAGGCACAACTCTCAGTACAACATGCTCTGACACAAGGCAGTTACCAAGAAAACTTACATTACCATAGGTAACAAGAAATACTTCACAGATAGCCAAGCGTACCTACAGCGGAAACCGGGGCTCTATGAAATGGTGGTGCTGAGAATACCTGGAATGCAATGGAGAGTAAACATTTCATATACATATACACACCAGCACATAGGTTACATTGCACAAGGGGGCGGCGAGGTCAGTGAATGTATCAGGTGCTGTTAAACTAGTGCAGGACAATGAGAAAAATCACACGGTAAAGCACAGCAATAAGGAGCAGCCGGGCTGCAGCAAAAGTCAATTGTACAAGTGCAAAATCTGAAATTTTAACATTCAAGGGCAATTTTTTTTTTTCTTCAATTTTAGTGCAATTTATGAAGGGGAAGAAAAAGCTATTAAATTCCTATTATTTCTCTCAATTTTGTATTTGCATTTAATAAGAAACAAAGTGATTTAGGTGATAAAGTGCAAATGAAAAGCGTTTTAGGTGCAATAGTGCCAAATCTAATTCATTCAGTGTAATAAGTGCTCTATGTATCGTCACTAGTGACATTAAAGGGGAAGTAATACACTATAAGAGTATAGTCTGGCAGTGCTGCATAAGAAATAGCAACCAAGTAGAAGGCCTCATTCATATGAGTGTATTAGTGAACTAGGTTCCTATGCTGCTGTAAGCTCAGTTCAGCAGAACCGCAGTGGATCCAGGTTAACATCCAGAATATGAAATGTTACAACCTGTTATACACCCATCTAAGGTCTAATAATGTTCCGTCAATATTTCTGAAATCCCAGTGCTATATATTTGGCTTATTTAAAAGGGTCTATCGGGTGTGAATAAAGCAAAAAGCAACAGAGAGTACCAAACCAAAGCACTAGATAACATTAATATTTTAGGAACAAAGTCCTTTATAGATATAAAAAAAAAAAATTGGGCGATCATATACAGTTTCCCCTTTAAGCA